>NC_059125.1:4752196-5079905 GCF_020740685.1 Jaculus jaculus | reverse complement strand
CTTGGCCCTCATCCGACTCAGCTCAGCAGTGATCAACACACTTACTCATTCCCTTTTGAAAACCATAAATCAGATTGTTTTCCTCATCTGTCTAAACTCTCCAATGGAATCTTTTGTATTTTATAATAAAAGTCAAACCCTAAAGAACCCTGATATGACCCTATGTTAACTCTTTCAAGTCTCATCTCCTGTCATTTTTCTCTTTGCTCAGAATACTTATTTTTATTGAGGCTACCAAGCTTTTTTCCTGCCTTGTGGCCTTTCCACTAGCTGTATCCTCACCTTGGAATGCCCTTCCCACAGCTGGTTTCTTCTCAGCCCTTACATCTGAAATCAAAACAACACTCTGTTTTGAGAAGGTTCTATGACCATCTGTGACAGCTTCCGCTTCCACCTTTGTTATTCTGTCTCATATCAATCTCTGTGTGTTTTTCCTCTGGGACCTATCACATCAGTGAACTATGTATTTTTTTTTCTTCGTTTTCTCTTTACAGTCTGTCTTTACCACTCTAAATTGGGTGACAGCTTCTTGGGGACAGAGGCCTCATATGCCATGGTCATTCGGTATCCTCTGCACCCAGAATAGCAACCAATTAATAATGGCTCACAATTAATATTTATGTGGAGGAAGGAAATGGGGTGGAAGAGAGTGTGAAAAGAGAATCTTCTCAACTAATATACTCAAGGAATGCCTCAGATTTCTCAGAGAGGTTGGATGAAATAGTGAATAATAGGTTCAATAGATTTTGGGCACAGCTAAAGATGTGTAAAGTTAAGTCATTGTCATAGAGGATGATGAATTAATGAGTAAATTAGCATTCACATGTTTTTTTAATATTTTATTTTTATTTATTTATTTATTTGACAGAGAAAGGGAGAGAATGGGTGCACCAGGGCCTCCAGCCACTGCAAATGAACTTCAGACATGTATGCCCCCTTGTGCATCTGACTAACATGGGTCCTGGGGAATTGAACCTGGGTCCTTTGGCTTTTCAGGCAAATGCCTTAACCGCCAAGCCATCCCTTCAGCCTCAGCATTAACATTTTTATGACTAATACACATTGCATGGTCATGGGACATAGCTACTGGGATATAGAGCACTTAGCCTTGAGACTGTATAGGAGAGCCTTGTCCCATAGGAGGCTATGCTCCCACAGTACCATCTAGTGCCGACAGGGAGAAGTGAGCAGTGTGAGTGCCTTGGAGGACACAGAAGGTTGGATCTAAGCAACTGAAAGGGAATGGTGGGGCCCTGTCCAATAGCAAATAAACATTTGGTGAATGGCTGTATTTGCCAGAGCTTTTCCATCCAGATTCTTTATATTTTGTTTACAAAACACTTGCACAAAAGCTTATCATCTGCCAGGTACTGCATTAAATGTTCACAAATAGTCAATCTGCATAAGCAACAATTCCAACCACTACTTTATAAGCATGGGCATTGAGTCATGAAAAAAAAAATAAAAGAACTTTCTGTCAAGTAGCAGAACTGGGACTTGAACTTATTGTATCCTTGGCTTCAGAGTCCACGCTATTAACTAGTAGCCTGTGATGCATAGGGTATCTCAGGCTACACCACTGTGTTCCAAGGAGCAGCGAGAGAAAGGAAAGAATTGAATAGGTTTAAAAGGTAACTGAGTACTTATTAATGAAGGAAACCCTGGTTAGTGAAGTTTTATAAATTTCATACACTACATCCTGGTGCCATCTCTGCTGGCTGAGGGAAGAAAGAAGGCTGAAGTTTTAAGACTCCTCCCAGCACTTCCAACCTAGTGTTCTTGCTCCATAGCAGATCTCTTCCTCCATCCCTGTTTCTACTATAGTTCTAAGACTGTGGAATACAGATGGGAGCAATTCTATTCTTGCCCCCAAGGAGACATTTTTCATTTTCACAATTTGAATGGGGGAGGGCATCTGGAGGAAGCCAGATATACTGTCAAGGAAGTCCCTCCCTCACCCAAGCAAAGAATCACCGAATCCCAAATGTCAATATGGTCGGGTGTGGTGGCACATGCCTTTAATCCCAGCACTCAGGAGGCAGAAGTAGCAGGATTGCCAGGTGTTCGAGGCCACCTGACACTACATAGTGAATTCCAGGTCAGCTTGAGCAAGAGTGAGACCATACGTCAAAAAACAACAACCACCACCAGAACAAAAATAGTGCAAAGCAGTTACACTGATCTTGATCCAAAGATTACCTTTCAGAAAAGTATTAAAAATTGGTAGTGAGGCCATCATCCACGAACCTATGAGAAATACCAGCCAGAATTCTGTTGCACCTCTACAAAATCTTCAGGGAAAAAGAAAGGACCTGCTGCCTGCCTCCCTCTCTCCTGTTTCCTAGAATCACAGCCACTCCCTTCTGCCAAGACACAGACAGCAGCCCTCAGCCACATGGCACATAGTAGAAGCTGCTAATACCTATATCATTTGGCAGCTTCTTAATGCTCTTGGCTTTGAATTTGGGATTCCTTGATCCCTTTATCTTAATTACATCCTAGAGAAGAAGAGAACTTATGTATAATTCACCAACAAATGGTCTTACCTTTGATTATTTTCAAACATGCCAAACAAGAGTAGAATTGTACATACAGTGCCTTCAAGCACATTTACAGGGTTCTCTGGGGAAAGGAGTGGACCTGGGTGAGTGTAACCAAAGCTGAACCAGTTCTCTAAGCTAGACTCCCACATCAAAACCCAACAAGATTAAGAATGTACTTTATGGATGATAAATAGAAGAAAATTCAGCTAGGCCAGATAGTTCCAGCCTATAATTCTAGCTGCTTGACAGGCTGAGGCAAGATGATTCCAAATTCGAGGTCTTCATGGGCTACAGAATCGATTCAAGGCCAGCATGGGCAACTTAAAAACACCCTGTCATCAACATAAAAAAGTAAAGAGAGCTGTGACTACAGGTTGGTGGTAGGACACTTGCATAGCATGTGTGAGGCCTTTGGTTCAGTCCCCTGCATCCAAAGAGAATGGAAAGGAAGAGGAGGAAGAAAGAGAAAAGAAGCAGTGACTCCTTTGGATCAGGTGGAAGGTGGAAGAAAGCAGGGGAACTAGGTGGTGTGGTAAATGCCAGAGAACTAGAATCATCTATTGACTCTGTCACTGTGCTATGTATCAGCTGGGATCATCACTCTAGTCTCCCATGTGTGAAATGAGGTTCTAGACACTTCTATAAAGATGCTGCAAATGTCAGTAGGAGGTGTAAAAGGGACTAACACTGTGCATGGATTAGGGTGGAGCCTTTTAAACTTTTTGTTTACTCACTAACATTCAAATTTTTATTCTCTTGTCACTATTTATCCTTTCAACTATCTCAACACCTGAGGGATCCAAAAGCTATTCATATCTCTGGCTCATCAGCCAAGGAGGAACTGGGTGTACTTATAATGCAGTAGAATAATGATGAATACAAATAATCTTTGAGAAATACTCTGTGTGGTTTGATTTTCAGTTATTTGGAGGAATTTTATAGTTGATTTGTATTTAAAACTGGAATTGAGTTAATAGATAAATATACAATCCAGAGTCAATGGGATGTACTAAAAAGCTATCTTATGCTTCTTAATTTGAAAGAAAATAAAAGGTCTATGATGGTGTGGATATGATCCTACTCAGAGAAATAGACCAGGTCAGCAGTTCTCAAACTCAGCACTCTCCTGGGGAGCTCTCTGAGCATACAGATTTTCTACCTGACACCCCAAATGCTGACCCAATAGATCTAATAGCATTATGGTTTGAATCTGAAATGTCTTCCACAGGCTCATGTTGTAAATACTTGTTCCCCAGCTGTTGGAATATTTTAGGAATCCATAGAACATTTAGAAGGTGGAAAGAACCCTTAGCTGATGGAAGCAGGACACTTGCGGTAGGCCTTTGAAAATTAAAGCCAGGCCCCTAGCTCCAGTGATCTCTCTGCTTCCTTAATTGCTGTGATATGAGGAGCCCCCACCATATGCTCCCAGTGTCTTGAACTCTATCATGCCTTCTTCTCCATAATGAACTGAAGACATGTGCCAAAATGAAATCTTTCCTCCTTGAAGTTGTTTCTGTCAGATACTGTAGTCACAGCAATGAAAAGGTTGGGTCCAGGAATATGCAGCTCCAAGAACTTCCTGAAGATGATTCTAGGGTCACATGGACTTAGCAACCTCTCATTTCCAAATTGTTTTCAAATTGTGTGAGCACCCTACCAACTGCCAGCCACTATTTAAGAACCTTACATGTCTACCAAAATCCTGAACCAAGATGTTTTGCAAGCATTGTTTGAACCTCCATTTGCTTTTACATCCAAGGGAGTATTTTTAAATATAAGATTTGTTTGCCTTCCAGCAAGATGCTCTACATCATTACTACCAATTAGGCAAGTTCATTTAAAAGCTTTGAATCCCATCCTTGCAAAATTCCTCTTTGCTCATCCAACTTTATGTCTAAACAGTGCAGCTGATGGCTGTACAACTCCATTTATGAATTCCACTCTTGTAAATGTATTTCCAAATTTGTTTAAGAATTTTTTGTCTGGAAAAACCAGGGCTTCTGGTTTTAATAAGAATATGATTTAAACATAGTTATCCAGGTCACTGATATTTCATGGCTTCCCAGAATACAGACAGTGTCCAGTGCCTAAAGAGTACCATCTCTTTAAAGACAACCCCACCTTTTTTCTTACAGAAGACCTACAGCTCCACAAGCTCCCTTTTCACCCCATTTTGCCTTTAGAAAGAGCAACATAAAGAGCTGGAGAGGGATGGAGAGATGGCTTAGTGGTCAAGTGCGTGCCTTTGAAGCCTACGGACCCCGGTTCGAGGCTCGATTCCCCAGGACCCATGTAAACCAGATGCACAACGTAGCACATGCATCTGAAGTACGTTTGCAATGGCTGGAGACCCTATCACACCCATTCTCTCTCTCTTTCTCCTTCTTTCTCTCTGTCTGTCACTCTCAAATAAATAAATAAAAGTAAACAAAAGATTTCAAGACAAAGAGCTGGAGAGATTACTCAGTGGTTAAGGCACTTCCCTACAAGCATAAGGACCCTGGTTCAATTCCCCAGTACCCACATAAAGCCAGATGCACAAGTGGTGCATGTGTCTGGAGTTCATTTACAGTGGCTAGAGGCTCTGGTGTCACTCTAAATAAATAAATGAATTGATTAATTGATTTTAAAAAGGAAAGAGCAACATGAAAACTGAGGCCAGACCAAATGAAAAGAAAATCTTGGCTTCGGCTCAAATTCACCAACTTCACAATGTGTCCTCAATGGTACCCAGCACCATGCCTTGTGCTCAGTAGGTGCTGAATCACTAAATTGACTGGAATCACTTCTTTAACAGAACTCCTGTACCTGCCTTTAACAAAATCCAAACCAAAGAAAACCCAAACTGCGACATTCCACAGTGTGCCCATCTGAGAATGTTCTATTGCGTAATCAACAAAGTAATAGAACTTTATTTTTAGCTACTGGACTTCACAGGGATGATCATAGTCCCCTTTCATCCCTAACCTTCACATGACATTCTTATGATTTGCTTTTATAATTTGTATTGTTTTTTTTTTTAAAGAGACTCCGTCAAAGATGGCCTCAAGCAGATTTAAAACAATACTAAACAACAAGAGAAATAAACCAGATGGCAAAAAAATCATAAATCAGGCCAAGCCGCGCTGAACAAGCTACAAAGGAAGGCATCATGAAACCGTAAAGGAATGAGGTACTTCGTTCCTCATGGGTAAGCCTCCATTATTGCTTTCTTGCAGAGGAAAGCTCGGAGGTCATCCAGGGGAGGCTAGAGTCCTCCCGCCTCCCCTGTCTTCAGCTGGACTACATGAGGGTTGCAAATCCCTAAGGGTCAGTGCTCAGCACTGACTAGCAGGGCATTGCTTTCTATGTCAGAGAAGAAACATAGTTTGGGAGGAGCTCTGTTTTCACTGCACAGTGATAATGGTTGGGAAGGAAGAGGAGAGAGATAAGGAAAAGAAGAACTAGGAGAAGAAAGAAATTGACCCAATATATCTGCACTATTCCTAACACTTAATGTTAATAACAACAAAAGCAAACAAACAAACAAGCAAAAAACTCCTCTCTGGGAAAATCATCTATTTCTACCCCTATCTTCTAAAGAGACACAGAAAAAAAGGACACACCCTTAAAGAAACACCATCAGCACCTTCTGTACTGAAGAGGAAAAGAAAGGGACTCTAAAATTCAAGACGGCCCTGCCTGGCTGTGTGTCTGACACTGGACCAAATGTTCGGACCCACCCATGGCTTTAATTTGGGAAAATTTGTTTTGCCATGGAATTGCTGTGTACAAAGTACAACATTCAGGAGTATGGTCTGTCTGTCTGTCTGTCTGTCTGTCAACTTGTGTTGGGGTGGTTTTCCAGCACTTACAACAGATTCCATGTGTTCGTACTTCCTTAAAGAGGCTTTAACAACAAAAGCAGTCGCTTAGTCTCTTAGGCAAGAGGACATGTCCATTAGTTGCAGCTATTTAGAAGTACATGCTGTTCTGTTGTAACACAACAGGCAGGAAACCCAGCACTAGCTTTGCAACCCTAGAGCCCTGTTTACAAACATACTGAGTACACTGTCCTTGCCCCTCTATACTTTATCTATGTGACCTGAAAAGATATGGAAGGTTTGCCAGGGCATACGTATCAATCGGAATTTATGGGCATGGTCAATGCCAAGAGCTCCTGTTCACTGCATGCTGACTGCTTTGTACCACCCAACAGAGGCACTTCAAGTAGCAAAATAAATACTGCTACATGAGTGGGAATCTAAACAGCACAATGGGTTACATTCATAGGCCTAAAACTGTGTAGTTCCTTATCAGCCATCCTCTGTTCCACAGTCACTATGAACCCATCAAAATTTGCTGTGAGGTGCTTTTCTACTCTGCTTTACAACTCTATGGATATACTAAGGAGACATAGGGTACCAGCAGTGGATTAGCTTCCTGACCTACTTCCACAGAGATATTTTCCCAATTAAAGCCCTCCTTGCCTTATTATCCCCACTGAGACACGAACTGCATTGTGTTATAATCACTTCTTTAAATCCCACCTTTCTTTCCAGAGGAAGTACTCCAGAAGAGAGGCAGGGATCACCATGGCCTTGTCAGCTACCATTCTATCACCTGAACCCTACAAAGTTAGTGGTCGATAATAGAAGCACAGTAATATGTGTTAACTGAATGAATAGATAAGTGTGTGAAAAGGGATCCTTCTTCTTAGGTGACCACCCATCTTGCTTTGCCCTCTACTGAGGGGCTTCCCAGGCACTTGAGCTTTCAGGATTCAAACCAGATCAGTTCCAGGGAAAGTGAGATAATCAACCAGCTGACCTTGTTTTTTAACCATCCCAACCACTAGATACACTTTGCAGACCTGGCCCTCCAAGGGGTTCAAACCCCAGCTCTGACACACCTGTGCTCTTAGCAGTTCTTCTCAGCTTCAGGTGGAGGGAGGGGTAGCCTTTTTGTGTGTGTGTCCTTCTCGGTCCAGTGACAAGTGACTACCATAGCCATTCACGAGAAGGAACAACAGTTTGTTTACCAGATTCAAAAACTGGGCTATGTCAGAAGGACCAGCAAAACTAGTCAAAATGAAGTTGTGTACCTGTCCAAAGGTAGGCAGGCTGAAAGATACTTACACACTCCAGATGAAAAGCTCCTCCTCTCCCTTCCTGGATGCCTGCAAACCCTCCCTGGGACCCATGTGCCATCTGCTCCCTTTGCTCACCTGCCTTCTCCATGTCAGAATTAACAGAGATAAAGCACTAAGCCCATAGTCCCTCTACATTGTTTTTCCTTTTCAGCAATATGACAAGATAACCTGGAGCTGGCTTTAGTCTTAGGAGAAAGATAACCTAAGTTAGTCCTTGCCACTCCAGGTCCAGAGCAGTTGTTTATGCAGTGGTGAGTCGATGTTGCCACCAGTTTGGAACACGTTTACCCACAGGCACGTCATGCTTGCTTATATCTAGGATGTCTTTCTATAGATAATCTGGAAACCGCAAGTTAAAACTGAAGGCAGGAGAAAATCCAGAAACAATGCAATTGTCCACTGGTAATCCATAAACTTCCATATCATCTAATGGAATGTTACCAAGAAATAACTGAGAAGAATTACTATTAGATGCAGTAGCGTGGATGTGTCTCAGATACAGTACTGCTGTAGTCAGGCTCACATTGCTGGCAGAAATCACCCGACCAAGAGCAGCTTGTGGGAAAAAGAGGGGAAGCTCCATTATGGCAGGGGAAAACAATGGCATGAACAGAGGGTGGATATCACCCCCTAGCCAGCATCAAGAGGACAACAGAAACAGGAGAATGTGCCAAATACTGGCAATAGGAAACTGGTATAACACCCATAAGCCCTCTCCCAACCATACACTGCCTCCAGGAGGTTTTAATTTCTAAGTTCTTTCAGCTGGGGAGATTAGCATTCAGAAGACTTAAGTTTATGAGGGACACCTGAATCAAACCACCAAAAGGACCTTGAATGAAAGAAACCACACACAGAAGCACATATTGTCCAATGTACTTCATATGAAGTCCAAACACAGGCAAAATTAATCTGTTCTTTTAAAAAATGTTTTTTATTTATTTATTTGCAATCAGGAAGAGATAGACAGAAGAGAGACACATAGAGAATGGACATGCCAAGGCCTCCAGCCTCTGCAAAAGAACTCCGGACACATGTACCACCTTATGCATCTGGCTTGACATGGGTACTGGGGAATCAAACTGGGGTCCTTAGGCTTTCCATGCAAGTGCCTTAACCACTAGGCAGCCTCTGCAAAAGAACTCTGGACACATGTACCACCTTATGCATCTAGCTTGACATGGGTACTGGGGAATCAAACTGGGGTCCTTAGGCTTTTCATGCAAGTGCCTTAACCACTAGACAATCTCTCCAACCCCAAATTGATCTTTTCTATTCGGAGTGAGGGTAGTAGATAACTTGAAGATGGAAGAATGGAGCTGTTCTGATTAGGAAGTAGACATTTTTGAAGGGATGAGAATGCTTCATACCTTGATTTGAATGGTGCTTTTACAAATGCATATATTGGCAAAAAGATTATTAACTTGTACATTTAAGATAGGCGTATTTTATGCTGAAATGAAAAAGAATGAAACAAGCAAAAGATCAGAAGCAACAGAGGAGATTCTTGCTTTAACCCTGATCCAGCAAGCCACTTAACCACAGGGAAAATATTCTTACCTCCCCTGGAAGTACATTATTCTACCTACCTGCTCTGGCTGTCAAATTAAATTAGATGAAACTGAGTGGGGTGGTTGTTCAATCTCATTTGTTAAATGTATGCTCAGAAAAGGCAATGCTGTCAATCCCAATGAAATTAGGGTTTGTCACATGAAGGAAATGGGGTGTGTGTGTGTGTGTGTGTGTGTGTATGTGTGTGTTTATAAAAGACAGATTTTTGCATTTTCGATTCACTCTCATATATCTTTCTAGCAGCTGTATCTCTCAGCCTATTAGTCAAGGGCAGGCACCCAGCCAGCTGTTTGCTGGATTCAACTTCCCCGTACAGGATCATTTCAAAGGTCGTGTATATGTTAATTTACTACCTGGTTGTTATTTAAGAGGATTTTATTACATCATTTTATGTTGATTTATTCTTTCTCCTCCTGTAGGAAATTCTGGATTCTAGCATACCCAATGGCCCCAATGGCAGAGTTAGCTCTGACTAAGTAGGAGACTTCAAAGGCATCACTCTTGTCAGTTTTCAAATTAAACACGAACACACATAGGCAATAGGTTTGGGTCAGAAATGATTATGATTGCCATTGTTTGGAGCTAAAAGAAAGAAATAACATAAGCAAAAGCCATATTCTTATATATAGGAGAGAGGAAGCAAAAGAGACCCCCACAGCATGTCCTATATAAATGATTGTTTGTAACAGCAATGCCCATATGGTGAATTTGACCATGTATAGGTCTTTATCATTTGGCTTAATTTCCTTTGGTCCTGGGGAAAACCTAAAGGTTTAACTCTTTTATCATAAAGTGGTACAATTTCATTTCTCTATGAAGTCTGTAAAGCCAAACAGTTTCCTAAAGCTGCGCTAATTCAGAAGAGAATAAGACACCTCCAGGGGTTTAAAGGGAAATTCAGGAGAAAATGGGGCAAGAGAAACAATATGTAACATGGTGATTCCAGATTCTAGGGCAGCTTGGAGGTTCCATTGTGTGTGTGTGTGTGTGTGTGTGTGTGTGTGTGTGTATTTGTGTGTTTGTGTGTTGGTGTATGTAAGAAGATCCTGTGTCTCCTGACTGTCCATTTGTCAGGAGATCTGGGAAGGTTTCTGTGGTGGGACCCCAAGGAAGAGAGCAACAGTGAGAAAGGCAAGTGGCAGGGTGACAGTCAGCCATGAGAAGAAAGGTCGAGAGCGATAAGGCTCTTCTAAAGCACTTATTTGCTTTCAGATGATCATCTCAATGCCTCATTCATTCCCCTGCCCCTGTACCTGTAATCTGTGAGTGCCCCCCCCCCGCCATATGTGTTAGTGTTGGAGAAAAGAATGACTCAAGCACAAAATCGTCAGTGAGTGATCACCATTGTTCTTCTGCTCAAATGTCACATTCCGGCGTCCCTACGCTGCCATTCAGAAATCTATTAGCAACATAGCAGAGTCAGGAACTCCCGTGACCTACTTTTACCAGACAGTGGATGCTTCTAATTCTGCAATCAGTGAAACAGCAAAAACGATTAGAAATGTGTGTGGCATTGTGCCTGATCAGACCAGGCAAGTACAGCCACTGGGGAAAGGTTAATAAAATGTAACTTAAACAGCTTGTGTGCGTCTAAATTTGCCCTGGGCCATGAGGGGCACCAGGTGAACAGAAACACTTCAAAAATCCCAAATGTATGGTATCCCACCACCTCTAACTATCCTATAGCCTGAGTTGACCTGAACCCTCAAAGTCCCCCACGTAGCCCCCTTGCTCCATCTGTGACATAGACACCGGCAAGTCAAGCTCCATTTCCACAGCTTGACATTCTGCCCTCTCTGAATGCGATAGGCCTCCAAATCATCTAGTCCCACTAAGATAGGCTCATGTATTCTTTCTTCCTGAACTGCGAACTCCAACTTCACTTACTGAATACTATCACTAATTCTACCCTTCCTATCCCTTCCTTATGTTAGGCAGAAAAATCCCCCCTCCAAGGAAAGATTTTAAAAGGAACTGGGGCTGGAGGGATGGCTTAGCGGTTAAGGCATTTGCCTGCAAAGCCAAAGGACCCATGTTTGATTCCCAGGACCCACATTAGCCAGATGCACAAGGGGGTGCACGTTCTGGAGTTCATCTGCAGTGGCTGGAGGCCCTGGCGTGTCCATTCAATCTTTCTCTCTCTGCCTCTTTCTCTGTCAAATAAATAAAAATAAAACAGCAGATAAAAGGAACTGGACAAACTACTTTGTGTACTTATGATTCTTCACCCCAAGGAGATTCATCTTGGGCTGGAGAGATTGCTCAGTGGTTAAGGTGTGCTTGCCTAAAAAGCCTAAGGACCCAAGGCTCAATTCCCCAGAACCCACATAAAGCCAAATGCACAAGGTGGCACACATGTCTGGAGTTTGTTTTCAGTGGCTGGAGACCTTGCCAGGCCAATTCTCTCTCTGTCTCTTTCTCTTCCCACCCCATAAATAAATGAAATAGTTAATTAAAAAATTTTAAAGGGAGGATTCATCTTGGAATTCTTTTTAAAGGTACATGTCTATATTACAACTATATTTGGGAAAAATCAAAAGAAAAACTTCATTTAAGAGTCTTCTGCCATGACTGGCTATAGCGATGCATGTCCAAAATTTCAGCACTTGGGAGGTCAGCACAGGGTGATCAGGAATTTTGGGTCAGCCTCAGCTAGATAGCACATCATTTGTTTGAAGCAAATCTGAGCTACATGAGACCCTGCCTCAAAAAATAAAAAAAAAAAGAGGGCAGAGTGGAGAGATTGCTTAATTTTTACACAAGCCTACTGCTTCCCATTAAAAGCATGAGGGCCTATGGCAGCCTGAGACTGTCTGAGTTCAATTCTCTAGTGCCAGATGTAAACAGCTGGATGTGGCAGTGCACACCTGTAACCTCAGTCCTGGGAGAAATGCTGGGGTTCACTCCGGAATCAAGAAGCCTCCTTTCAAGGAAAAAGCAGCAAATGAGTCAGGGAGAGGACACCCTATGTTCTTCTCTGGCCTCCACGGTCATGTGCACACACAGCACATGCAAAAAGTGGCAGCGGCAGAGATGCACTTCCCATGCAAACATTAGGGTGTCTGAGGGCCCGAGGTTATCTGAACTCAGTTTCCCAGCACCCACATACATAGCTGAGTGTCGCCATGCACATCTGCAACCTCAGTCCTATGGGGAGCAGAGATCAGAGATTGGGCTTCAAGGAAACAGCACACTCTGGAATTAGTAAGAAACTTGTTTCAAGGAAACATAGAGATGCGTGATGGAAGAGGGCCACCTGATACTCTCTTCTGGCCTCTGCATACATGTACTACAAACACACATCTGCACACATACAAACACATAAAGAAAAAGACTCCCCCACTCCCAACAATTCAGAACTACACTTGATTTTATTTCGTTTTTAAGAAAGCAACCTATCATGATAGAGATATGATTTGGGTCTCTTCCTTTTCACTTGGTATTTTATAAGGCATTTTTCTCAGGGACAGACAGAAGCTTAGAGTCCTCTTAAGAAGAAATGCCCATCCCCGTTCTCTCTTCCTGCTTCCCCGTTCCACCCACCTCATGTCTTAAACGATTCCATTTCCCACTCATTTCTGTAGTCACACATCCATCGTACCAGTATTGAGAGCACCAGCACCAGGGAGCAATGGGACCAGGGCTGTCTCCCTTCATTGCAGCTTGAAAATTAAATACTCTTTATTATTATCCTCCCTTGGGCTAGCTCCTAATCACAAGCTTCTCCACAGCAAAGGTACCAGGTAGAGACTTGATTGAACTCCAGAGTAGGTGATGCGAAGAGTGTCATGGAATTGGCAAGACTCCCAAACAAAATTAATGCATGTGCAATGCCAGAGGCCATGTCTCCTCAGGGTGGGAGGTACAGTTTAATTTGAGACCCCTAAAAACACAGGCTGAAAGCAAGATGCATGTCATTTAGTGAATGTGGGGACCCAAGCCAGGAAGGGAAGGCAGCCCATCCATGGTGTCTATGTGTTAGGTGTGTTCATGAGCAGTTAACTGCTGTGGCCAATGAGGCTTCATCCCACTAAAAATTAACCTCAGGCATCTCTCCACTGAGGGAAAGGAAGCTGGCATCTGTCTTATAATTCCATTGCTACATTGGCTGAGGGCTGCTCCTAGGGACATAAGCTCCCAAGTGACTTCCTTGTCTGGGCTAAACATATCTCCAGGGCCAGTCCTGAAGTCCTGGAACAGAGCTGAAGGACTACCCTGTGGTCACCTTGGCAAGCAGAAGTGAACACTAGGGACATGAGACAAGCCAGCTTCTGCTATGAAGAAGGGAGGGCAAGGGTCATTGGGAAGTCTGGAAAGTACCACGGTAGAAGGGCAGGCCTACTACCTCCTCTTTCCTCCTTCTCTGCAATCCTTCCTATTGTCTTGTGGATGGCCAACAAGGTAGATTTTCTCAATATCCTAGTTCTTGCAAAATAAGTCAGATTGTCTTTAAAATTCTCCTGTATGCAATAGGCAATTTTTTGGCACCAGGGTTCAAATCACCACCCACCAAGTCTGAAATAGCCAATGGCCCCTCCAAAGATCTCATGGACCCCCACAAACCAATTAATCACTGTGAAACTAGGCTCCATAAACACTGAAACCCTCAGAAAGAATGTCTGTTTTGCCACAGGGTGCTGTATCCCAGAGAGGGGTCTCCCTTCCCAATATAATACTCTTATCACCCAAGGGAGAGAAGTAGTCAGATTCAAGAAAGGCCCCAGACAACTGACTGTTGTGTTCTTTCTGGGAAGCCTGCTAGGCTATTTAGAGGTTTTGTTGTTGCTATTTGATTTTTGGCAAAGGGTTATTTTTTTTTTGCAAGCTCTATCTTTGTCAAATGCTATCACAGGCAACATTAAGACGGTTCTACATATGGCCACCAAAAGACATGTTCAAGAATATTCATAGCAACTCTATTTCCAATTGCCCTAAACTGGAAACCACCCAGATGTCCGTCAGCAGGAGAGTGGATAAACAAACTGTGATACATCCATACAATAAGACACTATGCAGCAATAAAGAGGAAGAAACTGAATACAAGCAACAACACCGAATGAATCTCATATGCATTATGTCAGTGAAAACAGCCTGGCTCAAAAGGCTACAAACTTCAGGATTCCATTTATATAAAAATCTAGAAGAGACAAAACTAATTTAAGGAGACAGAAGTCAGAATAGTGCTCGCCTTTGTGGGATTTTGACTTGAGCGGGGCTTAGGGAAGCTTTGGGGAGGGCTGGAGCTGAATTCTGTTTTGATGATTCCCTGAGTGAACACACATGCACATGGCATCAGCTCAGAGTTTGTGTATACATAGTTTGTGGTTCTATGGTATAGGATCTGCTTAGCTTATACAAGGCCTTGGGTGCCCTCCTCAGTACCACAAAATAATGATACTCTTCATGCCTTACAATACATGTGAAATATCTCAAGAAGGCAAAAATAGAATAATAGGAAAATAAGTAAAAAGAAAGATCAAATAAAATCAGACAGCTCTAGAAAACACTCTGTTGTCCTCTCTCTAACTGTGGCCAGTGGAGACTTAAGCCCTTTGCTGGAGCCTGCCCTCCTGAAGGAGAAGATGGATGAAAGGGTTCTCTGGGTGAAGCTAGCATTTTGCTGCCACAAACAGGAGACAAAGGAAACATGGCCCTAAGTGAGCACAGAGTCTTTAATAGGCATCATAAGTGGTTTAGGGGATTAAATCAGTGCACCCTCAAAAAAACACACATTTATATAGCTCATCCCATTCATATCCATTCTATTCCACAACCCACATCACCCTAAAATACCATACATTCCCACATGCTGCCATACCAGCACACCCTTAGTGGGTACACAGAACATTGCACACAATCAGTATATTGTGCATTCAGATACACAACCCCATCACACTTCAAGCATGCACATATGTCCACACACACACAAACACACACACACACACACACACACACATACACAGAGAACATTGCACACAACCATTACATTGTACATTCGAATATACAAGCCCATCACACTTCAAGCACACATGTACATGTATGTACACACACACATATGCACACACACACACACACACACACAGCAGAGGCAAACCCTGATCTTCCCAGGGACAGCTCCTAGCTATCTAGCACTGTCTATGTAATCATCTCCTACTTCTCCCTGCAACCACGGCCACTGTCATTATCATTATCATCATCATCATTGTCGTTTCTGGAATATCCCTCACAGACAGGGACGTCTCAGAGCACACACAGCTGTGCCCACAGACAAAGACATCTGCCTGGAGCCACCTGCTCACCCTGAAAGCTGTCCAGACACATCAAGTTTATGCCTCCTTCTGAGGAGTGTCCTGCAACCAATAGCCTCATCCCCAGTAGGAACCTTGGAGTGACAGCTAGCTAATCTAGACACCCTCCTCCCTCTCTCATTTGTCCCACTGGCCACTGCAGTTAGGAGCTTGGCTTCACTTCCCTGGACCCGAATCAGCCCTGACCTTTAGAACAATGGTAACCTCATTGCCAGGTAGACGCAGAGAAGTTAATCTGTGTTTGAAAGGTTCTACCTTCTCACTTTGGGATATCAGTGCCTCCTTACTTACAGCCTTTGTCCTGGGCTTGGGACACAGCTGTAGCTTTCTGAGATTCTGGAAACTGTTTCTTTTACCACTCTTAGCTGCCATAACCTGAAGAACTCAATCCACTGTGTGTGTTTCCATGTCTGAAGACTATTTTATTCTTCTGCACAAATAGGTCTCACATGTGAAGACAGTAAAACATCATAGTGCCATCATAGTGCCCACAATTTCCCTGTTTGGAACCTATCCTCAAAGATGTATATGCATACAGGTTTGTCACAGTTCTTTCATGTTAAGAAAGTCTGTAAACAGGCCAGAAGGCTGAGGTAGTATGATCACTGTGAGTTTGAGGCCAGCCTATAGCTACAGAGTGGGTTCCAGATCAGCAGGTGATAGGGTGAGACCCTACCTCAAAAAAAAAAAAAGAAAGAAAGAAAGAGAGAGAGAGAGAGAGATTGGAAACAACCTAAATGTAAATCAATATAGAACTGATTATCACAGATTATTACACAGAATGTTACCCAGTCATAGAAAAGGAAGACACCAGTTTGGTAGTCAACATGGAGTTAAGGACTAAGGATATTGTTTAAAACTAAACTAAAAAGGAAACTCACATTTTTTTATACATGTGAGCTGATTTCTCTAGAGTTATTTTTCTCTGATAAGATTATAGGAGAGAGCTGGACGTGGTGGCACATGCCTTTAAGCCCAGCACTTGGGAGGCAGAGGTAGGTGGATTGCGGTGAGTTTGAGGTCACCCTGAGATTACATAGTGAATTCCAGGTCAGCCTGGGCTAGAGTGAGACCCTACCTCGAAAAACAAAAACAAAACAAAAAAATGATTATAGGAGATTATTTATTTTTATTTTGATATTCATAATATTTGTGTGTGTGTGTGTGTGTGCGTGTGTGTGTGTGCGTGTGCGTGTGTGTGTGTGTGTGTGTGTGTGTGTTGTGTAGTGTATGCATTCGAATGGGCCCTTGCAGTGGTGAGGTACCCTTACCTTCAGTGGTCAGAGCAGAGAGCCCTTCTGCCTGTTCTAATTTGAATTAGAGCTTCTTACTGACCCTGCACCTTGCTGTATTACTCCTTCTCCACAAGCTCTAGGAATGTTGGGCCTCCTCTCTCATAGAACTGGGGTTACAGATGTGCATGGCCATGCCCAGCTGTTTATGTGTGTCTTGGTGACTCAAACTGAAGCAGTCTCTCCAGTCTTCAGGCCCTCATGCTTTCACAAGAAGTGTTCTTGGGCTGGAGAGATGGCTTAGCGGTTAAGCGCTTGCCTGTGAAGTCTAAGGACCCCGGTTCGAGGCTCGGTTCCCCAGGTCCCACGTTAGCCAGATGCACAAGGGGGCACATGCATCTGGAGTTCGTTTGCAGAGGCTGGAAGCCCTGGCACACCCATTCTCTCTCTCTCCCTCTATCTGTCTTTCTCTCTGTGTCTGTCGCTCTCAAATAAATAAATAAATATTTTTTAAAAAAGAAGTGTTCTTAACTGCTAAGTCTTTTCTCCAGCCCCAGAATTTTTTTTAATATGTTCCTTTCTCCAGTCAAAAATACAGGATAAATGCCAGATCTAGGCACACACCCATAATTCCAGCATTCAGAGGGCTTAGACAGGATTATTGAGTTCAGGTCAGCCTGGGCAATTTAGTGAGACCCTCTATCAAATTAAAAAAAAAAAAAAGAGAGAGAGAGACCGAGAGTTTGGTGTGGTGGTGCATCCCTGTATCTCAACATTTTGGAAACAGGGAATTCAAGGTCAGCCTCAGACATATAGGTAGTTGGAGGCCAGTCTGGACTAACTTTCTCAAAAAAAAAAAAAAAGACAAGAAAGAAGGAAAGGAAGGAAAGAGGGAGGGAAGGAAGGAAGGAAGAAAGAGAGAGAGAGAAAGAAGGAAAATGGGAAAGGAGAAGGAAGTGAGGAGGGAAGGAAGGAAGGAAAAATAATAAGCTAAAACATTTTCCCAAAGGGCTCATCATTGCCCCACATCCATTCTTTTTAAAGTCATGCACTATTGGTACTCAGAGGCAGTGGCACCTTTGAAGCCAGAGAATTTAACGATAGGTCCCAGCATTTTACAGTTGTAAGCACTGGACATGTGGTAGAGCTTTTCCTCACTGAACCTTCCTTCCCTCCTCAGTTTTACTCTCTGTGCCAACCCTGGGGCAACCATGATGGGAAGATACTCAACACTTTTCCTCTTAGAGTTTTACCTACAGCTATAAAATGAGGGTGAACTTTGCATGGCTTTTGCAATAATTCCTATTATATAACAATTTCTGATACATAAAAAACCTTTGAGAACTGTCAACCACTTTTAAACAAAACCCAAGAAGGATAAATGCGAGGTAAGGTAAGCTATCTAACAATTAAATCCAAACTTGTAATGGCTCAACCATTTATTTCATGCTGTAATGGGCCAGAGTGAGTGCTCCAAATCAAAAAATTTCTAGACAAAAAGACTGTGCCATCCTTAAAGGTTGCTTCCAGAATGGCCCTGAGAATTTGCTCCATCTCAGACAGCCTGTAGATAAGGAAGGATCTTGGAAGACAACCTGGAATGTTTTTTTTTTTTTGTTGTTGTTTTTTTTTTTAAGATTGGACCAGAGGTGTGCCTTTTCCATTTACCAATCCACTTTCCAGAGCTCTGACACATGGCCATGCATACAACTGCTTAGGATGCTGGGAAATGTAGTCTAACTGGGTATCCAGAAAGCTGTACTTAACATAACCAGCAATCACAGTCACAGTGAACCAGAGAAGGACATATATCTTTTTGTGTTTGTATATGTTCCTTTGTAGCCAGTCTATGAAAAGCTGATGCTCGAGGAAGCTTTTACTCTGAGAAGCTCAGAAGTTTTTGTACTTTGCTGATGTTTTAGCCCCCCCGCCCCACACCAGGACTGCAAGAAGACATCTTTTCAAGATTCTCTCTCTTTATTTTATCAAGGTTGTCCTCTTTCCATCTGAGATATTTCTTAAAAAGTGCCAGCCCACAACTCTGACTTTCACAAGATTTAAGAAGCTGTCAAAAATAAATGCTAGCTCAGCCCATCGTATTCTGTGTGAAAGTGATGCTACCACACATACATCTTTGAGCTAAACACTATAGACAAGAAACTCTACTACACATACACTGCCACCCTCCCTGCTAACTGTATATGCTAGCCAGGAAACCTGTACACTTAATTATCACAACTAAAAGGGAGTGTCATTTTCCCCCTTAAGCTGTCATTCTTAAGAACCAATACTTTTGTGTATGTCAGTCGGAGGCTTACATTATAAATTAAAGGGTCTGACACTTCATTCTGCTTTTCTTTTCATTCAAAAAAATTCAGAAAGTCCATATGTGTGGTTGAGACAGGGGTAACATGTGTCCAATATAATACAATTAATTTGTTCATTCACCTATTGAATCAATATATATTGAGTGACTCCTCAGTTACAAGTGTCAGGAGTCTCAGGCTGAGGACATCACAATAGAAGGCACGTTGGTTGTCTGATGGGAGAATTAGCTATGGGCACACACAGTTACAATGCTTCAGGTATCTTGCTGTGGAAGAAGCATGGGTTAATCACAGTAGAAGTACAAGAAATAGATTGTTAGAAAGGTGCCTTGAGTCTTTGTTATATCTGTGACTGCTGGGCAGACAGGCATAAGGTTAGTCATTAGAAATCTTCATGTTCTTGTTAGATGAAATTACTGCACATGTGAAGAGAAAGTCCATGCTCCAGGACCTCTAGGGCACTTTATTTATGCTGTCATTAGAAAAAAGAGGAAGCACAATGCTACTAGCTACAGATGTTGGATTCCTTTCTGTAAGCTAGGTATTGTGCATACTTGTCAGTCATACCATCAAGCAGACATTACCACTGCCCATTGTACAAAGGCATCAGTACAGCCCAGACCCAGTAAGACACTTGCTATCTGATGTATTAATCAGCCTATCTGAGAACATGGCCTGTTCTACTCCAAAGACTGGGCCCTTTCCATTTCATCCCTGTACTGCCTCATGGAAAAGCAGGGAGGGAAGGCCCAGACTCTCAGGGAGTTCCTATAGCTTGGTCTGACTGCTGGGGAGAAGCAGCGAAAGGTGGTGGAAAGAGGTAGGCCACATGAGCCTAAGTGTACCTTCTATCAGTAATGTGAAAGCTATCATTATTCATTCACTAATTTACCAGCATTTACTAAGCAACTTCTCAGGCACCAGGTACTGTTCTAAGTGCCAGAGGTATATGGCAATAAATAGGTTTGGGTGGGGGGCAATGGAAAAGGATATCTATATCTATCTATCTATCTATCTATCTATCTATCTATCTATCTATCTGATATTGGTCATACATGAGACACACTCTTCATGTTGATAATTAGAATGATGAGAAGAGACTCATAAGGACATGAACCAAATATGCTAAAAGAGACAATCTTTGGATTATTACTTTCTCTTCCTGTCATTTTTGCCATACTTTGAAAAACAAAAAAACTAAGGTTTGTCGTCTTCATTTTCTGATTATATAAGAACAACATTCACTTAGAAGAGAGAAAACCAGGAAAAGAGGCTTCCTTGCGTTCCATCCCTTCCTTTCCTGACATTTAGGCAGCAACTGGCAAGTCAGCCAGATAGTGCTGCCTTGCTCCTGTAGTAAGACCGACTGCTATCTTATTTCAACACACTAGCTGATTATTTCAGAATTCACTCACAGGGGCGGCCACAGGAGGAAATATACACTCATCACTGAGATATTAGGAACTGAATCCTGAGCTTGATTTTTCATTAGGACATCAGGCCATTTTTCAATTAAGATAGGTTGATCTCTTTCTGTTCCTTTTCTTTCCTTCTTTTTGTGATAAAGGGCTGATGTGTAAAACTTCTTTTTCCTTCCTTAGAACACTCAGCTGTGCTTTTCATTTTAATCTACTTGCCTGGGCTCCTATGAGTGTCAGCGGAGCTGAGCTGGTGAGCTGTGTTACCACAGTCCTCCTGGTGCTGGGAAGGAAACCGCAGCTCTGTGAGAACAATGCTGCGGAAAATCTGTGAAACCCAGTTGAACACACCGAGGGTTTGGATGAAAGGGCAGGCATTACTCACGGCGGCTTTGACAGTGAGAGGGGAGACAGAAAAGCCACACAGCCCTTCAGCAATGAATGTGCCTGGATAAATCGGTCAGGTCTAATCTAGAAGCCAAGGGAAGAACTGTCTAATGTCTCGATATAGTGCATTCCTTGCATTCACTTTTTATTAAAAGTATTTTCCACGTTCTTGAATAAAGGAGATTCCCACCCTACTCCCTGTAGCATTAAACCTAGAAATGAAAATATCCTCACTCAAACCAACCAGGTCTGTGAGGGGCCTAGGTTCTTAGCATAAGATTCTGTTTCCTGCTAGAAATATTGTTTCAGAAAAAAAAAATAGAAGCAATGATAGAAGGGCCACAGGAAACATCTGTGTATACAAACAGGCCAGCTCACTAGGAATAAAAATGCATTATGCATCACAAAGTCTAAATATTTTTATTAACATAGTTTGTTAACCAAGAGTTGAGAAATAAGTTTCCCTAAGAGCGCCCCCCCCAACCCATCAAATGCCTGTTTCATTATTTCATCTTATTCTTAGGAGAGAAATAACTCTGAAATCTTATCTTAGATTTTAGCAATGAGTTTTCTATTAAAAGTTATTTCTTTTCCATCTCAGGCTGAGCAAAGCTCTGGGCCAAGGGGGTTAGGGAATTTGTTTCATAAAACTGACAGCTTGGCAAGCATTCAATCACTTGCACTCCACAGCCCAGGAGAACAAATAAGTCCTTTTCTGATGCCGCTCCAGACACATTACGATGTATGTTCCATCGCTTTCTTCCCGCCTCTGTACTGTTTGCCTCCTGCAGCCAAAAGAACAGGGGGCAGACAGCACAATGAGAAATATGACGAGACCTGGGGGGCCACCAAATTAATCAATCATAATCTCATTTGGAAGTTGGAGAAAGAATGTCAACATTGGATAGGCTGTTTCAATGACTGGACCTGGCCTTGCTTTCAAAAAGGCCAATACATTTGGGGCATCATCAGCCATTTTGTTGTCAAGTCCTCAGTGCTTCTGACCATATGTCCTTGAAAGGTCTGATAAAGGCTTTGATAAGGCTGAGAAGCCAAGCTTGGTAGCTGACTTGGCGAGAGGTGCCGCCAACAGCAGTCGGCTGGCTTGCAGCTTGGGCATCATCCCAGGTAGTAGAGAGCAGTCACCTCAAATCCAACAAGAACGCATCCTGGAAACTTCCAGTTTAACAGTCTCAATGCAGAGCAGCCACAGAAAATAGCCCATTGCAAAATTTCTCCCCTCCCCATCTCCTATAAGACTCTACTCCCTCTTGGTATTCATGCCCCAAACTATAATTTGATTCTCAACCAGGTGTGGTGGCTCATGTCTGTAATCCCGACACTAAGCATGCTACTAAGGCAGGAGGATTATCAGGCTAGTCTATTCAAGCTAGTCTGGGCCACACAGTACGTTCCAGGCTAACCAAGGCTATAGCGTAAAACCTTATTTCAAAAAAGCAAACCAAAGACAAGAAAAGACTTTTTTTGTGAGACACAGCTAGGCTGGTGGGCAGTGACTACTATTGGCAAGGGTGATGGAGATGATACTAGGGAATTCTGAAGGCTAATGTGGTTCTTGTCTCCATTGTGATGCTGTGCTGTTTTTAGACATTCTTCAAGCAGTTTGATTAATATGTGCACTTTTCTGTATGTATATTGATAATATAGATAAAACTACAAGGACAAAAATCCTGGATGGATTCATTTTAGGTTTTTAGAGTCATTACTCTGAGTGAACTATGTTGCCCCACTACTAAAAATGCCAATTCCTTTAAGGTACATGTGAAACTAAAAGCCTTCTTAAAATTCTCATACTATTATTTAACCTTTCACTCACCATGTCATTTCTGCTTGGGAAAGAATATACCATAGACAATTTTGCTGTGACTGATACTGCTTCCTCATATGATAAAATAGGAGGGTAACAGATAAATGACAAAGCTCATTGTCATTAACTGACTTGTGTTAGGACAGGGTAGTGCCCTAAAGAGAAGCATCTTTCAAAGTCTCAAGTCCCACTGGGGGTCTTTGTCACAACTTCACTATCTGAGCCACGTGGACAGAGGAATCTCATTCTTGCCTTTCTCACACCTTTTTGTATTTTCTTCTTTCTCTTATTTCTTTGAACTGAATTGCTCCTAGACTGCCTGCCCCATTTATTCCTACTGTGGAGGGTTCAGATGCCAGCTCAAGAATGAATTGGTGTTCTTAGATGAGTGTGCCACCTCTTTTTGATGCAGTTTCTTTCCTTTCTCTAATATTTAAGTGATCCATAAAAATTAGACTTATGTATGTTGTGCTATGTGATGTTTGAATGCATAAGCACATTATGTATCATTCAAATTTAGGTAAGCCTATCTGTCTTTTCAAACAATTATCTTTATGGTGAAAACATTCAAAGTCATTGCTTCCATTTTTTTTTTTTTTGGTCTATATTTTTGAACATAGCTGAAGGCTTGCACCAGGCCTTAAGGGGGGAAAAATCCCCTTCATTTGCTTCCTATTTAAAATCACTCTTCTGTGCCAGCAATTTACAACATGTTATGTGTTTATTTACTGAGGTTAATTTTGCAAGAGATAGTTGTGATAGGGGTAGGGAAGGGAAGTTTTTGCAGATTTAAAAATTCTAATTTATTTCCAAAAGAGGTAGAGATAACGGAGGGCTATAGTCACTATGGAAATAAAGGCCTGAGTAGTCAGTAATGCTACCAATGACACTGCTTTTGTCTGCTCCTACAAAAATAAGTATTTTCTAGACATAATTTCACAGATGGAGTGCTTCATTCGGCTCCCCATCACTGGAACAAGCATTCAACCAGACACAGCTTATGAGAGGAAGGAGTTTTATTTCAGCTTACAAATCCAGGGGAAAGGCCATCCATGGCCAAAGAAGCTGCTCATCTCCATAGATCCCAGCAGAGAAAACAAGTGCAGCAAGTGAACACCAACACCATCAAGCCTGAACTGCCAGGACTCAAACTGTTCTGAACACCCCTAGTAGGGCTAGACTGAAGGCCCGCCCCCAAACACCCCTTAGCACTGCACTTCAGTGGAAGCCCACAGTGGCATGCCCCCTTGTAGCCTGCTAGGGGCTCAAGTAGGAAGTTTAACCAAAAATGCCTGTATCTCTGGGACCGGATGTTCAAACTGCCACATGCAGAAACATACTAAGTAAAGAAACTGCCTTTCTCATCCAGTTGAGAATATCCCCATGTCCTTTAAGATTTGCAAGTCCCATATTCTAGCAGAACCAAAGGATATGTTCACGCATCTGAAATTCCCCTTAAATGTACAACAAAGACCTCAGAAAGGTAGGGTAACACATAGTCTAGTGTCTGGAGAAATGAAATGCAGTGCTCAAGCTACTATTGCAAAAGCAGCCTTTCTTCTGGAAGCAGAGAAGCTGTGTGAAAGGGCTTGAGCTATGTTCTTCCTCTTTCTATTCCCAGGCTCCCTTTCTGTTTTGTAGCGGCATCTTCATGCCAAATCTTCAGGCTGAACTGTCTCCATTCCTTTGGCCCCACCCAGTTCAGCTGTCCATGTGGCAATGCTTCACTTGGTGTCGGGGGGGGGGGTGACTGACTCATGCTGATTTGCCCAGGACTGTCTGTGTTTTGAAACTGAAAGTCTCATATCCTAGGAGCCCTTCTCACTCCAAGGCAAAACAGGACAGATGGCCAGTCATGCTAGTGGAAGGCCACCAGCCAAACCCCTCCTCCTGACTGGGTCTGGTCAAAGCCTGAACCAGCAGGATCACACACATCCGCCAGTGTTAGATTCTGACCTACTGAAAGTGTATGTGTCTGTAAATTGTAGCTACTGAGGGTAGGTGCTCCTGGTTCTGGCTCTGTCTAGCCACTGTGGGCTGTTTCCCCAGAGTACTTTTGTAGATCACATTGTCTTCAGAACTGGGGGCTCAGAGGATGACATGACTAACTCCAAAATTTTCTGGATGCTTGCCTAGGCCTAGACTTCCACCATCCCTGACTGCATAGTGAGGGTTGGACACAGGTACCCCTTTCGCCAGGTTTCTTGGCCCACCTAGAGGCCTATAAGACCAGTGTGCTGTGATTATTTCACTCCCAGCCATCCCCAAGCTGCTTTCTGGATCTAGTTCCTAACCTCCCCATCCTTCGTCGCTTTCCATGGATGAATATCACAGGGCCTATTAGTTTTTCTTTCCTCAACCTCCCCCAGCCTCCACCCCAGTTCATTCACCACTGTGCAAAAGATCCTTTGCCTGTGTTAGATGGTGTGACTAGCCTCCTTGACCTTGCTCTCGATAAAGTCTAAAACCTTGCTCGGGGCTGGCATTCTGATGTGGACCTGCCTGCCCTTTCTGTGTATGGCTCAGAACCTACCCTTTTGCCATCTTGGTTTCCTTACCCACAGGTGACAATAGCTGTTTCTAACAAGTACTGTGCAGTTGAGGTGGAAGCTTGGGTTTAGAGGATGTGTAGTCCCTCATCCCCAACCTTAGGAGTGGTAAAAAGAAATGAAGGGCAGGACAAAAACAAAAAGGCATGGTCTTTTCCAGAAAGAGGCAAGCAGTACATTTGAAGCAACTGCAGAAGCATCCAATAGGGATGAAGGCTGAAGAGCTTTCTACTTCCAGTCTTGCCAGGGCACTGACAGTAGATGCAGCTTGCCAGAGGAAAGAGGACTCAGCGCTGGTAGCGACAGTGGCAAAGGTGAGAGGGGACTGCACTCTGAGAATTGCAGGTGTCCCTGTGTTTCCCCAGCTCAGTCATGGGTAGCTGGCACACACTTAAGTGGTAGGAAGCATTCAAAGCACATGGGTTTTTCACATTTTTTTTCAGCCAATTAATGAGGACAGACCTCTAGAAATGAGGTCACTGAAGACTTGCTTCCAGAAATATCAATGCTTTTTATTCAGCATATTGTCCATATAAGTGCAATGGGTATATTGGCAGGAGCCAAGGAGGGCTGGATTGTCTGAGATTGTGAAGAAAATGAGCTTTCAGAAGTGCTGTCTGGCTCAAGAGAATGCATATTGACATGAGGCCAAGTCACAAAAAAGATATCTGATTTCTGCTCTCTACACCAAAACCAAAACCAAAACCAAAACTGAGGGTGGGGGTGGGGCATAATTATTCAGAGAGAAAAAAATAATTGTGAACACTAAGATAAAAAGATGATTTCGCATTGCTGTCCTCTTTTTTTTGGGGGGGGGGTTCGAGGTAGGGTCTCACTCTGGTTTAGGCTGACCTGGAATTAACTCTGTAGTCTCAGGGTGGCCTTGAACTCATGGCGATCCTCCTACCTCTGCCTCCTGAGTGCTGGGATTAAAGGCGTGCGCCACCACACCCTGCCTGCTGTCGTCTTTTTTTTTTTTTTTTAATTTATTTATTTGAGAGCGACAGACACAGAGAGAAAGACAGATAGAGGGAGAGAGAGAATGGGCGCGCCAGGGCTTCCAGCCTCTGCAAACGAACTCCAGACGCTTGCGCCCCCTTGTGCATCTTGCTAACGTGGGACCTGGGGAACCGAGCCTCGAACCGGAGTCCTTAGGCTTCACAGGGAAGCGCTTAACCGCTAAGCCCTCTCCAGCCCTGCTGTCCTCTTTTTAAATAAGCATTCATAAGATAAACAATTTAGCTGCTACTTTCATGAGAAACTGTGACTACTTCTTTCCACCTGTATTTTTTGAAAGTTTTAAAAAGTATTTTATTTATTTGTTTACTTATTTATTAGAAAGAGAGAGAGAAAGAGAGAACATGCCAGGGCATCCAGCCCCTGAAAACAAAGTCCAATGAATGTGCTTCTGGCTTACATGAGTCCTGGGGAATTGAACCTGGGTCCTTTGGCTTTGTAGGCAAGCACCTTAACAGCTAAGCCATCTCTCCAGCCCTCTACTTGTATTTTTTTTTTTATATAGAAGAAAAACCTCAATATCATTCCAATCCAGAACAAGTGTCAACACAGACCACATCCACTTTCCAAGGACCTTTCCCAGCCCTTTCAGGTTCAGTCTTGCCCTAGTGAAGCTGTCTTTGTGTCTCCAAAACGGATAGACAATAATGAGAAGGAGGGAATGAGGGATGAGGGAGAACCCAGCTTCATTATCTGTCTCATTGGCATCACTGGCCTTCTTTCCTAGTTAACTTCTCTGTCCCTATTTGATCACAGGCAGCAGCAGATGGGGCAGCAAATGGGCCTCTCTACCAGGGCTTTCCATGACTCATCAGGAAGCTCAGGCCATTCCTAGAGACCATGCCACTTCCTCCACTCTGCATCTGGCTCTCCATTCCCTTCCAAATTGCTACACAGTAAAACTAATGGTTTCTAGAACAGTTGCCAAGGGAGTCACCAAATCTGACTGTCATCCAATCAAAGGTGAGATTGGAAGAGGGTTGGCTACCTGCGATAGCAGCGGGAAGAAAAAGAGCATTCTAAAGGGCATTACAACTTCAGCACCACTGGGCTCTGTGCCTCCCAGAAAAGGGTGAGCTGTACTGGATCAGGAGGGAGGAAGAGACATGCACAAAACAGGGAGCAGAGGGGGCAGAATGGGGCCATGGGAGAAGCATATAGTCTTGTAGTCTTGTGCAATCTAGTGAACTGTTACTAGTCCCATGGAATGAGTCAAGTTCAATATGAACAGCATGAAAACTTCAGGCCCCAGCTATGCTCATCACATTTATAGTGCTCACTGGTCACTTATAGGTAGCAGCTACTAGAATGGACAGTGCCAGATATTGTCATCCCTGAAACAAGTTCTACTGAATCAGGCAGTATGAGGTCTGGATTCTACTGCCTAGGCATTGTGTGATCAAGCACAAAGTACTGACCCCCTCTGAAAACCGGGTCCTCCTCTGTGACATGGAGCTTAAAATATCCACCAACTGGAAATGAATAGTACATAGAAATCACCTGGTACGACTGTCCAACTCATAGCAAGAGCTTGACAAAGGAGAAGGAACAGTTCTGTTCCTATGATTCTTATTTTGAAAAGTTACTGGAGAGGTAGATGTCTTAAGGAGTTGGACAGTCTACCCTGGCTAAGATGAGCTCTAGCCACTATGTTTTCATTGCAAAATTCAGAGCTTGTGTCAGAAGGACTATTTGGATGAGACAAAACAACAGTGAATGGTATTCTGAAGCCCTGCCCACTTCTCACTGGCAGCCTGAAAGGTAGTGTCGTGATCCTGAATACTGAGGGATTTTCCAGAATGATATGCTGTGCGTGTATGTAAGTAATGTGCGTATGGGCACAGACATTCCACAGTGCACGTGTGCAGATCTGAGGGCAGCCTCTTCTTCCACTTTGTCTGAGACAGCATCTCGTGTTCTTGGCCACTCGGAAGGTCAGGCTTGCTGGCGTGCGAGCCTCAAGATTCTCCTGATTCCAATTTCCACTGCCATAAGCATGCTGTGATTAAAGATGTGCTCCACTTTGCATCTGGCTTTATGTAGGTGCTGGGGATCTTCACTCCAGTTGGTAGGTTTGTAGAGCAAGTGCCTTTAATCACTAAGCCATCTCACTGGTCCAAGCCACAATTCTTAAAGCCAGAAAGCCTTGTTTTGTAAAGGGTTTTCTTTTCTCTTTTTGTCACTAATGCCACAAAGCCTAGTTAGTCCATTACACAGGACTTCAGGCTTTAGTTTTGTCATGCAGAAAGGTGCCCAAGAAGACTTAGAACCTTCTTGCTAATCCTCTCCACCCCACCTCATCAAACCTACACCCACACACATGAGAAACTTAACCCAGCCCAGAGCCCTTGTACAACCTGGAGTCAACCTCTCATGATACCCTACTGAAGGCCAGTCTAGGCTCTAAAGAATGTGTCATTGTGGGGTTTTATTTGAACTCATCAGGAAACGGGGAGTCACTGAATGTTTTTCAGCTAGGATGATGAGATCAGCAAAGTGCTTTTGCATGGGGAAGCTGACCAAAGCCCGTGGAACAGTTAGGGAGCAACAGTAGAAATCAGACAGAGCAGGGAGGATACTGGGGCAGTGCACGGGGCAGTGTGGTTTTGAGAGCTACATTCATGGCAGTGGTTGGTGGGGCTGAGGAAAAAATAGAGCGAGTTCAAGCTTGTGAGACCTGGTAGCAGTGTTGACATTAGAAGCCAAGGAGAAAGGATGCAGGCTGCATGCCTAGATGTCAGTGGGTGATTGAGCCAATTTGGCCCTCAAACGCCCCTGAAAAAGCAACTCTATCATTCACATAGGCTTTGGGTAGATCCATCTCTTTATGGGACAGGGACCAGAAGAGTCAGGTCAGGGACACTCAGCCATAGTCTTGTGACCCTTGTTCATGTTATGTTTTCTCTGGCTTAGAAACCTTAACAAAAATTCTCCTTTTTATATTTACTCAGACCCCCTTGAGTAATCCCAGAGATCTCAATGTTATGAACAAATAAGTAACATTTTTTTTTAAATGGAGGATAACAAGAGTTGGACAACTTTTGACTTTGTTAAATAACAGATACTAAAATCCAAATGTCATTTATCTTTCTCCATCATAAAAAAGTCCTTGATGTCAAGAGGATAGCACCCCTTTAGAATAAGAGGAAGCTCTGTCAAATGGAAAGTGTCTGGCATGTGTGTGTGTGTGTGTGTGTGTGTGTGTGTGTGCACGAGTGCACGTGTGTAGGTGTGCATGCACATGTGTTTGCATGCATGTGGAGGTCATAGCACAATCTGGTTGTCATTTCTCAGGAAAGCCACCAAACGTTTTTGGAGCTGGTGTCTCTCATTGGCCTACAGATCCCCAACTAGACTAAACTGACTGGCCAGTGGTCCCCAGGGATCCTTCTGTCTCTGTCTCCTCAATTCTGGGATTACAAGCAAACAAACCTTATACCAGAACATATTACATGGCTTCTAGCCATTGCAATTGGGTGTTCATGCTTGCACATTAAGCACTCAATGACTAAGCTAGCTCCTCAAACCCAAAGGCTTAGCTTTTGAAAAACATAAATTCACTGCCTTTTTACTTTTCTTCCATTTCGCTATGAATAGGCCAAAATCCTATTCCGTGTAGACAGTGGTGTGCAAGCTCAAGGGGCCTGTATGGTTTTGTGACATTCCAAAATGGTTTCCCCCAAATCATTTGGGCTAGAGGCTTCAGCACTGATGATCTCAAATCTGACTACCAAGCTCCAAAGAGCACACATGAAGCTTGAGGTTCCTGGTGGGGGTGCACTGAATCTGGAAAGACAGAGTAGAATCCTCCTTTTTCCATCCTTCTTACAATTCAAGTGATATGCCACAAATGGTCTTACAATCATATTTTCTCATTCAATAATTTCCTATTCAGTCTAAAGGGTTTTTGATTTTTTTTTGTAAAAGGAAATTGCAGCCAGAGCTAATTGCTCAATATGAAATGTATCTGGACATTGTTTAGATGTTGGAAAGGAAACAGTAACATTGCTAGCTTTAGCAATGAGGAGAGCATTATTTTAGAGGAAAAAAAAAAACTAAAGGTAAATTAATAGGAAATGTAGCCCTGTATAGTCATCAAAGCTTTACTATGAACAGTAACTAGCATCACCCCACTTTGAGCTTTCCTTAGAATTTGTTTTATTTATGCAAAAAGAAATTCATCAACACAGGCTTAATCCATTCCTATCCATTGATTTGTTAGCCAATCAATAGTTTCTATAATCTGAAAAAAAAATCACCAGTTCCTATGACCCTTTCCAAGGGAGACTGTGTTCAGCTATGCTTAATAAAGAGAAAACCAGCAAGGACCATCTGGAAAACACTCTTCCGGAGTCACAAAAGATAGTGGCAGCCTTTGCCCAACCTGCTATAAATAAGTGTCTCAGGGAAAAAAAAAAAGCAAGCGATTTTCAAATCTGTTTCTACTTAATACAGCTGCAATAGAGTTTATTTAGCTTTTCCCTATAGCAGGAAGGCTGTTTGCATTTTTATGACAAGGGTCTAAATGTTTTTCACAGCCATTTCCATTGCCATTATTTTGAGGAACAACATACCACTCGGACCTGTCTGTTTGCTTCTGCAGCACACACCAGTGGCCCCAGTGGCCTCTGCCCCACAACACCGGCCTCTGAAGCTCAGATTTATGATTCTGCTTCCTCTTCCAGTGTTGCAACCATCACCCAAATCCTAGCCTGCAAGGAGCTGGCAACTCAGAATGACCAAGTGTCACGTGCTACAAATCAATTATTTATCTGCCTGGGTCCAGCACACTGTGTGGATCGCAGCCAGTTCACTGGCTCTCCCTTCCAATGACAAGGAGGGCTCAAGCCACTCTTCAAATGAAGGTGGAATCACCAGGGAAGGTGCACTGCTGGCTTGGCAAGTCCCTAAATGCTCACCTGTCCTTCCCTCACCTCACTAGCTGAACCTTCACAGTCCCTCTGCATATAACACTCTGAACTCTGAAGATATTCCTCAGAAAAGGTCAGCCTATCTCTAATGGCTACAAAATGCTGTAGTCACTGTTGATTTCTGTGCTAAGCATGGGCCCCTCCCGTAGCATACCTAGACACCCATCCTGTTCTGAGAAATGGATATGGTAAGGGTTACCTGGGAAACCCTTTTCCTGTGTACAGAGGAGTCTACATCTCTGCCTTTCCCCTTCTACATATGGACAAGATGTGGCTTACCTTCAAAATGCCTTCCTATAGGAATACATGACCCTCATTTTCTAGTCTTTTAGGAGATCACTAAAAAGAATATGGCTCAAGGATTTTCCTGGTGGCAACATGTCATGTCTCCCTGCTGCCCAGAGGAATTGTGTGTGGAGGAGTTTGCCAAACAGAGGTGCTCATGCACAGAAACAAGTTTGTGAGGGAAGCCCAGACTAAGGGGGCTAGAGGCTCTCTCAAACTGAATGCCCAATGATTGAAAAAAAAACAAAACACTACCTACTCACCATTAGTTTTTGTTCTCCAGAATACTGGAAAACACAGAAAACAGTGGTGGGCAAAAAGGGTGTCACAGTCTGAAATGAATCTGTGATAATGTTAGGAGCAGAGTGCTCACAAGTACACTAAAGGGCTAAATTAATTGGCACCAACTTAGGAAGCTACAGGAGAAATGACAGCAGAGAGGGTGGTGGTGGAGGAAGATGCCTATTGGCTTTGATGTCTTGCCTGGAATCAGGTGCATATGAAAAAGAAATTAGGGAGGCATAAACCTGTTCTTCTTTATGAAAAACCAGAGGAGCTGCTAGTTCTTACAATATGCCCTCCAATTACCTATGACTGATTCAATTACCTGCCTTAAAAAAATCCTCTGTGCTTATACAATCTTATAGACCCTTCCACCAACCTAAGAATTAAAATCAGGCACATACATGACCCACTTCCAACTGTTAATTAATCACTCCTACAAACTGTATATATGAAATTCAGAGTGGGGTGTGTATCTTTTATTATGTCAATTTGGATATTCTTTGAAAACCACAAATTACTTATTACATTTTTATCTATATCCACAGTTCTCAACTGTGGTGATTTTTGTCCCGAGTAGACCATTTATTAGAGTCCAGGTAGGGGAAGAGGTGATGCTACTGGTCCTTAGTGAATAGACGCCAGAGAGACTGCTAACCGTCTTGCAGGGCACAGACCAGTCCCTGGAACAAAGATTGACCTAGTCTGAAATGTCAATAGGGCCAAGATGAAGAAAGTATGGTCTAGATAAAGCCAAATATGCCAAGCTTTTAACATACACAATCTTGGCAGTCAGCAGAAGGGTGGGCGGGGGAGAAAGCTTCAGAATCTGAGGTTACTTTATATATGTGTTGCCTAAGGACATATTTATTGCTCTTCCAAATAAATGAAATAGATTCACAGTTGAAATCTTGGAACATTAAAGGTATATACTGTGCATATTTCACCAGTCTAAATGGATGGAAATTAATATGTCATAAAATAAAATGATTATCCAGTAATGTTCCATGCAAAACCAAAATCAATAAATTGTATCTTTCTTAACCTGCAATTAGGGTTAAAAACAAAACAAAAACAAGGAAATGCCATTCTTTGCCAGTTCTTGCTAGCTGGGTGCACCCTTCTGAGCTGGAGGCATCAAAAAAATAAACAAGTGGACAAAAACCTTTTTTTTTTTTCTAAAGCAGATTTTTGCAGAGCACAAAAAGCTTCCTAAGTCATTCTGTTTTATTTATGTAGATTCAATCACTCTTTAGTGAGCAAAACATGCAGCCCATTCTCTTGGTTATGCTTGCCTGGCTTTCCAAATGCCCTCAAAACTGGGATGATGAATCACATACTTTGGCCCCACTGTGCCAATTAATGGTACGCAAAAGAATTCCACATCGCCAAGATGGGACTTGCTGTCTGGTGTGTGTGGTGGCAGGAAGGTGGGGGAGGACCCTCCAGCAAATTGCTTCCAAATGACCTTAAGAACAGGTGCTGTGGTTCCCTTGAACTTCTTTAGTTCTGGAATATTCTATGTGCATCTGCAGTGCCCTCAGTTTAGTGGTGGGCGACAGTGAAAAAGAAAAAAGAAAGAAAAAAGTAAACTCTGCTCTTAGGCTAGCTTAGACTTCCAGGGTTAAATTGGTAAGAAAACACCAGCTGAGAAATATGCCATTTTGGTCCTTTCAAGCTTCCATTCATTTCTCTGAATTATAAAGCAAAAGCGGTCTTACATACAAAGGTAAAAAAAAAAAAAATAACAACAAAACCGCCCCAACACACCCAGGCTTGGCTGCCAGTGAGGCTTGCTTCTGCTGCTGAAAAAGAACAGTTGCTCTCGTGCAGCTGGAGGAGTTTTTCCAGGGAACTGGTAATACCCTGGCTGTTAATGAATTATTTTTCGCCAGAATGTCGGATTCTTCCTGTGCTCCAGTAAACAGTCTGCTTCTTCCATGGGAAACAAAACCAGCCCTTCCGAGGAGCCTGAGGAGGTCAGCCAAGGGTTCCCTGTGGGGGCAGCGCCCTCAGGAGCCAGAGCCACAAGCGCCTGACCTATAAATCACCACAGTCCCAAGTTCATTATTCCATCCTTCTCCCATCTATTCATGCTGTGCCCAGCGCCCAGGGATAGGCCTAGGAATGCATAGCCAGGGCCGAGATGATTCCCACAGGGCCAGCCGAAGTCCTGCTTTCATCCCCCTGAACTTTCCTTTGCTCAGGTACCCTCATGTGCAGCACTATTGGGGGTGTGACATTCAGCTTCTGGGAGTTAGCTAAGAAGGCCTTTGGTCTCCCTCACAGAAACTGCATGCCCTTTCTGTTGCTTTTCCACAGCTGTCAGAGAGTGACTATGCACATCCTCGTTTCTCCTTTGAGGTTGGCCCAAGCCCTGAATAACCTACTCTCGCAATGACGATATCTACTTGGAACATTATTCTCCAAGCAGAAATCCCCGGGATGGATTTTACTAGAGACTACTATGAGGACTGAGGATTGACCTCAGTTGAAGAGTGCTTTTCTAGCAAGAACGAAGCCTCGGGTAAGCCCCCAGTATTGAAGAGAGAGAGAGAGAGGGAGAGAGAGAGAGAGAGAGAGAGAGAGAGAGAGACTACTAAGCAGGTGTCAAAGAATCACTGATTCAGGTACAAGAAACTCTGTTCTGAGCAAGTGAGGGCAAAGGGAAGGGCCCGTTTTGTTCAGCCAGCCTGGTCTTTGTACCCCACCCCCACCTTGCTCTCTGAAGTATGATATAGGCCCCCAAATGGCACCTGAGCTACTGAAAGTCAAGATCACCCAGTGTCAGCCATTGTGGCTACTGAATCAGCACTAGGCTTTCCATCTGCCATGGAGACAGAGGATGTTTAAGCCCCCCAGCACATTTGCAGGTGCTATGGCATCACAAGGTTAGTGGTAGTGTGCTCCAGAGCAGTGATGTCTAGTAGAAGTATATATGCGCTGGACAATGTTCCAGTAGAGACAATAAAAATTAAAATAAACAGGTAACATTAATTTTAATTTTATATCTCATTTAGCTGGTGTTTTCAAAATATCCCTTCACCATAATATTGCAATAGAATTTCAAATTGTGAATGAGCTAGTCTGCATTCCTTTTGGTACTAAGTCAGAAAAATCCACTGCATATCTTACACCCATTGCACACCTTAACTAGGACTAACTCCCTTTTAAGTTCTCCACAGCCACATGCAGTTAGTGGTTATTTTATGGGACAGTACACATATAGAAAGTTTTCATCACCATAGAAATGTCTATTAGGTGATGTTGAGCTGAATGATTTATAAAGCTTTGGACAGTGACATGTGTATGCAAAGTATGCTCCAAAATTCTTGGTATGTATGGAGTTGTTATGACAGGAGAAATTGAAACTATGAGGGCTGAGATGTTTGAAGAGCCCAGTCTTACCCTGAGTGGAGAAGAAAAGGGGATTTGGGGAAAGGTCCTGTAACCATCCATGGCCTGAACATTTGCATCCCCCTAAAAATTCATTATATTGAAATCTTAATCCCCAAGGAGGTGGTATTAAGAGGTGGGGGCCTTTGGGAGATGATTAGATCTTGAGTGCAGAGCCCTCATCAATTGGATTACTGCCTTTATAAAGGGGACCCCAGAGGGCAGGGGGTGTAGCTCAGTGGTAGAACACTTGCCTTGTATGCACAAAGACCTCAGTTCAGTCCCTAACACAAGAAAGAGAGAGAGATAGAGACAGAGTCCAGAGAGCTCACTTGTGCCTTTTGTCATGGGAGGATACAATGAAGTCACCACCTATGAATAAGAAAAAAAAAGTGTCCTTACTAGATAGTGTATTTGCTATAATGTTCATGTTCACGTTCATATTGATCGTGGATTTGCCCAGTCTCTACAATTGCGAGAGATAAATTCTCAAATTCTCATTGTTTATAGGCCATTGTTCGCAGACTGTTATATCTAACAGCCCAAATGGACTAAATGTGTATATGACAGTACCACCATCACTGATTTAGGCATCTGCTTCCTCAGATGCCTCCATCTTAGCTATTCTGATTTGTTCAGGACAGAAGCTGGGATAGAAGATCATCAAAGCCATGTACTTCTTTCAATAATAATTGTGGGTGAGCAATCTAATTTGGTGAAGCAGATAAAGAAACATGATCAAATTACATGCCTCCGTGTCTGTGCCTGCGTGTGCATGCGTGTTTGTGTGTGTTCTTGTCCACATCCAGTAGTAATAAACAGCCCAGTAGTATTAAAGTGGCTGCAAAAATGCCCTCCTCACCAGCTGCCATCAGAAGATAGGGGAGAGGTAGACTCAAGAGGTACATCAAAAATTCAGTACCACCTAAAAGAGACTTTGAGTGCGGATGGAGTGAGATAATGGGCACCAAAGCAAATGATCAGGGGGGCTGGAGAAGCGGTAATCACAGACATTCTCCAAAGACAAGAGCTCCCAACTCTATAGGAAGGATGTCCTCCTGATCACCAAATCAAGCTTAATTCAGAATCCTGCACAAGCTTTTATGTATGAGAAACGTGAAATTAGCCATCTTGCCCCCTCCTGGATAGCCTCATTCTCTGAGGTCCCACTCATATTCTGATCAGAGAAGCAGCAGTCAGAAGCCCTTCATTTGTGGATTCAAATCCTGGTTCTCTAGTGGCTTTAGAATTGCCAAGGGACTAAGGCTACCATCTGATTTTTTTTTTTTTAAAGCAGGCTCAGGGACATGCTTTGGTAATGAATTTGCATAGCAAAATGCCCTCTTCATTTCTGTTTAGTGAGATACATTAAGGAATCAAAACTCTCTCTCAATCACCCTTTGGTCCCACCATGGATCATGAATGAGCTCATCATGTAATCTGTCCAAACCTGTTTTTCTTTTTTTTTTTTTTTCATCTACAAGATGCAATTAAATACTGCCATTCTCATAGTCTCACATGGGTGTTGTAAAGATGAAATTGGGACTTACTGTCATAGAACTATTAAGGGCTCAAACTGAAGCATGACATCTAGACCTGAGTCTTCACCAAACATACAACCCTCTGAATTTCTTTCTGCTGGGTCTCCCTTGACGATGATTTACAGCTCCCTCCCCAGCACCATTCACTCCATCAGCTTCATCATTTGGTCAGTCAACTCTCATTTATCTAGCAACAGTGGGTGTTGCAGATTCCTTAAGGAAAGAGCATTATCTTTCCTTCTGTTGTAGTTAGAAACTGATTTGGATAGATGTACTTGGCACATAAGTGACTGGACTGCCACATCCATTTGTGGGCTCCTTTCTCCCCAAATACTAATGGGGCACTATATTCTATGAAGGAGGTATAAGTTGAAGACTCTAGCCTTTGGGAAAAATAAGAGATTTTGGGCACGGATAGAGGAACACACATAGTCCCTTTAAATCATAATCACCACTGGAATCAGTCTCACAACTGGAAATTTCTGAATATTATCTGTTAACTAATGCTTCATGGGGGGGGGGGGGTCACAGGGTCACAGGGTCACTCAAAAGGTTTGCCACTTGTGAAGTGCCTGGAAGACTGAGGGCAAGAACAAATGTTAGCTTCCTTAATTTATTTCCCTCCACTCCCCTCCTGCTCCAGCGCCCAATGTAAGGTTAGGGGAGGAGCCAGAGAACACACACTTGTTTTTTCTTATTGTTGTTTAGGAGCACGTTGAGTGGGACTGTGTGCACATCCAGAATAGCTCCATTTTAGGTCAGGGATTTGGGGAACCAACCTTCTCCTCAGCCCTTGGGTCACTAGAGGTAGAACTTTATAACTGCTGGCTCCGGAGCTCTCCAGGACACACCTGGTCACACTCCTCTCAGATTTGCTTTTTTTTTTTTTCTTCCTGCTCAGATGGCCCTGCCTCTGTACCTCTGCTTTCTGGATATAAAATTTTGCAACCTATTCCTACCATGCCTTGCCAACTGCCCACCAACCAGTGCTCTAGCCTGCATTTGGCACAGGCAGGAAGGCTGCTTTCTCATTCCAAGGATGAGCAGGTTTCCTTGGGCCAAGCCTCCCTGCAGGTGGTCTGGGATTCTTCGAATAATAAAAGAAACCCCTGCGAGGCTGTGGCTGAATGGTTCCCCTGGGCTGGTACCCAAACAGCCAGTAACCCCAAGTTCCCATGTGACTTGGCCTCACGGTGTCAAGGCCACCTTGAGCAGGTACCTAGTGGGCATCTGGTAGGCTGAGAAGCGAGTGCCCAATTGCAGAACGCTCGTGTTTGTGGGGAGGGGCTGAGAGTTTGCGTGGGGGTGTGACTTCTCTGGGCTCCTAAGGAACCGAGAAACTGGGATGCCACCAGGCATATGCATCTGTGCTTCCATCCCCCTCTGGCTTCTGCAAGTGACACAGTTCCTCAGGATCCCTTCTGTCAGAAAACATGAAGGAAAGCCAATGCAGCGGGATCACAGTGACACTGCGCCACACTGTCCATAAACTGTCCCACTGTGCCCCTGGCCCAACACCTCCCCTCCATTGTAATAGAGGTTCGGCTACAGCACGTTTGCAAAGTTAGCTTGAAGTCTCATGGTCTACCAACAGACAATTCTAGTGAGTCAAAAAAAAAAAAAAAAAAAAAAAGGCAGAGAGACTCTAGAAAACGGTGGGAAAGGCAAGGGAAACCCTGACTGAGGAAGGGAGGCTAAGAACTGTTTTCTCCCTGCTGGCTGCTTTTTCTCTTGGTTCTAAAGGGAGGCTTCCAAGAATCTGCTAAATGAAAGGATCACAGCAGAGGATGCGAGATAATACTAAACCAACAAAAACAAAGACCAAATGAAACAGAGCGAGCCCTGAGAATACGCGGTTATCAAAACTTTGTTCGGCCGTATCTATTTATCATCGCTGCACACCCGGGCTCTGCGGAATATCATTCTGTTGATGTCACTTATCCTCAGCAAAATATTTACACATCCTTAAAAACGCCAGATGAGGGGGGCTGGCCCTCTAGCTGCCGCAAGCCATTTCTCAAGTCCCATTGCCAGATCTGGGCAGCCCGAAAGGTGGGGACGGGAAGGCTGGTGGCACTCGTGGGTACAAGGTAAAATCTACCAAGAGTTGCAGGAACGCCGCCACCCCGGAGCTGAGCCCCGTCCTGCCCTGCCCTGCCCACCTCTCCTCTACCTGACACTGCAAGCCGCAGCCACATCCCGATATGGTGTGGGCGCCTCCTCCTCCTCCCCCGCCTTTTTCATTGATTAAGTTCCCAAACCATTGTTAAAGGCGGGTTGCCCGCTCCTCGCAAAATGGGCTAAATTCATTAGGCTTTCCTCTGCCACAAAAGGAATATTCATAAAAGTTTGGCAGGCAGAAAGGAAGGCTGACTGCGTGCCATGGGGTGAGTGACAATTGGCTCCTCCCAAAGCCACCTTCTTTTTCCTTCGTGCCCCATCCCTCTCTCCGTGCCTCCGTCGTGCCCCAGACCTACTCCAGGGACTTCTGATAGGGAAACACAAAGCAGCAGCTGTTGGGCAACATTTCGACCCCTCGCAAGCAACTGTGGTGGGATGCCATTTCCCCACCCAGGCGGAGCTTATCCGGAACAATAGTCAGGCTTTAAACGGCAAACAAGCAAATACACAGAGCACAACCCCAACCCTGAAAAAGCCAACGCCGAGAGAGAAGAGAGGCAATAAGTCCCTCCGTAGCAAAAGGCGCCACTGAAACGCACGCAAAAAAACGCAGCGAGAACGATGCTCCCTGCGTGCCTAACATGGCAGAAAGCCCAAGCTGGTGCGGCCACCCCGGGAATGGGCATTGGGGGGCACAAGGGCTCCCAGGGCGCCGACGCGCACTCACCCGGCTCCAAGGGGATGCGGGACTGGCTGAGTGGCACAAAGAGGAGCCGGGCACGATCTGGCAAAACCCAACTTTCCACCCGGCTCGCCAGGGCCGCCAGATACGTCAACAGAATCCATCTTTCGAAGGGCCTGGAAGGCGCCGGGTTTTCCCGGCCGGGGCAGAATGGCAGCTCCAGAGACAGCCCGGTGCAGTGCCCAGGCACGGAGTGCGCGGCACGCCGCCCTCTGTGCCCAGTGCCAGCCCGGGTGGCGGCTCGAAACCCACTTCGGGGCCCCCGCCCCACGGTCCGGCGCCGCCTCCCCAGCCGTCCCCGGCCCCCACCAGCCAGTGCGCGGCGCCGGCAAGCCTGAGCGGGGCCTGGGCGCGTCGCACGGGTGGCGGCCTGGGCTCGCGTCCCCGCCTCCGCCCGGCCCGGCCCTCCCCGCTGGCCCTGGACTCCCGGTGCCGTCCTGCCCCCGGGATCAGGCCCCTCCCCGGGCGACGGGCCCCGCCGGGCTCGCCCAGTACGGCGCGCCCCCTGCGTCCGGGTGGCAGGTCTGTCTCGGGAGGGCGGGGGTGACCCCGGCCCGCACGGGCGCGTCGCGGCCGCTACCTCGCGATCGGGGCCACCGCCTCCAGGAAGCCGCGGGGGTGGTCGCGGGTGTGGGAACTCTGAGGTCTGGTCTCGCCGCCGGCCGCCTGAAGGGGGTGCACAGCGGTGGAAGCCTCCGTCACCGCTGTCACTGAGCCGCTGTCGTCGTCGCCGCTGCCGCCGGTTGTGCGTGAGCGTGTGTGCGCCTGTGTCCGGGCCGAGTGTGTCTGCGTGTGGCGTCTGGCCTTTACTATATACACCAAGGGGGTGGGAGGAGGCGGGGAAGGGGAGGGCTTGGGGGAGGTGGCGGAGGAAGGGGAGCAGGAGGGGAGCGAAAGGGTACCCGCGGAGGCGGTGGCAGAGGAGGGACAGGTGATCTCGCCCACGGGGAGGGCGTGGCTGTGGGCGGCACGGGGTGACTGGAAGCTGAGGGGTGTGGGGGGCGTGTCGGGAAGGCCTGAAGAGCAGGGACCCCGCTGCCACATGGTGAGCTGGGGACTAGTGCAGACCCCAGGATGAAGAGAGAGAGAAGCAGAGCCCAGGAGAGAAAGAAAGTGGTTGGCCGATAGAGACAGTAGAGGTGAGAAGGACCTGAGATCACCCTAAAATGCCCATTGCAAAGCAGATCGATTATTCTTCTCACAAGATGGGACATTAGTAAAAACAAAATTAGTCCACAGACAGAGTCTAATTTCTATCTAAGAGAAGATACATTTGTTAAATCGAACATTTATTATGTGCCTAGTGTGTGTCAGATAACTGGACTTAGAACTGGACTTGCAGAGGTGACAAATGCGTGGTTAGTGAACTGTAAATAATTGATTTGATCAACAATATTATTGATCATTAAAACTCTTGTAAGCCTGAATCTTTCAAATGTTTTAAGAAGGCAAAGGAAGCAACTACATTGCTTTAATGAATCCCTAATGATATAGATTTTTTTTTCCTATTAATCAAAACAGGATGAATATAATTCAGAGAGAATGGCAGAGGTGGAATTATTTTAATCACAACAGAGGACGTTATGAATGTAGTACTCCTTTGTATGGTCAAAACTCCTCAAGCCCCAATCGTGTCTTCCCTCTAGTAAAATACGATATGGCCATCACAACATGAAGTACAGAGAGCTTTCACCTTGCCAATTCATAAGTAGTATAGAAACCCTCATATGTATCTGAAAGCTTCCACTCTAACCATGATGTGATGGAAGTTTAATGTGGTAGTAACTATGGCTAAATTATGACCTACGTGGGTACTTTCATCTCTGTGGAGTCCTTTCTCCAAGAGAAAGGTATTAAAAGTTATACATTGCAATTGCATTTGTGCAAAGATAACTAGCATTATCTGTTTAGTTTCTTCATCCTAAAAGATCTCTTTTTTAACTGATTAAAAAATTTACAATAGGGCTAGAGACATAGCTTAATACTTAAGGCACTTGCCTGAGACACCTGGGGACCAAGGTTCAACTCCCCAGATCCCATGTAAGCCAAACACATGCTCAAGGTTGCGCATCCACACAAGGTGGCACACGTGTCTGGAGTTTGATTTCAGTGGCTAGAGGCCCTGGCATATTCATTCTCTCTCTCTCTCTCTCTCTCTCTTATAAAAATTACACAATTTCCTTGACCCCCTAAAAGTATTGTGGGCCCCAAGTTCTGTTTCCATTTTGTATAGGGTAGGTCATCATCATGGCACCAATCTTTAATACTGAATTTCCTCTTTTGAAAAAGAAGCTACATTAACACTTGTGTGGAAAGACAGGAAATTCAAGTTTGAGAGTTGATAATCATATCAAAAGTACATACCATGCCTTGTTCATTTCAGCCAGAATTTGGGGAGTTAAATTCCTGTAGAGTAAGTAAGGCTACCCATGGAAATATTCTCCTATGAATACTTCAATAAACTCAGTAGGCAGAAACTTTGTCTGTGGATCTTGTTACTGTTCAGAATTCTTAGATCCCCTATGTGAGGCTTCACTTATTGGTCAGAATCTACCTTGAATACAACACAACAGGGCCATTACAAATGAGTAAGTTCACAGGTGAAAGACCCATAAAGGTTTTGCGTGTGTTGTGCGGGTAAATGTCTATATGATAGGGACTGATCTATATCCTAGAAGGCAATTACTAGCTTATTTCTTTTGTTGGCTTTGCTACAATGTTGGGTTAATGTTTGATCCTCACTGGCAGTTGAGATTCGTCCTTGCTGCCCTTTGAGGGCTATTTTCAAGAAAGATTATATTGATTCAGATTTATGCATAATAAACATGCACCATGGCCCCCTCCCAAATAAATGGATAGCTGTACCCTTCCCCATTGCCACTGAGGCTGCCCTTACAGAGAGAAAGGAAAAAGAGCAAAGGTCTGATTTGGACGGGGCCAGAGGGTGGTTTGGGACAGAAACGGGATATTAACATACAAGAATTATGTTTACACAGTCAAAGGACTATTTAAGAAAACAGATGGAACAAAGACATATCCAAACAGTAGGAAAGCAAAATGACAAAAATCCTCCAGCATAGGTCAGTGTGGTTTTTGAGACCTGTAATTTTAATATTTGGTGATTAAATAAGAACCCAGGAATTTCTCCATTTTAGATCTGATTCTTCGATCTATATTCTTATTCCTCAATACAGTAAGCACCTCCTCATAATCCAGCTTTCACCTGCTTACCAGATGGGCGATTCATTTATTTACTAAAATAAACTTCTATTAGGCACCTACTGGTTATTTAGTCACTGAATTAAAGACTTCAGTTAGTGAAGTGGTTGACACATGGTCTCTAACCCTACTTTGCTCAGATCAATGAGCAAACTGTGGATAATATACTATCATAGTCTGTGGTACACAATGAGTTATGGAATTGGCTGGGTGAGCACCTAAAAGAATTGACCTTTCACAATACTGGGAAGGGTGGGAAATGATGCTGGGCTAAGAACTCGGGAAAAGCCTCATAGACGTGATGACAGTTACTGAATACCAGGAGAACACTCCAAAGTTTTCCAGTGTAAGGAGAAGGCAATCGGAGTAAAAGGAACAGTGGGTACCAAAACTTGGATGTGGGCATGCCCTAAAAGCTAATTATATTTTGTGAATCTGGAATGGCAGCTGCGTGAAATAACAGAAAGTAAGGAAAAGGAAGGTAGGTGTTACTTGAGGTCTCCAGTCTGTCCTACAAAGAATATTTCCATTATAATCAATGGGAGGCTTTAAGTAATGTTAATCAATGTAGTGACAAGAGACATGGATTGAGGAATGGCCTTGTTGTTGGTTGAAGTGAATGGCCAGTTGCAGAGAGGTAAATTAGGCAGCATGAAGACCATGTGAGGCAGGCTGTATTTACAATGATTAGGACTCCAGTAGAGGTAGTGCAGGGAGGGGTGAAGAATAGGAGCTTGAGCCAAGTGGTACTGAGGATATAGACTCAACAGGACATAATGATGGAGGGAAGTGATGGGGGAAGTTGGAGTGGCTGACTGAGGTTTCAGGCTGGGTGGGTGTATATGCTCACTGACATAGAGGTCCAAAAGAAGCAGATTTGGGGCTGGTGATGATGAATGGATGGGTTCTTCCAGAAGCAGACCCTAAGATAAAGAGTGGAGTGCAGATAGTTGATTTGGAGGTAAACAAAACACCAGAAGAAGAGTGAAGAAGAGGAACAAAAAGGTGGCGGTCCATAGTTTGGCAACTGGCCCTTAATCTCCTGTGCAAACGCTTGGGAATTCATGTAAGACATAAAGAAAAGAAGTTAAGGACTTTCTAGGGAATGCTCCTTTTCTGTATAACTGAGAGAATCATTCGCCAATATAGAGAAGATGCTGGCTGCTGGATGTCCTAGGAGCACAGAGAAATGGTAGCATTTGGGAACTATGGATCAAAGGCCATCACTGTCTACTTCAGGGAGTTCTGGCTAGCACATCTTGAATCTGAGGGCCTGTTGGGTAGCCACATACAAATGTCCACTAGGTATAGAGAAGAGAAGGTCTTGAGTTCAAAATTTAAGCAGGAGACCTACATTTTGGCATTGTTAGTCCCTGGGTATAGGTATAGGTTGAATCAGTGGAAACTAAGGAGCTTGACAGAAGAGATATGACAACTGAATTTGTGACTGAGCCCTTCAACCTATGCACACCAACATGACCTGTGTGAGTATGCTTAGAGTTTTTGAAAGCCCTAAAGTTTCAGATGACAGAATGTGTCTGAGGAAGAAGGTCCACCACTTTCAGAAGATTATTAAGAGATATATGTTTTATTGATGTTAAATAATGTAGTTAAAGCTTTCTTTTCAAATATTTTGGTGGTGAATAATACTCACTGAGTGACTAAATGAGGTGGGCATTTGGAAATATTTATCATGATGCAAAGCAATAAATACTGAAGAAAATATAAGAACCAGTTTTAGCCTTAACTCAGGCTTAGGGAAAGAGGATGGAAAGCATTCAAAGAAATAGTTCAGCACAAATGAGGTTTTTATCTGAGAAATGTTGAGAGCTCACAGGGAAAGGGAAGTGTTTCCATATTTTATAGAATGGTGATGGTAACAGAATGGTGATGTCTAGGGTGGTCTCTATGGGGTAGAAGTGTGAAGGCTTCAGTGTGCTTCATTTGAGGATTTTGATGGAGCTGGATTATGGTCTTTGGATAAAATAATCAAAGACTGCATCAAAGGAATAGTAATTTGGTCCTTCAGTTAGGCGATCAATAAGCATACTCTGAATAGCTATGACTACAATCCTAAGCTAGATGCTAGCACAATATTGTACCATCTCTATACTGCAGCGAAGTCACTCAGAATCCAGACCGAGCTCTATCTAGTCTCAAAATAAGTACAGTATTTCACTTCATCTCACAGAGATTTTGAGAAAGAGTCATGAGTGAGAAGCTGATTATAAAGGACTTTGCTCCAATCTGGAATCCTCTTTTCATTTATCTTGCTTAGCAGAACACTGATATTCAGATAACAATGTCTCTCCAGCGCAACTGATGTACCTTAAAAGTTGACCCTAGCTTTTGGGTGGCTCTGTTTGATGTAAGAGAAACTACATCCCTCCTGCTATAATATGGAGCAAGTAGATGCAAAAAAAAAGTTTTTTTGGGGGGGTCATGGATAAATCATTGCTCTCTAGGGGTATGTGGTAGTTTTTAGTGATTGTCAACTTGATAGGTCTTAGAATCATCTGAGAGGGATTATCTTGATTAAGTTAATTGAGGTGGGAAGACACACTTTAACTGTGGGTAGAGTCTTAGACCTTATACAAAGGACAGCCCCTGGGCTGGAGAGATGGCTTAGCGGTTAAGCGCTTGCCTGTGAAGCCTAAGGACCCCGGTTCGAGGCTCGGTTCCCCAGCTCCCACGTTAGCCAGATGCACAAGGGGGCGCACGCGTCTGGAGTTCGTTTGCAGAGGCTGGAAGCCCTGGCACGCCCATTCTCTCTCTCTCCCTCTATCTGTCTTTCTCTCTGTGTCTGTCGCTCTCAAATAAATAAATAAATAAATAAATAAATAAATAAATAAATAAATAAATAACAAAACAAAGGACAGCCCCAGCTGAGTACTGACATTCATTGCTCTGCTCTGCTTCCTTAGTGCTAGGCTGAATGTGACCAAATCCTGCTTCCATGCTTTCCTTGTCATGATGGATTGAAAACGGAAATAAGTCTTTTTTCCATTAAGTGGAATTTTTGTCAGGTATTTTGTTCCAGAAATGACAAGTTGACTGATACAGAGGTTAGACTTCCATTTTCCAATATGGTTGTAAGGATAATATAACCCAATTAGCAAGTGGCATAAGAAGCATGAAGCAAGTGACCATTTGATTTAGCACCTAAGCCAGGACACTAGTGAGGGTTAAAGGAGTTACTATTAATAATCCTGTCAAGCCCAAAGTCATATTTTTTTTTCTTTTTTATTAGATATGGATGTATTAAGTACATAAACAACATATAATGTACCATACTTTCCCTCCTCCCTTCCCTTTTCTATGTTGGGGATGGGAGTCAACCCCATAGGGATTGTGAGTCATGTATTCTGGGCTGGGGGAGGAAATGTCTCTGTGCAAAGTGTCCCCACTTGTGGCTCTAATAATCTTTCCACTCCCTCTTCCACAAAATTCCCTGAGCCATGCTGAGAGCATTTTTAAGAATACTTCAATGATAAGCTCTTAGGAGCCTCTGCATCTCTGGTTTGGTAAGTATTGAGTGTCCTCAGTATCTTTCTCCATTACCCTTGTGCTGATATCAGCTTAACTAAGAAAGTACCACTCTTGTTCATTTCCCCAGTTCCTTTGTGGTTTCATTTGGGGCCAGGGTAGAGTGCACTGGGTCTTTTATCTCCTCAGGTCCAGCACCTGTCTGAAAAATAGAATGAAGTCAGCACTGGTTAAATGGGATAATAATTTGGAGAGAATTAAAAGGGGGTAGATTCTCTTATAGCCCAAGGTTAATGGGAGCTTGACAATGGAAAGCAGAATCATTATCTGGATATGATTCTGACTTGTTTTCCAGTTCCAGATATAGTTTCTTTTCCACTGAGTGGATCTGTTAGCCAATCCAAGAGCAGTTGGTTACCCACCATTGCTGTGGGCCACTATTGTACTCATGTAAGCCTCATGTCAGATTGCTTGCTTCTGAGTCACTTAGACTTTGAGTTCCTTGGGCAGATGTTGTCCATTTTCCCCTGTTAGCTCATGTAGCCCCTTCCAGCACTAGATAGGTTAACTGTCATGGGACTGGCTCTCTTCCAGATTCCAGCCATTTCTCTCCATGGTCCATGTGGACAGCTTATGGTGTCTTCAGCAGTATGGTCTTGCCATAATCTCTGGTGGGTTATCAAGTGCTCTGACAGAGGTCTGTCTTGTTTGTTTGGGGAGATCTAGGAGGCCTCTTTGATAAGCTTCTCATTGTGGATGTAGACCACATCCTGGTACAGGGAATTACAGGCCAGCGCAAAAGAAATAGAAAAAAAAAAAGAGAGAGAGAAAGACAGAGAAGAAAAAGAAACAGAAAAATTTGATGTTAGGTTTCATCTCACCCTCTCCAGGGCCCTCGATTCAGGTGCTCCCCATAAGGTCCTCTTGAGGGTTCCACTTTTTAGTCTGACTTCCAGGATATAGGATTCTATGGTACCAGTTCAATTTGGGTTTAGTTCAAAGGCATAATTTGAGTCTTCCCAGAAAACCGGGATAAGTAGTCACTGTAATATCAATAACCAGGTCTATGAAAAGGTGATGCTGAAGGCAACACACCCAAGACATAGAAAGAAATTAGGACCATGACTGGTACTGAATCAGGATAATCAGCTCAAGATAGGCCCCATCCTTACATCCTGTTACATAAGTGCATTGTTTTGTAGGTGGGTTCTTTGGATCAGAACTCTATTGTTGGCTATGAAAACCATACTAAGGTCTACATGCTATAGCAGGATTTTTGTTTTGCTTTAGTCCTCCACTGGGACTAAAAGCCACTCTCAAGAGCAGAGGTTAAAGAAAGCCAAGTGTTGGTAAGAAGTGGATTCGGAATTTGTATCAGAATCTGACATTATTATTATTATTATTATTATTATTATTATTATTATTTTGGTATTTCGAGGTAGAGTCCCACTGTAGCCCAGGCTGACCTGGAATTCACCATGTAGACTCAGGGTAGCCTTGAACTTACGGTGATCCTCCTACTTCTGCTTCCTGAGTGCTGGGAATGAAGGCATACACCACCATGCCCAGCTCAGAATCTGACTTTAAAGATGAGTGATAACAGTCATATAAACCAACACATGGTTGAAATGCATGGCTTTGTGGAATTTTTAAGGGAAGCTGTGAATGTGGTGGTTTTCATTCTATCAGCATCTGCAAGGCTCATGCCTCTGACAAAACAGGGAGACTCCTATGCCAGGTTTAGGAGAATTTGTTTTTGTCTCCTGCTCTGTTAGCACCATAAATGGCTTTGAACAAACTGTCTTCTCTGTTGGAGACACCTATTCTTTAGAAGCATAGTAGTTATCTTTCCCCTTATGTCTTGCCTTTCTTACTTGATGTTAAACATCAAAGGAGGATGCTGTGTATATATCTCCCACAGAATCTACTTTAGTTCTCTCATGTATGAGGTCTTCAGTATGTAATTGTTAAATTCATTGTTATCTCCCTTCACATTTATGCTTTGTCTCCTATTCCTAAGGAGCTTTGGTATCCATTGCCTCCTACACACATTATAACCAAACACACCTTCCTTTTCTAAGAGGAGAGGGGATATGAACCGAGAGGGCTTGGGGTTAGACTTGTTGCCATCACCTGAGGCTACCAGGGTTTGCCCAAATCATCAGAGAACCCTTTATAAATCAAGTGAGAAGCCCAGTTGCATGAGGCAGAACAGAATCCATATAAATTAATTATCTAAGGACTAGAAAAACTATAAAGTCAGGGCAGATACTTGGAGTTAGAGGCATGAGATAATAAAGTGGGATTTCAGTTCAGTGGAAAAGAGACCCAGGTTTGTATGTGGGAAGGAAGTGACTTCCTTGGCTAGATGGAATATATGTGCTAACTGTGGCATGAGTGCGGCACATGAAGAAGTAGGGATAGGATATCTTAGAAATGACACCATAGTACCTAGCTGTCAAACGAGGCAATAAGGCTCAGAGAGGATGTGTACATTAACACACATGCACATACATGTGCATGCACACACACCTTTATGTGTGTCAGTTCATTTGCCATATGTTAGGCTTGCCATTCTTTGATAAAAATTCACTCACAAGTGAGCTACACTGAGATTGCTGAGACACTCCAGTGCTGGATTGTCTTGTTAAAGTGGGTAACCAGCTGTGATATATAAATGGCCTCAGTTGCCCCCAAACCACTGTCTTCAGCGCCTTGCAATGTGGTAGTGCAAGAGTCTAACTCTGCAGCAGTATAATGGGTGAAGGACCTTGGAGAACTTTCTTACACAGCAACACACTGGTTTTTTGAAGTTATTAGTTTCATAACAGATATATCCTGTCTGATTTTGCTAGGACACATTTCATTAAAAACAATGAGAGTGTGATAGTCAGTTTCCCAGATGATCTCTTTTACAACATCCATGGCATGCTCACACTCCCTTTCATGTGTCTGTGGTCTATTAGGTTTGTTCTATTCCATCCATTGAGATTCTCAAATGTAAATAGCAATGTTTCTGTGGCTTTAATTTTAGGAGATGAAAGGAGTTACAAAGTTTCATCTTTAAAAAGACAATATCTAATACAAAAGGGACTTATTTCATTTTTCATTTCCTGGCAGAACTTCTCAAATTATAGAATTTTGGGCTAGTGGATTGCTCAGTGGTTAAAGGTACTTTCTTTACAAGCCTGACAACTGGAGTTCAGATCCCCAGAACCCATGTAAAATTACGTATGCAGTGGTGCAAGTGTCTATATTCCAGTATACCTATGACAACGGGCAGCAGAGTAAGAGGAATCCAAAAGCCCTCAAGTTAGATATTCTGATTTCCCACTGGCAAAACTAGAAAGACCTTGTATCAAACAAGGTGCAAGGAGAGGAGCAACAACCCAAGGCTATCCCCTGACCACATGCATACTATAACGTGCTCACACCCATGTGTGTATATTACACATATACAAATAATAAAAATATGGAATTTTGTAATTAAACCATTGAAAGTGGGTTGTTAGAAAATGAACTCAGGGCCTCAGGCATGCTAATCATGGTCCTTGCCACCTAGCTACACTCCTATTAATAGCACAATTTTACCAGGAATGCAAGATTCAAACTTGTTTTGTCTAGTCTGGTTAGCATTTTTTACTGCAGTACTTCATGTATGTGGCCTCTTTGTGACAGATCAATATCTAATTGCTCTCAGAAGATTATTTACCATGGACTTCTGCTCATTTTGACACATCTCAGGCAAAGTCTCTAATACTGTCCATATCTAGGATTAGCCTTGTCTGATTTCTGAGCAAGACTATAAGAAATTGGGTCTGAGATGGGCCTGAATTCTCTCATGCAGGCTTCTCATATTCTTGGGGAAAATACACTAGGCATCATTCAGTCACAAAGCCATAGCCTTTGCCAGTTGTCATCTCTGTGACCTCTTTCCACATTGGAACAAACCACAGAACTAGGCCTATGTAGCTGAGTCTCTGCAGAGCTCTTAAACTTTTCAGTGTACATGTATCTCCACCATGCAACCATGCCTACTAAAGTGTTCCCCCTAATCTCTTTTGCACACATGGCTATGTACATTGAATAGTACATATTTCTAATTAACTGACATGTTGCCATAAGTATACCATTCCAAAACTTAGCAGACATGCTACATAAACTGTGGACCAAACCATCCTGGTTCATTCTCCCTGCCATGCATTCTATTAGATCAGTGCAGTGATTTGAATTAGATGGCCCCATAAATTCATGTGTTTTTAATGCTTGGTCCCCAGCTGATGGTACTTTTAGAGGTAGAGTATTGCTGGAGGGCGTGTGATGTTGAGAGCAGGGTTAGGGGTGTTACAGCCAACTCTACCCTTGCCAGAGCTCAACTCATTCTCCTGCTGCTGTTGTCCACCTGATACTTGGAAGGAAGTACAGCCACTTCCCTAAAATCTTTTCCCTGCCATTATAAAGCTTCCTCTAGAGACTGTAAGCCAAAATTAAAACTTTCCTCCCACTATCTGCTTTTAGTAAGTTGCTTTCTCTGAGCAACAAGAAGGCAGCTACAACAGAAAAATTGTTACCAGGAATAGGGTTGTTGCTGCAGGAAACCTGACTTGTGGCTTTTGGCATTCTGATACTGATTTATAGAATTTGAAACCTTGGCATAAGAGATACTTTGTAGAGATTTATGGACCATGTTGGTCACATTTGAAAGAACTAACTGCAGAAAGAACTGTGGAATGTGAGACTTGCTTTGTGAAGGAAAAAAAAAATTGTCATGACTAGGCTACAAGCAATTTGTGTGAGATACTTGCTGCATTCTGCCTATTTCATAAGAACTGGAACAGGGTTTAGAACAAATGGACAGGTGCGAGTAGATGGATTTGGCATAAAAATGAAAGCTGGGCAGGAGACAGCAGCCTGATTCAGCTATAATTGTTTATTTGAAATTTAACAATCATTGAGATTGGACCATCTGTACTGTACTGGAACAGCAGGAAGAATAGTGACACTCGAAAGTAGTGGGGACAGAATGCTGAAGGAGTTTTCCTGCTCTTCTAAGTTGGTTTTATTCCCTGCCCCTAGATTCACAAATATTTGTAGCTCACCTGCTACTGTAGAGTATAAAAGTTCAGGAAATAAATAGTTGTTGGATGTGCATGGTGATTTTGTTGGAGAAGGCCAATGGGATTTGGGCAATGTCAGGCAGAGTCTTTGGAGTTGCTGCATGGAGGTCCAATGGAGCCATGAGGATGAACCATGGGTTGCAATCAGATACTCCAGGAATTTAGAAATGCCAGGACTGTGATATGACTGACTACCAAGGAAAGCTGATAGCTGGGATTAACTTTTCCCTGGGCTCTGGGCAGTCCAGCTAGAGAGGTGGAATGAGAACCCCAGAGACTTCATTACTAGTTATAGATGTCAGACTTGCATCAGCAGGATTGATATTTGACCCCTCCCCCAACATTTTTTAAAGGTCTTGAACTAGTTCAATCTTACCTTGCTATGCCCAATACCACTTTTTTTCAGTGTGAATACTTACTCTGTGCCTTTATGTGTTTTTGGTTTTCCATGGTCATGGTTAAGTATGCTATGGAGTATTTGAGCAATGTTGGGATTGTTTAAAAAAAAAAAAAACTATGGGAACTTTTAAAGTTGAATGCACTGCATTTTACATGATGGATGGTCATCAGTTCATGGGGCCAGGGGTGGAATGTGGTCATTTGAATCATATTTCCCCCATAAACTCACCTGTTCTAAATGTGTGATCCTCAGATGATGGCAATTTAAGACGTAGAGGGTTGCTGGAGGAGGTTCTTCTCACTCTCTTATTGCAGTTTTCCATCTGCTGTGGTAGAGGTGATGTCCAGCTTCTGTTCATGCTATGCTTTCTCCTGCCATAATGAACCTTCTCCTCAAGATTGTAAACCAAAATGAAAACTTTCCTCCCATTAACTACTTTTCATTGGGTGTTTTCTCCCAGCAACAAGAAGTTAATTACAATCATCCATGTCCAATCTAGGGCCTGTGAGCTACATACATCTTAGAATGGCTATGTGGTGGCTTGAATCAGATGTTCTCAATAAACTCATGGGTTCTGAATGTTTGGTACTTAGGTGATAGCAATTTAGGAGATGGAGTCTTGCTGGAAAATGTGTGTTGCTGGGAGAAGATTTAGGGGTTTTATAGTCAGCTATGCCCCTGCCAGAACTTGGCTCATTCTCCTGCTGTTGTTCACATGATGTTGGCAAGGAAGTGATGTCGACCCTCTGCTCTACCATCTTTTCTCTGCCATCATGAAACTTCTCCTTGAGAATGTAAAATGAAATAAAACCTTTCAACTCATCAGATGCTTTTATTTGAGTGTTTTATCCCAGCAATTAGAAGATAACAATAAGTGCAGACCTCAATTCATAATAGCTAAGAACTGGAATCAACCCAGATGCCCATCATTAGACAAATGGGTAATCAAGATGTGGTATTATCTACATGATGGAATTCTATACAGCAGTAAGGAAAAATGACACAATGAAATTTGAAGAAAAATGGTCGAACTTGGAAGAGATCATTCTCAGCAAACTCACCCAACCACAGAAAGACAATTGTCACGTGGTCTCAATCATCTGTGGTTCCTAATCTGGATCTGCCCGAGATGCTGACATACCAAATAGGTATCTTGAAGACCAGACAATAGGGAAGATGGTTTGGGAAGGGAAGGGAAGGGTGGAGGAGGGGGTCACAAAACTGGACCCAAATGGAACTGTACCATAAAATCCTATATCCTGAAAGACTGACTAAAAGGTTGAACTTCATCAGCTCCTCAGAGGGAACACCTGAATCACAGGGCCCTGGAGAGGGTATGATGAAGAATAACTTCAATCATCTACTATTTCTCTATCTATTTTCTCACTTTCTATTTTATATTACCTATATTTTTTTCCTTCTTTTCCCTTGGCACTGGCCTGTAACTCCCAGTAACAGGATGTGGTTAACATCCATAATGAGCTGTTGGTCAGAGAGACCTACAAGGTTTCCCAAAAGAAGACAGATTTCTTTCAGAGAACTTGATTATCCACCAAAGGTTAATGGTAAGATTCTACTGCTGAAGACACCATTTGCTGTTGGTGTGGAGTATTGAGAGACCTGGCGTAAACCTGGAAGAGAATCAGTCCCCAGACAGTGAGCTTGTCTAGAGCCAGAAGGTGATATATGAGTGACTGGGGGAAAATGGCCAACATATGTCCAAGAAACTTGTGGTCTAAGCTACTCATCAGCAAACAGCCCGATGTGATGCTCACCCAAGTGCAAAAGTGGCACACAGCCATGGTGAATAACCAACTGCCCTTGAATTCACTAATGGATCTGCTCAGTGGAACAGAACCCATAGATGGAACTGGGAAACAAGTCAGAATCATATCCCAAAAAATTAGCCTGCTCTCCAATATCAATTTCTCATCAATCTTGGGCTACAAGAGGACCTACACCTATTAAATTCTCTCTAAACTAATGCTAGTTTTCCCATTTATCTATATCTGACTTTACTCTTTGTTGGAAAATTTGCTTCTCCTTTTCAGATGGACACAGAACCTGAGGAGAGAATCAGCCTGTACCACCTCACCAGGGACATAGCTGAAAACACAGAGTATCTGGGGAAATGAGCAAGAGTGCTACTTTCATGTTGAACCTGGTATCAGCAAAAGGGTGAAGGAAGTAGACACAGAGAACACTCAACTCCAACCAAACCAGATAACCAGAGACACAGAGGCTCCCAACACCTCATCACGGAAGAAGACCTAAAATGAACCCAACTTGGCTCAGGGAAATTCACGGAAGGGGGGGGGGGCAGAAAAATTGTTAGAGCCACAAGTTGGGACATTATGCACAGAGACATTATCTCTTCCCTATCATCGCTAACCCCACAATGCATGATCCACAATCCCCATGGGGATAACTGGCAACCCTTGGGGGGGCAGGAAGGAGGCTAAGGATGTTGCCAACATGTGCTCTTTACACACTGAGTATATACATATCTAATAAAGAAAAAAATAAAATTAAAATAAACAATAAGTGCAGACCAACACATTTGTGAGTGATGATATATCACAATGTAAAAAGGTTAAACATGTACGTGTTAGATAGATCATGCACACACATGTACAAGGGTGGTACATATGTCTGCAGTTTGTTTATAGGGGCTGAAAGCCCTGTCTTAGCCATTCTCTCTCTCTCTCTCTTCCTCTCTCTCTCTCTTTCTCTCTCTGCCTCTATCAAAATAAATACAATAAACTAAAATGGAAATGAATTTTTCATTATAATTTTTCTTTAAAAATCACATATATGTATAACAGGACATTATAGTTCCAGCACAATCACCTTCAATGGTCTATATATTTCATTCAAGTGTTTCTCTTTATTGTAATATTTAACTGAAATAATATTATAGACCATTTTAGTTCTGCTTTTATCCTCCTAATATATTCAATTAATAAGCATTTCCCATGATTTTCTGATGATATTCACTAACCATAACAAGCATTGTCACTGATTGCATACAATTTTATTAAGTGAGTTCATTATCATATATTTTCTTACCCCCTACTATTGGAAGTGTGGAGTATGTCTGAATTCTACTATTATTAAGAGCATTATAATTTCTAACTATATAGAAATGTTCTCTAATAATGATTATTTTTTCAGAAAAAGTAGACAAATATATTTCTAGGGTAGGCACCAAAACATATATATGTTGTCAAAATGATTTTTAAAAGAATATTCTACCTACCCCTCAAAATATGAGGTCTGAGAGCACATACCTCATGAATACAAATTAAATCATTTTGCTTTAAAATGTTTTTCTCTGTGAGGGAGGTAGACCATTTTTGTTTGTGTGTTTAATACTTATATATCCAAATGAACAGTCAGTTAACTGTCCTCATTCAGTTTTTAGTTGACTTTTAGTGATTCATTCTTATTTTTATGTACATGGACTATAATTATCACAAATAAATGTTTGTCATAATGCAACAAATAAATATTCTATTTTCTTTTTGTTCCATTAGGTTATGCTATTATTTTGAATATATAAGTTTTAAATTTTGTATATTTAAATTGACCCATATTTTATATTGTAATACCTTCTGTTATTTTGGCAAAAACTAATATGCTCTAAATAATTCTGTTTATAATCATTTAGAAGTTCTTTGTATTTACCGTTAGGGGGGACTATAAGTGCATCTTTTTTTTTCCAACCAGTTGTCCAAATGTCTCCACATTCCATAATAAGAAATTTTGTAATTGATTTGTTTTCTATTTTTAGCAAATATTAGGCTGATATTTAATAGATTCTATTTCTGGGATGTCAGTTCTGTTTTGTGACTCTGTATTTTTAAGTAGAATATTTTATTTTGATATATTTATAGAGGCCCTTGTGTGGTGGTTTGATTCAGGTGTCTCCCATAAATTTAGCCATTCTGAATTCTGGGCTCCCAGCTGATGGAGATTTGGGAATTAATGCCTTTTGGAGGCAGTGCATTATTGAGGATGGGTTTATGGGTGTTATAGCCAGCTCCCCCTTGAGAGTGTTTGGCACACTCTCCTGTTGCTGTGGTCCATCTGTTGTTGACCCAGAGGTTGATGTCTACCCTCTGATCATGCCATAGTTTTCCCCTGCCATCATGGAGCTTCCCCTCAAGTCTGTAAGTCAAAATAAATCCTTTTTTTCCCCACAAGCTGCTCTTGGTCAGGTGGTTTTTGCCAGCAATGCAAACCTGACTGCAACAACATGGAACTATAAGAAGTAATGCAAAGAGACCTTTCTGTACTTCTTACCCCGCTTCCCTCAAAATCATTCTTTGGTACCACAACCAAGTATGGTCACATATACAATGTACCATCTTATTCAGATTTCTTCAGTTTTTATTGTACGTGTGTGTGTGTGTGTGTATGTATACATGTATATGTTTGGCTTTATGCAATTTTATTACATGAGTAGCTTTGTGCACACACATAACAGTCAAGATACTTAACATTTCCAAGACCACAAGAATCCTTCCTACTGCCCTTTAATAAGTACACCCACCTATCCCACTCTATCCATAACCACTGGCCACCAGTACTCTTACCCATCTCTACAATGTTGTCATTTCAAAACAAGTTATATAGATGGGATCATGAGCATGTAACTTTTTGGGACTCACCTTTTCCCCTCAGCATAATACACTGGTGACTCATCCATGTTTATCAACAGTTGGTTTTTGAAGAGTAGCATTCCATAGATGTATATGCCTTGGTTTATTTTGATATTCATCTGTTGGAGTACATCTGGACTATATTTCTGTAGGATAAATTCTCAAAAGTTCAATGGCTGAGTCATAAGGTAATTGGATAATTTTTTTTAAGAAACTAGGAACTGTTTTATAGAGTGTCCATGACATTTCATACTATGACTAGAAATGTATGGGTCATCCAGTTTCTCTATATACTTACCAGTATTTGGTCTCAGAGCCACTTTTATTTTAGCTACTATAATGTGTAATCATAGCTAGTTGTGGTTTTAATTTGTAATGATTTTAAATGCCTTTACATATGCTTACTTGCCTTGGTGTCCTTTGCAATGAAATGTCTGTTCATATCTTTTGTTATTTTATAGTGTGATTATTTGATTTTTTTGAGATAGGGTTTCATTTTAGTCCAGGTTGACCTGGAATTCATTATGTAGTCTCAGGCTGGCCTCAAACTCATGATCCGCCTACTTTGGCCTCCCGAGTGGTGGGACTAGAGGCATGTGCCACCATGTTGGACATGACTGATTGTTTTATTGCTGAGATTTAAAGTTGTTCATACATTCTAGTTATTAATCCTTTGTCAGATATGTGCTGTGAAAATATTGTTTCTGTGTCTTATCTTTTCACTTTCTTAATAGGGTCTTTCACAGATCAAAATATTTTATTTTGATTGGCTATATATCAAAAAAAACTATCCTTCTTTGTTCAGTTGATTTTGCATCTTGATGATTAGGAAACTCAAAACTCACTCTTCAAAGTGCTGAGAGGAAGTGACTATTGAGGGCTCAGCACTAAATGAGACATCTCTATCACCCCCTCCAAGGCTCATGGACATGACAGACAAGGCAGAAGGAATGTTGAGAGCCAAGGGATTGGAAGGAGTGCTGTGGAATGCTGTCCAGTGGCCATGGCATTCATGTCTTAACAGTGGCTCTTGTTATCCACACATGGCATTCATGTCCTAACAGTGGCTCTTGTTATCCACACAAGACCTGTATGATATTGTGCTCATCAAAATTCTGTCATGGATGGTGGAATAGGAAAAAAAATTAAAATAAAAAAGCACCAAAATACAAGAGGAAGTTGGAAAGAAGCAGGATGTGAGGGTGATCTGGCTGCAACATCTATCACCCCATTAATAGCCAGGATAGAAAGAAGAAGTGGTTCAATGTAAAGGGAGGGAGAACAAGAGAAGTTAAGGGTTGGGGTGATGATTAAAATACATTATGTACATGTATGAAAATTGTCAGTAAATAGTTTTATGAAAAAGTAAGTGGACTACTTATATCACTCTATTCCTATATTCTTTATTCTGTTGCATTATCTATTTGTTTATCCCTTCTCCCCAAATGCTATCATGCTTACCATAAGTATAGATAGCACTAACATCTTCTTTTTCCTTCCCCTTACCATATAAAATTCTCAATAGCCTTTTTTATGTTTGCAGAAACTTTGCTGGGATTTTGACAGAAATTGTTTTTAAGTTTACAGACCAATTTTGGAGAGATGTAATGTCGTTATTATGTTGAGTCTTCCAATTCATGAATGTGAATACATCAACATTTACTATACACTTTCATAAGCACTTCACAAGTTTCAATACACAAATCCTGTATATATTTTGTTAAATTTATCTCCAAGTGTTTCATTTTCTTTGAAAAAATGTAACTAATAGTATATTTTAAATGTTTCCATATATTTGTTTTCAGTATATTGAAATAAGATTGATATTTAGTGCTCCACTTGTATTATGTAGCATTCCTGAACTCAATTATAATTATTAATTCCAGGAAGTTCCTTTTATAATGGAGATTCCTTAAGGTTTTCTACATAGGCAGTGAAGTCATTTGCAAATATGATAAACAATATATATCCTTCCTTGCTTTTATGCAGCAGCTAACATTTTCAGTACTATGTTAAGTATGATATACTAACTTTGTTCCTGATCACAGCGAGAAAGTATTGAGTGGTTCAGTGTTAGGTACTTTTTGTCAATTGACAATAAATTTCCACCATTTGTAACTTACTGAGAGCTGTTAAATCATAAATGAGTATTGAATTTTCTCAAATGAATTTTCCAAATTAGTTTATATTGATTTCCTGAATATAATTCATTAGCCTGATTAATGTTGAATCAGACTTTCATATTTAAAATATATTTTATTTGACCATTGTGTATTATTTTTATAACTTACTAGATTCCAGTTATATTTTGTTGAGAGGTTTTGTGACTAAGTTCATGTACAATGTAGGTATTGAGTTTTCCTTCTTCTAGTGTTTCATCTGCTTTTAATATTAAGACATTTGCCTTACACTGTAAATTGGGAGGTGCTCATCCTTTTCTATTTTCTAAAAAATATTATATATAATTGATATCAATTCTTTAATATTTGGTAGAATGTTCCATTGGAGCTGACTGAGCATGAATATTTCTTTTGTGAGAGTTATTAAATCACACATTCAGTTCATTTAGTTGCTGTATGACAATTTAGATTATCTATCTCATGTTATTTGAGTTTTGGTAATTTGAAGTTTGGGAGCAATTCATGTATTTCTTCTAAATTGTTAAATTTATTGGAGCAAGTTGTCTGCAGTATTCAATTATTTATCTTTCCAGTGTCAATGAAATCTGCAGTGATATCTTCTCTATCATTTTGCTTCGCTTTGTTTTCAAGATAGAGTTTCACTGTAGCCCAGGTTGACCTGGAATTCACTCTATAATCTCAGATTGGTCTTGACTCACAGTGATTTTCCTACCTCTGCCTCCCAAGTGCTGATATTAAAGGCATGTGCCACTATACCTGGCTCTATCATTTTTTTATATTGAAAACTTACTGCCTACTTTTATTAATTATTCTAAAACCCTATAGAACCTTTTTGTTTTTTTGGTTTTTCAAGGTAGGGTCTCACTCTACCCAGGCTGACCTGGAATTTAATATGTAGTCTCAGGGTGGCCTTGAACTCATGGCAATCCTCCTACCTCTGCCTACTGAGTGCTGGGATTAAAGGCACATGCCATCACACCTGGCTATAGAATTTTTGATAAACTTGTTTTTTTTATTTCATCTTTTTGTCCCTAATTATAGTTTATTCATTTCTGATTTTTATTATTTCCTTCCTGCTTTTGGGGGGCGGGGTTTACTTCTTATTTCCATAGCAATTTAGGTTACTGATTTGAAACTTACTCTAGCCCAGGCTGAACTGGCTCTCACTCTGTAGTCCCAGGCTGGCCTGGAACACACAGTGATCCTCCTGCCTCTGCCTCCCAAGTACAGGGATTAAAGATGCGCACCACTATGCCTGGCAACATTGATTCTTTCTAATGTCAGTTTTTGGTTCTGTGAATCACCATATAAGCACTACTTTAGCAGTATCCTACAATTTTATTTATTTATAGTTTTGTTTTCATATATTCCCATGTATTTCTAAAATTTTCTTAGGATATTCCCTTAAATATACAACTTATTTAGAAGTGTTGCTTAATTCTCAGATTTTTAGAATTTTTTAGTTATTGACTTCTAATTTGGTTTCATTATGGGCAGAGAGCATGCTGTTATGATGCCAATATTTTTAAGTTCATTTAGATTGGTTTCATGGGGCTGAAGAGATGGCTTAGCAGCTAAGGTGCTTTCCTGCAAAGACTAAAGACCCAGGTCCAATTCTCCAGGTCCCACATAAGCCAGATGCACATGGTGATGCATATATCTGGAGTTCATTTGCAGTGGATAGAGGCCCTGGCATGCCCATTCTCTCTCTCTCTCCATCTCTAATAAATAAATAAATAAATAAATAAATAAATAAATAAATAAACATTTAAAGGATTTTTTTGTTTGTTTGTTTTTGTTTTGTTTTTGAAGGTAGGGTCTCATTCTACCCAGGCTGACCTGGAATGCACACTGTATACTCAAGGTGGCCTTGAACTCACAGTGATTCTCCTACCTCTGTCTCCCCAGTGCTGAGATTAAAAGCATGTGCCACCATGCCCAGCAAGTATTGGTTTTATTACTGTAGATATCGTCTATTTCAGTGACTATTACACTAATGCTTGAAGCAATGTCTGTCTTGCTATTGGATACAGTATTTTTTTGACATTGTGATACTGCTGCTTTGTCATGTTGTTTAGTAATTACATCACCTGCTATATTGTGAATTTCTATATGTCTCCTTCTACATCTAGTAGTTTATGCTTTATTAATTTTGAGCCTTCATTGTTTGATACATATATATTCTTGGTACATTTACCAATTATGATTAGGCAATACCTTGCTCTAACTCTAGCAATTTTCCTTGCTTTGAAGTCTACATTATCTTATAGTAATATGGGATATCATATCCTGAGTCCCACGAAGTACAACAGCAGTCAGAACAACCATTATGTGTGAAGCACTCACCAGATACCAGGCACTATGTCAAGCATTACAAAGTAATTTTCTTTTTCATTTTGTGCTTATGATGAATTTGTATTTGCATCATTTCTTTCTGGCTCCTTTCATGACCTTATTTTTCCTTTTCCTTTTCAGAAATTAACTATGATATATGTTGATTTGGATTTGTAATTATTCTGTTTAAGGCTTACTCTGTTTCTTATGTCTATCTACACAAGATTGCTAAATGTGGAGTTATAATGTTCTTCATGCCAACTCTTGGTCTCCTGTCCTTTTAGAACTTGATGACATGCATTTTGTCCTTGAATATTGCTCTTTAGAGCTATTAAAATCAGTTCATTTTGCCATACATTGTCTCTCTGGTTTTAGGACTGAGTGATTTGAATTAATTTGTTCTGAAGGTCACTGATTTTTGTACCAACATAGTTTCTCTATTATCAAGTCTAAGTAACAAATTACAAATTTTTGGTACTGTACTTTTCAGTTGTGACATTTCCATTTCATTATTTTGTAAGTTATATTTCTATTGAGAGTTTTCTATTTTTCATTTATTTCAAAGGAATTTGTCATTGTTGAAACTATTTTATTTTGATGTGATATATAATTTATTATGTTAGAAGACTATATGTCCTATTTAATATTTTATTTTAGCAGGCAATCACCATGCTCAGGTTTGGATTACAATTCTTTATAGATGTTTGCAGATTGCAGTTACAAAAAAAAAAAAACCTTAATTTTCAGAGCTTTTGCGGTGCTTATTGGTGCGTTATTTTGGTGAGATTCTGAGGCTCCCACCATTTCCTGGTGTTGCTGCCTGAGGAAACAAAAGGGTTCCCTCAGGTAAGACTACCTTGTGACTCAAGGTGGAGGAAAGCAGTTTATGACCCACAGGGCTATATAATGTTTTCTGGACCAGGCAATTCTTGTGTAGGTCACCCACACAAGAATTGCCTGGCACACCTTCCCTCTTGCCAGTACCAACCTACCACCCAGTGTCCTTCAACAGGAGACAAGTACCTCAGATATGTCATAGGAGGATAAAACTTCCCTTTGCTATTTGTTTTTAGTGCTCCTTCCTCCTTGCCAGCACTGCAGGCTCACTTGGAATTGTCAAAGGGGCTGCCATTTGATCTAGGGGAGCAATCAGTCTATGTTGGTTATTTTATTAGCTGTTTTTCTCATTGCTATGGTCAAGCTATCTAATGGAGAAAGAATTTACTTGGACTCATGATATCTTTTAAAGTGTGTGTGTGTGTGTGTGTGTGTGTGTGTGTGTGTGTGTGTGTGTGTTCACACCAGGAACTCTTGATGCTGTAAACAAATGACTACCTGGCTCTATATAGGTGCTGGGGAGTTGAACCCAGTCCAGCATGCTTTGCTGGCAAGTGTCTTTAAATGCTGAGCCATCTCCTGAGCCCCATTGGCTCATGCTTTAAGGGAATACAGTCCATCATGGCAGGGAAAGTGTGGGGGTGGGAGCTTTCACACATTTGGCGGATCAGGAAACAAAGAAGGAGAAATGCCAATGTTCAGCTAATTTTCACCTTTCCCCTCTTTTATTCAGTCCACACCTACATCCCTTGGGATGGTGCCATACATAGCCAGGGCAGATGCTTCATTCAGTGAATCCTTTCTGGACAAGGTCTCATAGAAACATCTAAAGCTGTGCCCGAGGTATTCGTTAATCCAGTCAAGTTGATAATCAAAATTTATGATCACCTTTGTTTTGTGTTGCTATATGGAGTGTCTTCAAGCATCAGGTCCGAGCTGCCTTCTCCTATTGAGGAGAGTGAATATAAGATACTCTGACGCAGCATGGTTCCTCCAGTCATGAAGTCCCAGAACAGCTTACCTCCCTCATCTTTCAGAATACTTCTTTGATTGCCTCGAGACTTTTCCCCCAGGGTTAATAGATGTCCTTAGCAGGAAGGAAGGAAGGAAAAGAGGGGGGAAGGGAGGGAGGGGGAGGGAGGGAGGAACAGGGAGGAATGAGTCCAAATCATCTTTTCCTTACCAAAATTTTACCTTGTTGATTACTTATTTTAAAAGTAAAAACCTAGATAAATAAATTAAAAATAAAAATAAAATATTTAAAGGGCTGGAGAGATTGCTTAGTGGTTATGGTGCTTTCCTGCAAAGCCTAAAGACCCAGGTTCAATTCCCCAGTACCAATGTAAGCCAGGTGCACATGGTGGTACATGCAACTGGAGTTCCTGGACAGTGGCCAGAGGCCCTGGAATGCCCATTCTCTCTCTCTCTCCCTATCTCATAAATAAATTCATTAAAAATAAAATATTTTTAAAAGTAAATAGCAATTCAAGAAAATAATTATGATGATCATGTGATTGATATTAAAGCAATTTTGACATAGAATGAAAAAGCATTTTTAAATGATCTGCTCCAGGTATCAAATATATTATGTATGCCATTAAAAGTAGGCCAAGTAAATGAGATATTAGAAAGATTATGAAGACAGCCTTGAATCCAAGGGTAGAAAAAATACTATGAAGCTGGGAGAAGTTATTATAATATTTGTTTTATGATGGGATTAGGGACCAGAAGATCAGAAGCATTAGGTCGCTTGCCCAAAATTGCTTGGACATTTTGCTGGAGGATAGTTGTAGAATTCAGGATTGTGACATTCCAAGACCATGGCAGCAACACACTGTTTCCTAGGGCACTGCTTTCAAACTCTAAACACAACATTTGCTAGAAATATTCTGTGACAGTGAAGTGAACCTTTTGCCTATCTGGAAAATGACCAGAAAGTTTCAATAGAAACAAATGTTTACTAAATTCAACTAGTATTAAATGTCTGTTATTAATTGCCACTTAATCATGCTGCTTGAAGAGCACTTAAGTAATGTTCATGAATTCATCTTGAGATGGTAATTACCAAGTGGAGTGCTTACTCTTAGAGCAAAAGTATTAAATTATTATTGGCATTTGTATATGTTTGTGAGCCCCTAGCTTTAACTTCCTTTATGATTATCACTTCTAAAATTTATCCAAGGATGATTTCTAATTAACTTTTTACATTGTCGACATGAGCTAAACATTTGTTCTCAGTATAATATATAGGATTTCAGATAGCAGTGAACTACTTTCTTATAAGATATGGGATCTTCATTATATTTCTAAGACTTGACCCTATCATATTTATAATATAAACCAATTATGTATTCTTCCTGAAGACACATGAGACAAGAGACCTTACTCATGCCTCCTCTCCACCAAAACATCCTTCAGGAAACTATCTCCAAATCTAGTCACAGTACAGAAAGCCTCCCTGGATGAAAATTAGATCTGCTTAGCTGTGCAATGCAAAAAGGCTACAAATTTAAAGCCAGGCATGGTGGTGCACTCCCTTAATCCCAACACTCAGGAGGCAGAGGTAGGAGGATCACTATGAGTTTGATGCCTCCCTGAGACTACATAGTGAATTCCAGGTTAGCCTGGGCTAGAGTGAGGCCCTACTTCGAAACACCAAAAAAAAAAAAAAAGTCTACAAATTTGACAATTACTCAATGATTGTTATACTAAAAAATATAAACACTTCACTGGAAATAGATTAGGGGATCTTTAGAAAAAACTGTATTACCATCTTCAAAATGTTTAGATGCCATGTCTCCCATTCCCCTGTTCAGTACATTAAATGGCTTCCTGGCCTCCTGAAAATGTGTTCCAAGTTTCCAGAAGTGTCTACCTTAGAGTCAGCTAATATTTCTGCCTGAGATATAACAAGATTCAGGGGTCTTAGCTTCTTGCCCACATATCTCATAATATTCATGATAAAAGTTATGATGTTTTGGTCATTTGAAAGCTCATTTCAAAGCTGAGCTATTCAATAATAACTGCAGAAGGAGGTGAGAGGGCAAGGGTTTGAGTGTGAATAATCAGATTTATAAATTACAAGTGTAATAATTTGTTTGTTAGCATAAACTATTACTCAGTTGGGAAGAACTTAAGATTCAGGTCCACAAAAAAAAACACTCAAATTATTCATCATAAGGAGTAATACATTCATTTACAGATTATGCTCTAGTATCAGTAATTTTATAATACAAGGGACTAGAAGTCAGTGTGTCCCTGCAAATCTGGTTATGGGGAACAACATGATTAGTTCTTCTCTTCATTTATTCTAAATTGTACCATCAAACAAAGTTTCAGAATATTTCCCTATATGAAATATTGCCCTAATATGAGAAGACTAAATAATCTATTATTCTTATATCTTCAGTGTGGCCAGCTTTGTATTTCCAAAGTTAGGTGGAGAGAAGATTTGATATTAAAGAATCATTTGATTATTTAATACTAAAAGTACCCAAATTACTGCTAATAACCCAAATGTCTCAGTATTGATATAAATGAGGTAAAGTTAATCCAAATAATTCCTCATTTTACAATTCCAGTTACTTATTCAGAGTCACTAGCTTCCTGGAAGTTTTCCCTCTCCCAAACAAGTATTCCTGGATATCCTTGGCATGACTTCACAGGGAATACATGAACCAGTATGTCAGCTATAACCCCCCCCACACACACACACAAACACACACCATGATTAAAATTTCCTTCTCTCCTACAATGGCTTCCTACGTCAGTGTCATCTGCTCAGATGAGGAGTGAAGGCTTCTGCCTACTGTCACTGCTGCTGGTGGTGAAAATTCCAGCTTCCCTACTATGTTCATTCTCTTGCCATACTCTCAAAATAGTCCATGAAGCAATAGGATGGAGACATTCTGTTTTGGGCAGCCATCCAGAGAATGTCTCTCTTCTCCACTGTGTGATATTTTTTGTCACCTGAGCTCCAAAGCAAAAATACTTGTGCTTAGTCTCACCAAAGTATGTCATGAAATGGCTCCTTCTATGTCAGATCTCATTACCTTTCTCCACTAAGGATCAAAAACATGCCACAGAATCAGGGAAGAACATTCCAAATTTCTCTGGCTTCCTCTACCTCCATACACCATGCATCTAATTCCTCTTTCTTCCTTCAGACATAGATCTAATAAACTCAAGACCTTATGTACAATAATTCATGGAAATTCAGTCTACCCTGCCACCTTCCATGGTAAGTGACACCCTGTTAATTAGCATATCCATTATTGGCCTCAGTCCTCTACTTGGCATTGGCTATTTAAATAGGGCTTTAGATTCTCTAGCAGAGTGGTTTCCAAAATGGAAAGATCAAACCTCAGAGGTGAATGATATAATCCTTGTGGCATAGAGAGCAAATGTTGGAATGAATAGATAGCTTAATAGATTCAGTTGTACTGCTATTTAATATGTAAATTGACACCAGTGTCCTCCCTGTATCTGTATGAAAGGACGATATGTCCCATGTGGTCTTGAGGAAGGAGGGAATGTTTCACTCTAAGAATTGATCCTAGAGCCCTTCTGTGATTGTACCTGTGATTTCAGCATATTTCAGAGTGTTACTATTTGTGCATTTCAGGAAGGTAACATTAAAATTTACTTATTGCAGTTGTAACTAATTAATAACCCTCTAAAAATAGAAATGCCATTTAAAAGTCCCTGCAAAGTCATCAGAGGTCAAATATTGTTCTTAATGCAAGTATAGCAAACCAGGGAAAATGACAAAACTGACAATTCTCCTACCCTATCAGGAATTCAGTATCAGTCAGGTTATACAAACTAATAGCGTTCTAATTAGAGTAGTAAAACATAGAAATTGCCAAAGTGTATTTTAAACATGCTTGTGGTGGTTTGACTCAGATATCCCCCATAAACTTGTGTGTTTTGAATACTTGGTCCTCAGCTACTGGTAATTATGGAGATGGAGCCTTGCTGGAAGAGGTGTGTTGCTGAGGGTGGCCTTTGAGGTATTATAGCTCAGCTCCCCTTTTGCCAGACTTTGGCTCACTCTTCTACTGCTGTTTTCCACCTGTGATGGCAAGGAGGTGATGTCTAGCCTCTGCTCATGCCATGCTTTCTCCTGGCATCATGAAGCTTCCCCTTGAGACTATAAGCCAAAATTAAAAATAAGCTCATCCTATCAGCTGCTTTTGGTCAGGCAAAACAAAGGTGACTACAGCAATGCTATTAACATTTGTATTGGCTTGGGGTCCTCCAAAACAGAGTCTAATATGAAAATTTATTTGGAAATATCATACTTTGGAGGTAATCCCAGGAAATACTTATGAGTAGCGAAGTGACTGACAAAAGCAAGAAAACCAATGAAGAGCATGTTGATGGGTGGGTTACCACTTTGCTGCAATCAGATTGTCTGAACTAATTTGTCCTTCTAAGGTACCAGGAAGTTAGGGTATTTCTCCATGGACTTCCATCACAACTTTACTGGTTAGGAGTCATTCCTGGCTTGTATGGTTCCTAGCACTTCAGGTATCTACAATATATGGCAGTCAGTCTTTAATAGTCTAAAATTTAGAAAATGCTTTCATACAAAGAAACATAGAAGCAGTTTCTTGTACTGGAACCTCCTGCTAAGAGGACTGCTAGGGTTGGGTTCTGCTGGTGCCTGCTAGTTCAGTGACTCTTTGTGTAATATATCATGTTTGTTGAGCTATTAGAAAATAAGGGTAGAGAGCTAGGAAGATTAGCCAATGATTTAGAGTGCTTGCTGCTTAAGCATGAAGGCCTCTTGGGCCAGAGATTGCCAAATTCAACTGTCCAGAACCTGTATAAAATGGAGCTTAGAAATAGAGGAGGATACTAGAGGATCAATGGGATTTGCTGTTGTATAGCATCATTAGGTTGAGGGAGAATCCCTGTCTCAAGGAAATACATGAATGAGAGATAAGAGACACACAACATGGTCCTGTGGCCTTCATTCACATACACATGGGTACATGCATCTGCACACACACATGCACATATCACACACACACATGCACACACACACACACACACACACACACACATTAAAAGTAAAACAAAAGCTACTGGAGAGATTGTTCAGTGGTTAAAGTACTTGCTTGCAAAGCCTAACAACCTGGGTTTGATTCCCCACTACCCAAGTAAAGCCAGATGCACAAAGTGGATCATGCGTCTGGAGTTTATATGCTGTGTCAGGAGATCTTGGTGTGTCCATACTCTCCCTCTCTCTCTCTCTCTCTCTCTCTCTCTCTCTTTTCTCTCTCTCTTACTCTTTGCGAATAAAATGAATAAATAAAATATTAAAAAATATAAAAGGAAAGAAAAAAGATGAGAGTAGAGCCTGGCATGGTGGCATATATTTATAACAGAAGAATAATAGGGACCAGGGCTGCATAGCGACCAATCTGAAAAGAAGTAAGAAAGGAAGACAGGGAGAGAAGGAAGAAAAGAAGAAAATGATAGTAGGAAGAAACCACAATTTGAACCCCATTTAAAATATTATAGCATTTGGGGCTGGAGAGATGGCTTAGCAGTTAAGGCATTTGCCTGCAAAGCCAAAGGATCCCAGTTCTATTCCCCAGGTCCCACATAAGCCAGGCATCTGGAGTTCATTTTCAGTGGCTGGAGGCCCTGACATGTCCATTCTCTTTCTCTCTCAAAAAAATAAATAAAATATATTTTAAAATATATTTTAAAATATTAAAGCATTCAGATTATTCATTCTGTATTTATCATTGCCCTTTCAGAATGTATCTTTATCTATGCATAACATAATATACATACATAATACACCATAGCAGCAGAACACAAAAATAACTTGGAAACAAATATATCTGTATTCATTCATGCTAAAAAGAATTTTTTGCTAAAAATAGATGGCTGGATCCAGAAAAGCTCCAGTGTCCACTCCTGCAATAGGCATTAAAAATCTCAGAATAGGGGCTAGAGAAATGGCTTCGTACTTAAGCGTTTGCCTATGAAGCCTAAGGACCCTTTTTCGAGGCTCAATTTCCCAGGACCCACTTAAGCCAGATGCACAAGGTGGCACATGCATCTAGAGTGCATTCACAGCGGCTGGAGGCCCTGGCATGCCCATTCTCTCTCTCTTGCTCACTTGCTTTCTCTCTCCCTCCCTCTTTCTCTTTCTGTCTGTCTGTCGCTCTCAAATAAATAAATAAAAATAAACAAAAAAAGTCTCAGAATAACTTATGAGCACTTCTAACATGTCCTGTTGAAACACCCCAGGCCAGAACAGAATCAAATAATAAAAACCAATAAGCCCCTATTTTTGTCTTGGTGATGGGGAGGTCCTATAAAAGACCCTCTCCCTCTGCCTTCACAAAAGTTCTAACTATCTGGCTGCTTCTTAACTTCTTCTTGGGTGTCAAAGCATTTAGTCAGGTTGTCTTATATTCGAAAATGTCAAAACATGGGTATCATGGAGTATAGGGAGCAGAGGAAATGATAAAAGGAGATGGTCCTGAACTGGTAGGACTTTCATTGCAGCTTTATTTAATCAGTGAATTCAGTCAGGATGCTGTCCCTGTCATAATGTTAGAATGAGAGGGTCTCCGTGTTGTAAAAGTTCACTTTGTAAGGCATAACAGTAGGGTTGGGTGGAAAACCACAGAATGTACTGGTTGATCAAATTGATCTTTCTCATTCACCATTTAGTGGCCCTTTGTTTTATGTAGCCAAAGCCAATAAAGCTGGGTAAATCAAGGATTTTCTGGAATCTGGTTTATTTATTGGTAATAGAGGTATCAGCATTATATATCAATTATTCACAGGGTGTCCAGAAAATTAAAACTCAAGAAGAGAGAAATGCTAGAAGATTGGGGCCATGAACCATCAGCTCTGTTATTCTGTAAGGGCCATGGAAAGTCAACTTTTGGAAGGTTGTAACTTCTTTGCAGACCTAAAAGCTAAACTGTGCTCAGCAGCCTAACTATAGCCAATAAACAGCTATTGACTGAGCATGTCATTCCTAGTAGTAACCTTGCAAGTAAGGAGGACAGGCAGGGCAAGAAACGAAGAAAGTAAAGAAAGAATAGGGCAAAGAAAGGAGTTAACTTCCACAAAGGCTGAATATAGTCACTCTTAAATGAGGGAGGCAAACATGGATGTCACTCAAGAGCTTAAACCAAAGCTGTGATGATCAAAAAAGCATCCAGGAAGATGTGAAATCCATGATCAGAAGGATTGTCAGAACTAGAGGGTTTATTCCATCAGACTGTGGGATCCAATCATCCAGGAGTCGGAGTCAACATGTCTTGTGTGGGGATGAAGAGCTTATCTTTTTAACCAGTTACAACATGATACTTATGTGCTGGTTTGGAAACCAGACTTTGAGAACTACATGTCTGAAGAGTTTTCCTTATGGAGAAGGGAGAAGCATCAAGGGTTGACATTTTTAAGATGTCAAGAAAAATAAGAGAAAGAGGACTTCATGTTTAGGAGGATTCCAAAGTGAAGAGATTATATAATAAAATAGTGGAAGACAAGAATGTAAAGCATTGGTAATTTACTCTATACACACATGGGAGTCATTGAATGTCTTTAAATAGTGATAAGATATGATGGAATCTTTATTTTAGAACTATGGGACCTATCAGCAACTGATGCTTGACTTTTCATGAGGAATCTCCTCTTACCTCTAGCGGGCAATGTTTTACACACACACACACACACACACACACACACACACACACACACACACACAAATTCTATCCAAATACAACTTAGTGAAACAGTGGGGAAATTGTTGGTGGTTCCTTATAGGAGCACAGACAATTTACAGGCCACTACACCACCAAAAGTCTCCCTTGTTCTGCACATGTTCACTGCTTATGTCACAAGGGAGGGAAGAAGAGGGGCTTCATATTCTTTGTAAATTTCATGTGCCTTGAAAGACCTCTCCCTGTCCATGAAGCAATGCTAGTGGACCGAATTTTATGTGCATGTCCTGAGGTTAATCACAGTAGCTCAGATTGCAAGATGGAAATGGCTGTGTCAGGCACAGAAGACAGAATTATACAGCAGCAGTATATCTCATTGTGTTGATCAGGACAGGGGAAGAGATGGATGCAGTCTATGAATTTAAGTTTTAAAAAACCATTTATATGCTATTATTTCCAAACAGAAGTGAGGAGAGCAGGCTTCTTATATTTTAGACGAGGGTTATATTTTGGTGAAAAACTATGGCCAGCATACTTGAGGGAAAGAAGACAGAGGTAAATATAGGGAGTCTGTGCTTTGGACTGCTATGATTCAAGTTTTCCTAACAAGTGACAGCATGGAAATCCTCAAGTCTGTTTAGAGTCTTTGCCAATTTGATGGGAGAATCTGCACAGTTTCAGACAGTAAGTTGATCCACGATGGCCTTCAATCCAGGAGTGAGGAATTTTCTGTTTATAGTTTTGACTCAAAAAGGATCCAAATTGCCCCACCCTGGAAATTCATCATTAAGGGGGAATTTTTGATGTTAAAAATGGTCTATAATAAGATCGCATTGAATTGTCTTCTTTTTCCATCTCTGAAGAAAAACATAATTTATGTGACACAAAATTTACGTAAATCAAAAGAATTCTGCTGTAAAGACACATGTACGCACATGTCTGAGCATGTGTATAAACACACAAACACATACATATACACAGAACATTGAATACTGGCCAGGGTTTCTGCTCTAAGTGAGCTGCTGGGCATATTCTTCATAAAGAAAACTCAAAGTGGGTGAACCTGAGCCATCTATCTGTTCAGAACATTTTGAAAAGTAGGTGAAACAGGAGAATGAGACACAGGGTGAATACTTCGACAACAATCCAAAGCTCTTTTCAACAACAAAGTCATTATGTCACATTGATGTAGCTATCTAGGAGACACTGAGTGATGCAAATCCATGGCCCCTGCCTGAGGTTTCCTAGGGCCAACCAAAGGGTAAGTCAAGTTGAAAATAAACCATCATCTCCAAATCTTCTTTGTTTTGTTCTTATTGAATCTATTTATTTATTTTTTGTTGGCATATCATCTATTTATATATCATTCTGACACTTTCAAATACAATTTGTTTTTGTTGATTTGTATACCATTTCCTATCACTAACTTGCCTACTCTCCAAATCTAGCACACACATACTCACAGCATCTTCACTCCTTCTGTTCTTTGTGTTCACTTTTGGTTATAGTTCAACCTGTTTAGCTCTTGTCCAATAATTACATATGTATATATACACACACTTCTAGATGTTATAAGCTGCATATCATATAGAACATGCACTTTTGGTCTTTGTCAGTTTGAGTCACTTCATTTAATATGACTCTTTCCAGGTCCATCCATTTTCATGCAAATTTTATAATTTAATTTTTCCATATTGAGGAATAGAAATCCATTGTGTACAGATATGCTCACCCACAGAAAGGAGGGCAAGGCTGCTCATCACAAGGCCCCAGTGAGCAGTAGATAGCTTCTCTGTGTGCCCAACCCAGATGGGCTGCACATCCTCTGCAAGAGAGACCAGGCCCTTTACCTTTACTCAAGTAGATCATCCAGAGTAGTTCAGGCCCAGTGAATGTGTGATCCAGACATGTGTCGGTCACTGGAGCAGTCCCAGCCACAGCCTACCCTGTATTTCCCAGTGGAGCTGCTATTGCTACATTCTCAGAAAGACAAAGGTATTATCTCCAGATATTCCTACCAAGAATGCCTAGTCCCATAGTTGAAACCTCCAATTAAAACTACACAGTGGAAACTCCAGAAAAAGAATTCCAAAATACAATTATGATAAGCATATATAACAATTTTCAAAAGGGCATGAATAAAAGTCTGAATGAAATACAAGACAATGAACTAAACTAACTCAGTAGACAAGAAACTCTGCTTTGTTCTTGTTAAAGCTACTTATTTAGTTTTTTTGTTGGTATATGAATGAATTCTAAGGGGACACAGTCAACTAAATGCAATGGTAAAGTCAAACCCAAAAAGGAAAATAGAGCATAATAAAGTGATAGAAATGTTGAAGGAAAAGCTAATGGACATAAAAATGGAATAACACAATTAAAAAGCTCACAGGAAAGCCATATTAATAAATACATAATGGGAGGACAGACTATCAGGACTTGAGAACTAAGCAGAGGGTGTAAATCAGGAAGACAAAAATCAACAATAATTTCAAAAAATGTATGAACAGAACGTGAGATAAATGTGGGACACCTTCAAAAAAACTAATATTCCAAACCATTGTCATGTAAGAAATGGAAGAACTTAATGTCAAGGGCATAGAAAGTTTATTTTATTTTATTTTATTTTATTTTATTTTATTTTATTTTATTTTATTTTATTTTATTTTATTTTATTTTATTTTATTGAGGTATGGTCTCACTTCAGCTCAGGCTGACCTGGAATTCACTATGTAGTCTCAGGGTGGCCTTGAACTCACTGCAATCCTCTTACCTCTGCTTCCCAAGTGCTGGGTTCAAAGGCATGCACCACCTGGCCCAGCTCATAGACAGTATTTCAAATAAAATTATAGAAGAAAGATTTCTAAATTTTATGAAAGAGAGTCCCATCCAAGCACAAGTCATACAAAAAGACAATATCAGAGAATAAATTCCCCACATCACATTATAGTTAAAACACTAAACACAGAAAACAAAGAAAGTACTAAAATCTGCAAAAGAGAAACAGTTTGTCACTTACAAGGTAAGCCCATCAGATTAACATCTGATTTGTCAATGGAAATCCTAAAATCCAGGACTTAGAATGTACTATATGAAATATAGAAAGACTGACCATGGGTGCTAAGCCAAACTACAATGTCCCCCAGAATTATTCTTCATAATAGAAGGAGAAAGAAAAACTTTCCCTGATAAAACTATGGCTCAGGTAATTTTGTGGAAAAGGGGCATAAAGCTTATAAGAGTAACAGGTTGAGATATCATGCCTAGAGCCATTCTCTCCCCCAAGAAGACTGACTGCTGCTCCCACAACACATTACCCACAACCCCATGGGGAATACCTGCAACCCCACAGAGGAGCGTCCCCAGAGGAATGGGAGTAAGGACAAAGGAAAATAGGGTACCAATGCATGATGCATCCATACAAAATATGTTGTTAATAATAACAAAGCTAGCTATATGAATATATGATCACTAAGCTCACCCTAAAGAGAATATTGCATGGAATAATTTTACTGAAGTGAAGAATAAACATATTCAAGAGGGCATAGGAAGGAAAACAATAACCAAAATTAGAACAGTTGTTAAAGCAAATGAAGGACAAGAAAATACCAAACTCTACAAAATCATCAACATGACAGGGATTAAATAGCACCTTTCAATAATAGCTCAATATCAATGGAAAAAAACTCATAGTCAAGACACAGGTTAAAAAGGCTAAATCAGAAAATATGATCCCATCCACTTTCTGTATTTAAGAAATGCACCTTACCATTAAAGATAGACATCACCTTAGGGATGAAGATAGAAAAAGATATTCTATACAAATAGATATAGGCAACAGGCAGGTGTGAATATACTAATATATGACAAAATAGACTGGTAATGGAAAGAAATAAAGAAAGCCACTTTATACTTGTTAAGGTAACACTCAAGTAGAGGATATTGTAATTATACACATATAGGCACAAAACACAGGTGAACCAAATTTTATAAAGCAAAATTTTCCAAGCATAAAGTGGGACCTCAATCTCAGCACAATAATAGTGGGTGACTTTAATACTCCACTATTGTCAAATAGAAAGATCATCTAAACCGAGAACCAGTGGAGCTAAAGGACAGCAAAGATCAAATTGACTTAAGAGACATCTACAGAAATTCCACCCACTCTACACAATACACATTCTTTTCAGCAGCCCAAGGAACCTCATCTAAAATAGATAGCATTAGGACACAAAGCAAGTCTCAAATTTAGGAAAATTGACATAAATCCTTATATTCTATCTGGCCACAATATAGAAACTAACAATAAGGGAAACAACAAAAATATACAAACTCATGAAGATACAACAACACATTATTGAACAATGAGTGGGTCATTGATGACATTAAAAAGGAAATCTAAATAATTCCTAGAAATTAATGAAAATGAAAACAAAACATACGAAACCCGGACACAAAGAAATCAGTCCTAAGAGGGAAGTTTATATTTCTAAATGTTTACATTACAAAAGTAGAGGGATATCAAATAAATAACTTAATGATCCATCAGAAGGCTTTGAAAAATCAGGGACAATTCAAACCCAAAAGTACCAGATGGAAAGAAATAACCCACATTAGTTAATAAATCAATGAAGCAGGGGACACTGCTATACAAAGCAAGCAGCCTGACAAGACGTACACATCTGTGTAATGGAGCCACCCAGACTAGGCGGGTAGCCAATAGCTTACTGATTGGGTAAGAGATTCGCTAAATGGAAAGGAATCCATGGCTGGAACTTGGTACTGAAACAGAATCCTATTAGACTTCAAGGAGAAGCTCCCACTAGTTTTTGGCTACGAGAGGCTCCACCCATCAAATCTCTCCAAATTAACAATGCTTATCCTCTTTAGCCTATGCTGACCTCACTCTGATGGAGAATCTATTTTTCTTTTTCAGAAGGCAGCAAGAACCAGAGGACAACAAAAATCTATTAACAAGACATGCAAAGATAGCCGAAGGCAGATGAACCAGCCCTCACACATCAGCTAGGACCCAGCTGAAACCACAGAGGAAATGGTGAGATGAGCAAGAGTGTTGCCTTCATGGTGAGCCTGACAACCTGCACCAGGGTGATAGATACAGACACTGAAGAGACTCAAAATGTACCAAAATAGAAATCCAGAAGCTGCTGAGAGCACAACACTAAAGTAGACTTAAAACACACACACCATGGCTCAGGGAATTTTGCAGAAGGGGGATTTTGAAAGATTGTAGGAGCCACAGAGTGGGAAGGAATATCCAGGGGCATTCCTCCCACCCCAATGATTGACTTCTGCTCTCCCAACTCATAACCCACAACATCATGGGCAATACCAGCAATCCCACTAAGGAGAGCCCTCAGTGGAATTGAGGCAAGGAGGAGGAAAATGATCGTACCAACACATGATATGTCCATACAAAGTTTCTACTGAATATAAACAAATCAAATGGCAGGAAATTCTGGGGAGGGTGTAGGGAAAGTGGGAGGTATACTTATTTACTGTTGATGAGAGTGTAAACTTGTACAGCCACTATGGAAATCAGTATGGAGGATTCTCACAAACTTTAAATTGTATCTTCCATATGACCCTGCTATAGTACTACTGGACATATATTCTAAAAATTCTACCCTTCACTAAGGAGACACTTGCTCAGCCATGTTTTTTGCTACTAGGAAATGGAATCAGACCAGATGCCCATTAACTGATGAATGGATAATGAAGATGTGGTGAGTATATATAATGGAATTCTCAGTGTTAAGGAAAAATAAAAATTATGAAATTTTTAGGAAATGGATAGTTCTGGAAAAAAATTTTACTGTTAACCCAGGCTCATAAATACAAAGGTCAGTAGTGGCACATGCTGCAAATGTGAGGCTAGCCTGGCACTACAGAATGAGTTCCAAGTGGGCCTGGCTGCAATGAGACCCTATCTCAAAATAAAAAAAAAAAAAGAATATAAAAAAGAAAGACAAAGGTCACATCTTCTCTCTCATATGTGGATCCTAACATGGAATAGCTTGTTTCGTTTATAAGTTGTAGTAAACATCAGTAGTAGTGGTAAGGAATCTAGAATGATGCTTGCAGAAAGGAAAAGCAGGGAGGGATTAAGAGAGGAAATAGTAGACAGACAAGTTAAGGGACAGAATACAGGGAGTAAAAAGTTCTAAGGGGGAACAGGTGAAATTTAGGGAGAGGAGAGGGAGGGATCACAAAACTAAAGGCAGTATGAATAAGTACTATAAAAAATCATTTCTTCATTAGCTAATTAAAAAGGTATAACTTTATTAATAAAAGAGAAAGAGAGAGAAATCCTCATGGGATAGAGAAAGTTTTATGCTAAAACCATATGGTGTTGCTACTAAATACCAGGGCTACAGATGGGTCACCCTCCCACACAGTGAGCTGCTGGTCAGGAATGTGCATGAGGCCTACAGAACAATGCAGGTCATTGCCAAAGCACTTGGTTACCCACCAGAATTAGATTGTAAGACCTTATTGCTAAAGACACCACAGGACATTGAGAAATCAAGCTGAAATTGAGAAGGAACCCATTGCCCTGCTTCCCAGCTGTCATAATGCTAGAAAGCTCTTATCAAGATACTGAGGGGTAAAAGTCATCAACAGTGTGAACAAGCAGTGGATCCTGCAAGCTACAAAACCGAAAAGCAAGGATCATAAGTTATGGGGGTAGTAAACTTCTCTATGACTAGGCTGAGGCCCTTTAAGAGAAGGAATTCATACCTAGTACTTAGTACCAATTCAAAATCCTATGTCTTGGAAAGTCATAGACCCTTAAAGGGAAGCTCCCACTGTTCTTTGACTAAATGGAAAGGTTATGTTCACCCAAAGGCCTTCTAAATATATGTTTATCCCCTTTTACCAATGCTGTTCTCACTCTTGCTTGGAGAACCTGTTCTTTACTGATGGTGCATAATACTGAAAAGACCCAAGAAAGATGCATCAAAATTACAAGAAGAGAAAGCTGAGAACCTTTCACTGAATGAATAATCTCTATCAACCTACCAGAGTCCAGGAAATTTTGCAGAGGAAGTAGTGAATCAAATATGATTCCTGTTCTCATGGCTAGCCTGTGAACATCCTTTATGGAGATGGACATAGACACTGAGGAGACTAAAACTCATCAAAGCCCCAAACAAGAGGCTGCTGGGATCTCAACACTAAAGATTTCTGACATGCCCTCCAAGGCTCAGGGAACATCATGAAAGAAGAAGCCAAAAGAATGTGAGAGCCACAGATTGGGAAGGTGTACTGTGAGGTATTATCCTCATTACAAGAATTCAATGGTGTATTTATGACCCCATAGTGATTACTGATGCTCCCCACTAAGGAGTACTCTCAGTGGATTGGGTGCTGGTAAGAGGGGCAGAAGAGGATAACCTGATGGGGATATGTGATGTTTGCAGTATGTTCACATATTAAATTTCCCAATATAATTATTTTTAAAGTATCCCATTATGTGTCTGTACCACATTTTTATTATCCATTCATCTGTTTATGGCATCTAGGTTGATTCTAATTAGCTATTGTTAATACATAAATATGGATGTTCAAATGTGATGTAGAATGTGGAATCCTTCAGATTCGTGTCTAGGAGAGTATAGCTGGGTTGTAGTCTCCATAGCTTTTGTTCTTTTCAGTTCTGTCTCTTTCTCTGTGGTTTTCCCCCATTTCCTGCTTTTTCCTTCTTCTTTAGCCACTACCCAGCTCCCTATGGGTTGAATAATAAATTAGCACAAGTTTTTTTTTAAAAGTGTTTTGCAATAATGTCTTACTGCTTTTTGTCCTCAGTGGTTAGAGGGATGGTAGCCTGGTATGACTGCCCCAATTTTAAAGGCAGGAAAAATAGGAGTACTGGTTCAAGTGAATCTTCAGAGATGAAAGGGTTGAGATTAGTACCTGCTTCTTTTTACCCTGGCAACTGAAATAAATACAAGAACTAGACTACAGTAATTATTTGGGAAAGAATTGGAAGACATCATTCTTGGTGATTTTCTTGTAATGAATGTGGTAAAAGAGGAGATAGCTATTGCCAGTTGTTTTATTATTCAGTGGAGGTTTAAGACATATTTCTGACTTCTTTGCTACATCCCCAGTATTTTCATGCATAAAATTCAGCTAAGGGCTGGAGAGATGGCTTAGCGGTTAAGCGCTTGCCTGTGAAGCCTAAGGACCACAGTTCGAGGCTCGCTTCCCCAGGTCCCACGTTAGCCAGATGCACAAGGGGGCGCACGCGTCTGGAGTTCGTTTGCAGAGGCTGGAAGCCCTGGCACGCCCATTCTCTCTCTCTCCCTCTATCTGTCTTTCTCTCTGTGTCTACCACTCTCAAATAAATAAATAAATAAATAAATAAATAAATAAATAAATAAATAAATAAATAAATAAATAAAAAGTTAAAAAAATTCAGCTAATACAATAATTAGTATCCAAATTTTAGGGTCATTGTAAGGATTAAATGTCTTAAAACATATTGAGGGCTTGGAAAAGTACATGACATCTAATAAGCACTCAATAAATTTATAATGATGATTAGATCAACAACGATTTGTTTTAAGGTGACAGCCTTTGTAGTCACATGTTCCAAAAAATGTGTGCTCACAATGATTAGATGAAAAAGAAGTTCTTAAAAACTTACTGGAATGACAACAGGTAAAGACAGAGTGAGTGGGTGGGGCCAGTGTTCTCCCTAAACAACTTGGAAGGCTTTAGCCTTATTTGAGATTATTGGAAGTACTGTGGCTGAGTGTGCTACAGGAGCAATGAAACCCAAATGGTGCAGATGCCATCAGACTCCTGTCTCTTATTGTAGCAGATGCCATTTCACAGGCACTAGAAAGCCAAGACTCTCCTGTGATCAGGCCCTGATTTGACACTCAAATTTATCTGTGACCACTAAGGCAGTCAATGGAGCTTAACACACTTTTGTTGCCTCTCCTACATACGCCACTCAGTTATCTCTTTCCTCCCACGCATTAAATCAACAATTTATTTGCTCTTTCCTCATCTCTCTCTCTGTCTCTCTCTATTTCTCTCTCTCTATTTCTCTCTCTCTATTTCTCTCTCTCTCTTTCTCTCTCTCTCTCTCTCTCTCTCTCTCTCTCTCTCTCTCCTCTTCTTGGAATGCCCAATCCTTTTTAGCATATCCCTGAAAGTTCCATTCCACACCCACAGCAAGCAACCCTATGCACCCCACTCCTACTTCATCTAGTGCCCATATGAACTGGATCTCCTGTGAGGCTTTACAATCTAAAGCTCCCTTGAACTGATGGTACTTATTTATCTACTTAGTCTTACAGAAATTAGCATCATCTTTCCACCAGATAGACTTTAGTTGTTCCACAATTATTTACTTAGTTTATTTTATATTTCTTTTTATTTATTTGAGAACAACAGACAGAGAGAGAAAGAGAGGGGGGAAAGAGAGAGAGAAACAGAGAGAGAGAGAGATAATAGGCATTCCAGGGCCTCCAGCCACTGCAGATGAACTCCAGATGCATGTGCTACTTTGTGCATCTGGCTTAAGTGAGTCCTGGGGAATCGAGCCTAGAATTGGAGTCCTTAGGCTTCACAGGCAAGCGCTTAACTGCTAATCTATCTCTCCAGCCCTTATTTTATATGTCTGTTTAATATTTTTATAATAATTATTATTACTGTACTAAGGAGTTAATCTCAGGCTTTGTGCATGTTAATAGAACACTCTGCTACATCTCTAGGCCTTGTTTTACTTTTATTTTCAGAGTCTCACTGCTTCCCAGACTGGCGTTGAACTCAGTCTATAGCCTAGGTAAGCCTGAAATTGGCATTCCCTCTGCTTCAGTCTTCCAAGTAACTTTGATTGCAGACTTGCTCCTACTGGGCCTAGATAGTGTATTCACATTTGTATAAAAGCCTCCTGGACTTCCACTTCCAAGAAGATAAAGTACACATAATCTTTCCTGCCCTCGTTCTAAAGATAACTAAAACTCTAGACTTTACATATAAAACTGACATAATAACACTTTGAAAGGTGGAAAGAAGGAAAGGAGATTGGCTTGGTATTTCAGGACCTGAACAACAGCATAGGGATGAATGTCATGGGTTTTCTTTGTGCCTCATATAGCCTAGACTTGGACATGAAGCAGCTGGTAATTTGGTAACATCAATAGGAGCAGACAAAACAAAAAGACCCAGACAAAAGCTGGCTCTCTCCAGCCAGTGTACTAGGAAAATGCCTAAGAAGACAGAACGTTTTGAAAATAACCACTGTGCTCCAGCCAAACACCACAAAAAAAGCATAGCTTCTCCTTCTGAAGAAAACCAGAGAGGGCCAAATGGGCAGTCTAGACTTCCACCATGCAGAGTTATAATGAAGACTCCCACCTTCTCACATAAGTGGCATCAGAAAATGATGAGTAAGAATCAAGATTTTTATCTCTATTGACATCCATCTATGGAAATCCTATACTCTCCCCATCCAGTAGTAATGAAGTACACCTTTCTATCCATTGAGTAGTGTGGAAGAAGGCTTAGTGGAAAGGCATGGCCTTTACTACCACCCAGTGGTAATGAGGTCTCCCACCCAGAAAGCTGGAGGCTACATGGGAAGTTGGAACTTTCCTAAGATGACAAAAGAGGCTTAGTAGAAAAACTAGATCTCTGTGATTAACTGGCAAGAACAAATGACACCCCCACATGTCTTGCTAAAGCAGTGTCAGAAGCCAGTTAGAGCAGAACATTTAAGATCAAAATTATCGTGGTATAAAGGGTCCAGGTCTCATTTAAAATTCAGTTATCATACATGGGAAAAAATCAGAAAATCTCAACATGAATAAAAGTGAAAATTGCCAGTTTTCAACATTGACGTAGTACAGATGTTAGCATTGTATGACTACACTGCGAGAAGCTCTCAGGGCTGTGGAGATGGCTCAGTGGGTTAAGTACTTGCTGATCACAAGGACCTGAACTCAGATCCCCAGCCCCATAGAAAATACTGAGTATCAAAGAAAGCCTGGAGTCCTAGGGCTAGGATGGTAGAGACAGGAGGCTTCCCAGGGTCTGCTGGCTAACTTGTCTAGCTGAATTGGTGAGTTATGGGTTCAGTCACAGATCCTATCTTATAAAAATATGCACAGAAGTGATAAATAAATACATTTAATGTTGACCTCTGGCCTCCACACATTCACGTGCATCCATATGCCTAAGAACATGTATACACACATGCATACACAGCACACAGACATACACATGCCTTAAAGGAAGCTATCATAAAATGCCTCAATGAGGAATTACAAATATAATTGGAAAAAAAAAGCAAAGGTAGAAAGTCTCAGGAAAGAAAGAAAAAATGTGGGGCTTGGGAGATGGTTCAGCCAGTAAGACCACTTGCTGTGCAAGTGTGACAACCTCAAAGGGCTTGCTTCACTCACGAGTTTGATCCCCAGCACCCATGTGGTCACGCATGCCTATAAACCCAGTTGTGTGAGGAAGTAGAGACTGGAGAATCACTGAGGCTCACTGGCCAACCAGTCTGACTACAACCAGCAGCTCCAGGTTCAGCTGGAAACTCTGTCTCAAGGAAACACCCAGAGGAGCAATAAAGGATGTTCTCTGGTATCTGCATGTATGCACATGAGACATTCATAACTGCACACACATGTTCAGACATTATGCATGTGCATAATACTCAGAGAGAGAAAAAGTGTAAAGAAAATAAAACACATGAAATTTACAGACCTTAAATTGCAACAATCAAAATAATGAACTCAATAGATGGGTAAAATAACAGAATTGAGAGGACAGAGAACATAACCAGTGTATTTCAAAAAATAACAATAAAAAATACCACTTCACAGACCAGAAAAAAATAGACTATAAAACATTTATAACTATAAGAAATAAACTAACATCTAGGTCAGAAAAATCTTGAAAGGAAAAGAGAAAACTTATGGAGCTGAAAATGTGTGGACCTATCCTCAAAGAATGGCTGGAGGCTCTCTCTCTGGTACATAGACCCCTTTCTCTCTCACACATTTTTTATATTTTATTTATATATCAATTCTTTATGTCTCTCTTTCTCTTACCTTTTTATCTCTGCCCCCTTCTCCTTCTATGTCACTGCAATAAAGTCTTAGATCCAAGAAAAAAATGAATGGCTATAGGAAATTTAAAACAGAAAGGAAACAGGAAATGATAAACAAAGAAGTCTTATAATATTAGGAAGGAAGAAAAACAAAAGAATAAAAATGGCCAGAGACATTTTCTAATGTATGCAGAGAACATATTTAAGACAACTATATTTGCAACAAGAGAGTAAGAAGACATAAAGGGGGGGTGGTTGGAGAGTTAGCTCAGTTGATAGTGTTTGCCTCCCAAGTATGAGATCCTAAATTTGATCTCCAGAATCCATGCAAAAATATGCCAGGCATGTCAGCACATACTTGTAATACAAGTGTTGGGGCTGCAGAGACAGGTGGATCCTTGAGGGTTGCCAGGCAGCCAATCTATCTTACTTGGTGTGTCTCAAAAATGGTGTGTAGCACCTGAGGAATGATACCTGAGGTGGTCCCTCTGGCTTCCATGTACACACACCTGCACATGCACCCACAAGATATAATGAGTGGCTACATGTCTATACTAAGTTTAAATGGTAAAATATCTACTAAACCATGATAAATTTAAGATCTATAGTGTAGTACCTACAGCAACCACTAGAGTAGTTACACAAAGAGATACACTCAAAAACACTATAAAGAAATTAAAAACTTTAATACAGAGCTAGAGAGATGACTTAGAAAAGCCTAAGGGCCCAGGTTCGACTACCTAGAACCCACTTAAGCCAGATACACAAAGTGACACACGCACACAAGTTCAATTGCAGTGGCTGCAGGTTCTGTCACACTAATTCCTTCCCTCCACCTCACAAAAAGTGAAATAAAATTTTACAACTTTAATATAAAATATTCAAGCAACCTAGGATAATGCAGGGAGAAATCAAAATAGCATAGAAAGTAAAAAAAAAAAAAAGAAATTATAAAATGATAGGTTTAGGCCCTAACATATGATTAGTTGCATTTAATGTCACTGGCCTAAATGAGCAAATCAATAAACAGAAATTGGTCTAGTGGATTAAAAAAGCATGACACAAGTATATTTTGTTAATAAGAAACAACTTTGAAATATGTTATAAACAGATTGTAAGTACAAAAAGATGGGGAAAATGTATCATATAAGGATTATATTAAAGAAATCAGAATTATTACATTAATATTAGATGAAGTAGATTTCAGCTTGAAGAAAATTATCAGAGATGTTTTCTATAGTCATAAAGGATCAACTCACCAAGATTTGATAATCTGAAATGTATATATATATATCACATCACAGAGCTTCACAATATAGTGAATATATACATATATATGTAATTGAAAGGAGTAGACAAACCTAGAAACACTAAAATTTTCACTCCTAATAATTGATAGACCATTTAGATAGAAATTTAAGCAATGATATAGATGACCTCAGTATCACCAACATTTAATAGCATTTAATAAACATTTATGCAGTACCTCACCCAACAATAGAAGTATATTCTTTTTTAAATTCTATGTACCAAGGTAGACTATATTTTTTCCAAAATAAACCTTTACTCATTAAAAAAATGAACTAATAAATATTATGTTCTCCAACTTTATTTAATTAAAATTAGAAAAAAGTAAGATATCAAGAAAGCCTCCAGATAGTTTGTGTATAAATAAAATGTGTAACGGTACTCTGAAGCCAAAAAAAAAAAATTGAATTAAAAAAATATGTATATATAGAAGAGTGTGAGTTTGAGAGTTTGAGGCCAGCCTGGGACTACAGAGTAAATTTGAGATTTCCAGATTACCCTAGGCTACAGTGAGATCCTATCTTGAAAAGAAAAAAATATACATACATATTATAAATAAATATATATGATATAAATTAATAACATATATATATATATATATATATATATATATATATGTATATGTATATTCCAACTAAAGCTCTGAGTGAAATTAATAGCACTAAATGTTTACATTGGAAAAGCAAAATCTCTAACAGATAATACAATTACCTACCACAGGAACATAGAAAAGAAAGAGAAAAATCAAACCACAGCAAACAAAATGATGAAAATAATAATAGCAAAAATCAATGAAATTGACAACAGAAAAACAATAGGAAAATCAATTAATGAAACAAAATGCAGGTTTTATAAAACAATCAACAAGATTGACAAATTTCTAGCAAGACTAATAAATAAAAAGGAATGAAAATACAATTTGCTAATATCAGGAATTAGGCAGGGCTTATCACAACAGACCCTCAGACATCAAAAGGATAATGAAAATATACTACTAAAACTCTCCCTGCATAATTTTGATAGCTTGGATAAGATGGAGCAAGTTTCCAAAATTGCAAACACCTATGATTAATCAATAAGAAATACATTATTTGAATAGCCCTAAAGCCATTAGAAATACAATTTATAATTTTAGAACTCCTCCAAAATAAATTCATAAGTCTAGACAATTTAATTGCAGAATTCTACCAAAGGTTTAAACCACTAAAATAAATTCTAGAGCCAGACATGATGGAACATGCCTGTAATCCCAGCACTAAGGAGGCTAAGGTATGAGGATTACTGTGAGTTCAAGGCCAGCCTGGAGCTATGGAGTGAGTTCTACATAAACCTGGGTTAGAGGGAGACTCTATCTTGAAAAAGAAACAAACAAATAAATAATATTTATTCTACACTATAGAAAAGAGGAGGGTTATTAACCTAGTATTGTGTTTATGCCAACCCAAATACAGTACCAAAAACAATCTATCTTATAAATATAGTCCTAAAAATCCTTAACAATATTTTAATAATTTCACCACTATATAAAAAGAAGTATAAACTGTGACTAAGTGGGGCCTATTTCACCAAAGCAAAGGTAGTTCAAATTCAAAATAAGCCCATGTAGCCAGAGCTGCTTTCTACTAACTAATTCTCACTCTAATAGGCTAAAGGAAAGTCACAGAAACATTTCTATTGATGAAGAGATGTATTTGACAGTTCATTGCCTATGAAAAAGAAAAAGAAAAATCTTCAAAGTAGGAATACAGAACTTCTTCAACTTGATAAAGAACATTTTTGAAAAACTATAGCTAACATCATATTTAATGATGATGACTGACTGAAAGACCCCCTAATTGAAAAAAGGCTGGAATATTTACTCTCATCATTCAGATTGAGCATATTACTAGGAGGTCTAGTCAGTGTGACAAGAAAAGAAAGTGAACTAAAAGGTATCTAGAAGTGTCCAACTTTTGGCATTATAATATTGTCATTTTTGAATGTGTGCTACATTCTTACCTATATTGGGACACATGTAGCTCCATGGTCCACAGGTTGGTCATGCCTTTATAGACATTGGAAAGAAAGAAATAAAACTGTGCCTATTTGTAACTATCACAATAGTGTAGGTATGTAGGCAATCCAGAAAAATATGCAAAATGTTGTTAAAATGAATAAGTGAGCCAGGTGAGGTGGCACATGCCTTTAATACCAACACTAGGGAGGCAGAAGTAGGAGGATTACCATGAGTTTAAGGCCACCCTGATAATACATAGAGAATTGCAGGTCAGCCTGGGCTTGAGAAAGACTCTACCTCAAAAAAAAAAAAAAAAAAAATATATATATATATATATATATATATATATATATATATATATGAATAAGTGAATTCAGCAGGAGGCAGAATATAAACCAAATAACAATTTGGGAGGTGGAGCCTTGCTGGTGAAAGTGTGTCACTGGGATGGACTTTGAGGTTTATTAGCCCAATTGAAACTATCCCTCAAAGACTGTAAGCCTGAAATAAATCCTTTTCTCCCATAAGCTGCCTCTGGTTGGTTATTTTGTTCTAGCAATGAGAAGGTAACTGCAACAGAAAAATGTTTCTGAGAAGTGGAGGTCTTTGTTTCTATAAACCTCGGTGGGTTTGGAACTTTTGGAACTGATTTTACAGGGTTTTCAGTTAAGAGACAGTCTTGAGTTTCAGATGAGACTTTAGGCTTTGGACCTTTTTTTTTTTTTTCCAGGTATGGTTTCACTCTAGCCCAGGCTGACCTGGAACTTCACTGTGTAGGACCAGGCTGGTCTTGAACTCACAGCAATCCTCCTTCCTCTACCTCCTGAGTGTTGATAATAAAAGTATGTGCCACTACACCTGGCTAGGGCTTTGGATTTTTGAAGTGTCAGGAATGGTAAAACAATTTACAAGGATTTTAAAAGTTGGACTGAAATGTATTTTGCAACATGAGATTGTCATGAATGTAGCAGACAGTGTCAGGTTCACTGAGATGAACTTCCAGACCAGGCACAGTTATGGAGGAACGGATTTATTGAATCTAACAGATCCAGGGGAAGTTCCATGACAAAAGAAGCTGGACTATTCTTACAGGACCAGGCAGAGAGAGAGAAGCACTAGCCTAAAAGACAAACGCCAAAAGCCACATAGCACAGCTCACTTCAGGAACTCCAGCTAGGCACACTTTGTATATCTTTAAATTGGAATCTGAAACCCACTACCATACCTTAGGGCTGGACCCTAAGACCCACCCAGTGACAACACCTCTGGTCAGGTGGCTGTAGATCCAAACTACAAGCTAATAAAACAATGAATAAATTGGGGGCCATCTATTCAAACTACTGCAATGAGTCTATGGGGGTCAGGGGAAGAATATGATAGTTTGGATGTAAAATTTCCCCCATAGCATCATGTGTTTATGATTAACACTCATACTCAATCCCCAGCTGATGGAAATTTTGGAGGTGAAGCTTTGCTGGAGGAGGTGTGTCACTGGGGCCAACCTTGAGTTTTATTATCCAAGTTTACCAATGCTAGCTTTCTCAATAGATTGCTGCTCTTGCAATGTTATCATCACAAAGATAAAGCTTCCCCTCAAGATTGTGAGCTTGAAATAAACCCAAGAAAAGCTGTTTGTGCTGGCTCTGCCTGGAAAGCAAACAGCTAAGTTGGGAGAAGTGGAATCTGGGGCCCAGAGATTTCCTTACAGATCCCAAATGTCACACATAGAGTTTCAGGGGTTGATATTTACCCTGCTTGTTTTTGATCTTGGATAGGTCCAATCTTTCCTTGCTATGCCCAAGGCCTCCTTTTTGAAATGGGAATGTTTACTCTATGTGTTGGAAGTGTGTAGCAGTCCCACAGTTGAAAAATTGTTAGAGATGACACTGGGGATTTTTGAATGGCACTTGGATTAGTAAAGACTATGGAAACTTTTAAAGTTACACTGAATGCATTTTGCATCATGAGATGGTCATAAGCCCATGTGGCCAGGGGCAGAATGAGGTCGTTTTAATGTGAAATAGCCTCATGTGTTTGAATAACTGGTACCTAGCTTGTGCCAACTTGTAATATGGAGTCTTGATGAAGGAGGTGTGTCACTTGGGACAGACTTGAGAGTTATTGACCCAGCTTGCTACTGCTACCTTGAATTCAGACTACTTCACCCAAATATGTAACAAGATCCTACTCATGCCATGTGTGGTAGTTTAAATAGATAGCCCCCCCCCCCCAATATATTCAGTATCTTATTTGTTTGCCCAGAGATTTTCATCAAGGTCAAATTTGTAATGGACTGTTGTGTTTGGCTAAAGATACTGGACTGTCTGATTAAAGATTTTAAGTTGCAAAACCTCAACCAAGTTAAAATTACAAGCACTGAGACTGGTCTTAGGTTACTGAAGCTACTATTGTAAAACATGTTAGCAATCTTAGGGAAGATGGCCCAACTGCTTTACATTAAAACAATGGAAAGGACACCAGAGAAAATACTGTGATAGAAATGCAAACTCTTAGAAAGAGTTGACTAGAGAAGGAACCTGCTTTTCAAGGTTACAATTTATTTTATCCCTGAATTAAGAATATGACTGTGTCCTGCAAACCTGGTATTAGTTTTGGAAGCATGAAAAATGCATGGAGTGGTCATGAAATGCACATGTTTCCAGGAGCTGCTGCTGAGATGAGGCATGTAGGTAGGTCATGATGACCCTCATGAATAGGCTGAAAGAGCCTTTGGTAGATGGAATGTGGTTTCCATGGGGATCAAAAGATGTTTTGGATATACCAGAACTATGCAAGGGCTACCATAGAGGCTGTTGGATAAGGGTGGAAGTTTTCCCTGGCTGCACAGCCAAGCTGTTGGGGTGGAACTGGAAAAATCTGGAGATTGTAAGTCACTGGTTATAATTGAACTTGAACTGCAGAAGTTTGATGTTTGTTTGAAGGTTGTTGAGTTTGCATTATTCTAGTCTCATTCTATTATGCCTTACATCAGTTGAAAATGTTTACTCTGTGTCTTTATATGTTGAAAGTATGTGACTTGTTTGATTTTACAGGACTCACAGCTAAGAGACAATCTTAAATCTCAGAGGAGACTTGGTACTTTAAGTTGGTCAAGACTGTGGGGACCTTTGATATTAGACTGAGTACAATTTACAATGTGTGATGGTTTAGAATCTTGAATCTATTGGGGGTCAGCTGAGGAATGCAAATTCAAACCACAATGACATATCAGTATACCTATCAGGATGGATACAATAAAAAAATGAACTCACTGAATGTTGGCAAAAGCTGGCAAGGATGCAGAGAAACCAGATCACTCATATACTGCTAATAGGAATGTAAAATGGCATAGATACTTTGGAAAATATTTTGACAATTATTTTTTATAATGAAGCATGCAACTATCATACAATTCAGCAATTGTATCCTGGGCACTCATCCCAGAAAAATGAAAACTTATGTTCCCAAAATCCTTAGTTCTTTTAGTCACGATACTCTCAACCTGACAAACCAGATTGTACTGTTCCCTCCCTACAGGCTATGGTGCTATTCAGAGATGAGTAGGAATGAAGTATCGAGGTGCATTAAAAAGTTGAGGTGAATCTCCATGGAATTATACTGGGAGAAAATAAAGTGATACCCCCAAACATTAGAAGCTGCATGATAGCATTTATGTGACACTATGAAAAGACATGATTTTGGAATTTAGAGAACAGAGTGGTGGTGCCAGTGGTGAGGGATTGGGTGGCGGGGTAGAATAGCAGTGGGTGTAGTTATGAAAGAGCAGTAGGAAGGATTCTATTGATGGACATGTTTATATAATAACTGCATCCATGTAATTTTTTGCTGTTACATTGTACTTTTGCTTATTACTATTAAGAGAAACTGAGTTAAAGGTACATAGATGCTTTATGTGTTATTTGAGTGCATGTGAATCCATAATGTTATTTATATGTATTTTATGAGCATATATTATTTATGGATAATAGGTTTCATTATATCTTCACACATATTACATCAGTCACTTTACTCCTTTTGCTTTGAAGTTTATTTATTTATTTGCATGCAGAGAGAGAGATAGAATACAAAGAGAGAGAGAATGGGCAGGCCAGGGCCTCTAGCCACTGCAAATGAACTCCAGATGCATGTGCCCCTTATGCACCTGGCTTATGTGGACCTGAGGGAATTGAACATGGGTCCTTTGGCTGCACAGGCAAACTCCTTAACCTCTAAGCCATCTCTCCAGCCCCACTTTACTCCTTTTTGTGCCCAAGTTGCTGACAGGAAGCAAGTTAAGGAAGGGAATGTTTATTTTGGCTTATATTTGGAGAAGTTATAGTCCATAACATTGAGGAAGGCATGGAAGCAGGAGTATAAAGCAAGGCTGGTCATATTGTATCCGTAATGAGGAAGCAGGGAGAAATGGCTACTGTGCTCAGCTCATTTCCTCCTTTTTGTTTAGTCCAGGAACTCACCTCAAGGCATGATACTGCCCACATCTATGGTGAGTTCTCGAACTTTAATTAACCAAATCTAGAGAAATCCCTCACAGACATTCCCCAAGACTTGCTTCCACAGTGATTCTAAATCCCATCAAGTCAACAACCAAAGATTAACTATCACAATTAGACAGAGTGCATTTTGATCTTATTCCCCCCATTTCCTTCTTTTGTTCCCTCCCACTACTGCTATAATCTATAATGTTCTTTAAATAAAAAGCTTAATTTAGTAATTAAAAAAAACCTTTGGCTTTGAGAATTGTTATACTTTGTTGATACCGCGTGCTCTCTCTTCATTACTATCATCTGCTAGAAGTGAGCCAATGGCAACTTGAAGTAAGGAGTAAGTGGAGGAAATGGTGAGAAGTGAGTGATTTCTAAATGGTGAGAAGTGAGTGATTTCTAAATGTGTTTTGAAGGTCAAACCCAAAAGGATTTGCTGATGAATTCAATATGTGAAGTAAAAGGAGGGATCAGATGTGACTCCAAAGTTTATTCTGAGCCAAGCTGGTGATGGATTTATTATCTCTGGTGATGAAAATCACTGAAAAAGAAGCATATTTAGAGGAAGTGGGGAGCTTGACTTGGGGAAAGTTGAGTCTGAGATTCCTAGAAGGTCTCCAGTTGGAGACATATAGTAGACAGTTGGAAATATGAGTGTGGAGTTCAAAATAGAATTTAGAGAATCAAAGCAAGGAGTCATCAGTATGCCACACATGCAGAGTATTTAGTCATGAGTTCAGATGAGACTACTTATATAATCATTATAGGAAAAAAGTAGCCAAAGTTCGAGCCTTGAAGCTCCAAAGTATAGAAGCCTGAGAAATAAAGAGAAAGCAGTAGAGATAATGATAAGCAATGGCCAACGAGACAGGGCACAGCCACCAAAAACTGACTATTGGGAAACCAAGACCTAACTCTCCCACTGTGGTGGCTTGAATGTGAAACGTCCCCCATAGTTTCAGTGATTTGAATGTTTATTCTCCAGTTTGGGAGGTGGAACCTTGCCTGAAGAGGTATGTCATTCACTGGGGATGAACATTGAGGTTTATTAGTGTAGCTTACTGAGTGTTCAAGCTATCGCTAAACCGTTTCTGCTCACTTCCAGCTAATGTGACAAGATATGAAGTCCAGACTGTGCTCTGCCTTAGTTTTCTTTCCATGATGAAATTTCTCCTCAAGACTGTAATCTTAAATAGGCCCTTTCTTTTCATATTCTGCTTTGGGTCAGGTGTTTTGTCTCAGCAATGAGAAGGTAGCTAAAAGACCAAACACCCCTTTGACCTTTTAAATGGATGTGGTGGCCTGCAGTTTCATGTCCTAACCTTTAAACCACTCTGTATATAGATGTCACTCCCACTTACTTTCTTCAATATTGATCTTTCCTTTAAAGTTCCAACCCATAAAATCCACTGTTATTGGACACTGTGTTGAGATAGAACCTAGGAATCTGTACTTACACATAAATGTTTAGAATGTTCATAATGTACAGAAAATCACCCACAAATCCAGTGGCTTTAAACAATAACAATCAGATTGCTCAAAATTTCTTTGGGTCACGAACTTAAGATTGGCTCTGTTGGGCAGATTTTGTCCTAGATCTTACATGGACTATACGGCTTAAGTTGAAATCACCAGAAAGTTTGATCATTCATATAATTTTGCACCTGGGCTGGAAAGATTCAAACTGTTGTTCCAGGTACACCTCATCAATCTTGGATTCATACAATGCACAATGCAGCTGCAGGGTAGGGCATTCTCAAGCAGAACCAAAGTGGTATCCATCACTATGACTGGCACAACCTAAGTACATACCAGAACTCAGTGTTTTGGAACCAGAACCAGATGTGGGTTTTCCAGATATGTGCCAGAATCTTGTCAGTTTTCCTTGTATAAAGATATCAGGCACTTTGTTCTCCTGGGAGGCTACTGTAATACATCCAAATGGTATTCCGAGAGTCACAGTATTCCTGCATATACCATATGCTAAGTACTCTTTATCTTCTTGTCACTCCCTGCAAGCGTCTTTGTGCTCTTTCATGAAACTTGCAAAAGCATGAGCATTCTACATGTATCAGGATTAACAAATGTCCCAACTGTTGCAGTTGTCCCATCATAAATTTTCATGTGTTCTTTACTGTCAAAAGGGTCCTAGTTAGGTGATAAATTTTTGATTACTATTTAATTTCTTCACTCCAAATAGGTTTCTTGCTTGCAGTCAGATTATTCTAGAATTTAACTGGATGTGAAAATTATTCTTCTAGAGGACAATAGACACACATATCAGCAAGGAGCTCTGAAAGGGAAACGGATCAGATTTTCCCTAAGTGTAGGGTTAAAGAATACATCAGAGCCCAGTGTGTTCAATGGTAAATGGGAATGCAGATAGACAATAAATGCAAAGTCTTTACCTTCATAATAAGTAATAATAAATAAAGCATTAAGAAGTTTTTATAACCTATTTCAACTTACTTAATATATCAGATTAACCAATGCTTTTCAGGAAAATCAATACTGCTGTCAAGAGTCCACAACTGCCAGAGCTAGAGGGCTATTCTCCAGATCCCACTACTTATCTTCCCACTTGTTGAATTATATATTCAGCAAAGAGTAAGCTGAGCTTATTTTCCAAGTCTTTGTGTTTGTACATGTCACTAAAATTCTAGAATCCTATTAAATATCACCTCAGTTGATGACAAAAACCATAAAGAGCCTGACTTATTAATAGACTTGCTTAAGGCAAGTTTCTAGATGCTAGAAGACCATTCAGGGCTGGAGAGATGGCTTAGTGATTAAGGTGCTTGCCTGTGAGGCCTAAGGACACAGGTTTGATTCTGCAGTACCCATGTAAGCCAGATGCACAAGATGGCACATGCATCTGGAGTTTGTTAGCAATGGAAAGAGATCCTGGCACAGCCGTTCTCTCTCTCTCTCTCTCTCTCTCTCTCTCTCTCTCTCTCTCTCTCTCTCTTTGTTATAAATTAATTGCAAAAATAAAAAGATGATTTATTTAGGTGTAGCAGATTTAGCTACAAAATATGAGACAGCTTCTAGAAATTTCTCACAAATATGAAGAAATTGTACTCAGTAACTTTTAATATATATTTTTTTAATGTTGAAAGAATTTCCTCCATAAGTTAAAAGCCAGAAGATATTCTCCCCAGCATCCCTGGCAGTGGGAAAAAGGTATATGGACTCAGGTTCTGCCAGTCAAAATTAGAGCCAGGTGTATCAATACATATCTACATATCAGTAATCCCAGCACATGGGAGGCTGAGATAAGAGGATTGTCATAAGTTTGAGGACAGTCTGGGCAACACAGTGAGTTCTAGGTTAGCCTATGATACACAGCAAGAAGTTGCCCAATGTCCTCAAGGTCCACGGGTATGCCTACTGGGGGAGTCCTATGATATTACCCAAGATATTTCCTGATCAGTAAAATGAGTTGAGAACCAGTAGCTTCCTATGGTCATATTCACTTTGTTGTCTTGGCCCTTGCTCTTGGATGTAGATGACTAGAAAGAAAACCAACCCATACAAAGGAAGCCTTCTTCACTTATGGAGTCTGGCTCCAGTGGTTACATGGAGGTTCAGCTTCTGAAGCCACACAAGCAATGCAAAGCAAAAGCTTTCTTCTGGGCCAGAGGCATAGCTGGGAAAAATGTAGCAATGATTGAGAAAGATGTAGATATGTTGTTTAGACCAACTGGAAAGGAAAGTGTATGTGATGGGAATATATGGGCAGACTATGGCTGTAACTGGGAAATCAGGCTTCCCGTATCCTAGTTTCTTGGTGTCCAGAAGTGTGCACAAGCACAATTCTTCCTTCTCTACCTCAGCCCCTCAGAGATAGTGATGTGCTATAGCTGGTTTGTACTAGTTGCTGTCAGCATATAGGGTCTCATATCAGCTCACACCATGTACACTAGCTTGCCTGGGTTCATGAGTGCGTGCCAATTGTTAACTTTTCAGGAATTGTGTGACCTGGTTGTTAAATATAGCTATCATTAAAATTAAATAAGTGCATAATTGCACACATTGTAATAAAGTTATAAAATAACTTTGGTTAATTTTTTTATGAATTATATTATTATGTGTTCTATTAGTCATGATTCTAATGTTTCTTAAATGTGTCCTGTGTTTCTATGATGGAAACACTAGATAATGCCATGATGCCATGTGCCATACTTCCAAACTTCTCATCAAGTTGATAACTTGGAGTCACCCATGATTAAGAGTATTTTCCCTTTAGAAATTGGCAAATGTACAAACAAGGCCATTCGCTTTCACCAAAGGAGCTGTTTGTCCAATATTTGCCAGAATTCCAATGGGGAGAGGGAAGGCACGTAACAACATCTCACCCATTCTGTGTTCTTACCACAAACTTCTGTCTAGGGCACACTTCCTCAGCTCACAGAACAGTGTCACTGGAGTAGAATTTCCAAGAGAATTAGATGAGATCATGTATGTCAGAACATTGAGTGCTGTGGTATCTGCAACATAGTGCCTATTTAAGACAGTTGAAGTTTTGACGTAGGGCTGACTATATTTGTGGGAATCTGTGCAAAATAAAAATGTGGGGGCTAGAGATATAGTTTATCAGTTAAGGCGCTTGCCTGCCTGTGAAGCCTAATGATCCATGTTTGACTCTCCAGGTCCTATGTAAGCCAGGTGTACAAGGTGGCACATGTGTTTGGAGTTTGATTATAGTGGCTGGAGGCCCTGGTGCACCAGTTCTCTCTCTCTCTCTTTCTCTCTCTCAATCTCATAAAAGAAGGCCAGTCTGTTGGACTTGCCTATAAAAATAAAAAATAAATTAAAAATAAAAATAAAAACATGGGTTTCATTGTTTAAGTGAAGCAGGGAACAAACATGCTAAAATACAAAGCTGTTCTTTTCTCATGCTCTCTCATTCCCTCACTATCCTCTCCCCTTCCCTTGTCATAGGGCTTTTATTTTCTATTTAATGCTATTCTATCTATAGAAAATGAAAATGTTTAAATTATTATAATAAACTTTACCACAGACCCTTGGCCCTTAATGACTGCTAGCCCCTACCCACAATCACCATATTTATCCTACTGCACCCAGATAGAAGCTGGGCTAGAGGAGGGAGCTCCAAGGTAGTAAATCCTGTCTTCCTATGGCAAAAGGGTAACCTTTGAGGATCTGTTTTTTAATGATTTATTTTTATTTATTTATTACTGATAGAGAGAGAGTGTGTGAGACAGAGAGAGAAAGAGGGGGGAGAGTGAGAATGGGCACACTAGGGCCTCTAGCTACTGCAAACAAACTACAGATGCATGTGCCACATTGTGCATATGGCTTATGTGGCTTATGTGGGACCTGGAGTATCGAACCTGGATCTTTTTTTTTTTTTTTTGAGGTAGGTTCAGGCTGACCTGGAATTCACTATATAGTCTCAGGGTGGCCTTGAACTCAACCATGATCCTCCTACCTCTGCCTCCCGAGTGCTGTGATGAAAGGCATGCGCCTCCATGCCAGGCTCAAACCTGGATCTTCAGGCTTCTCAGGCATGCGCCTTAACCACTAAGCAATCTCTCCAACCCCACCTTTGAGGATCTTTAAAAGTCTATGCCAGAGCACACTGGGTACCCAGATTGGGGATGGGTCAGAAGGCTGTTCCCACCAAGATGCTCCTTTCACTAAGTTGCAGCACTACCAGTCAGAAGCCAGATGGCTGCCACCACACTTTTCCTTGAGGTACTCAAGATGTGAGCCTGAACTGCAGCACCACTGTGCACAGACCCCACTGTGGGTGTCATAGGACTATAGGAGACACTTAAGAACTATCAAAATCTTGACTAATATAAGACATAACAATAAAATTAATGAAAGTATAACCAAAGTTCTTTGGTAAAGAAAATTGGGCCCTTTTCCTCTTTCTTGCTGTGAATTCAACCTAGTCCCCATCCTAGCCAGAGGACTGTGAGATCAGGGTGTGGAGCTGGTGTTCAGTAAGCCAAAAGAAACCTGGAGTTCTAGAGCTCTGAGAACTAGGTAGCCAATAACCTGTCCCAGGGAGGGAGGTAGGACATGTGCTGACATTGTTTCTATATTTCACTGGACTTCATTCAGGGAAATATTAAAAAAAAAAAAAAAACAACTCAAGACGGTGACTACAGAACACTAAACCAAATGCAGACCCCTTCTCATCATGCTGGCCTAGGTGTGTGCACAGGACTCAGGAGCAGGATGCTGCCTTGCTCACTTGCTTGCTCAAGATCTTATTCTATGAGTTCTCCCTTCTGTATCATTGATTTCCCCCCTGGGGTCAAGAAAGCAGGTCAGCTTACAAGGGCAGCTTTATGACTTAAAACAGAAGCCTTTCTCCCTTAGTACTTCATCCAATGCCAACCATCATACTAACTTCCTCCTCCTTTTTATACTTGACCTCCTAGACCGAGTGAGTTGACTCTGTCATCTTCCCATGTCCTCCCCTTTTCTAAGTACACTCAAATTATGCCATTGAAACTGCTGCTATCATCAGTGCTGGATCCTCCTCTTTCCTTTACCCTCTCTTACTCACAGGTTGGCTAGAGCAGCTTGCTGACGATGCCCATAATGATGTGTTATGTGGCCACCGCCACTGATATTGCTATCTTTTTCTGAGCTTGAGAATGGAACTTACAACAATCTCTCTAGGACTTTTCCCACCCGAGGCATCTCTCTGTGGGGAACATCTGAGTCTCAGCAAATATTCAAGGGAACAATCAAGTTGTGTTTGCTTACAGGGCCTGGTCCATTTTTCTGTGGCCTGTGTTATTGCTCATCAAAGACTGCCTGTGCAGACTGCAAGAATCACATTACCAAAATTCTTCAAACCCTCCGAGTTCAGAACATTCCCAAGTTATCGTTGCTGCAAGATGTTTATCTAGAAACAATGGTTTGAGTTCCACATTTTTTCAATTGCTATTTTTTACTTTAAACATACCCCCAAAATTCTGATGAGGGCCAAGAGAATGTTACTATTCGTTATAAGACACCTGGTTTTTGGATACTTAAACAACCATCTCTTAATCATGACTCTAGATAATGTATTTTAAAACTAGAAATATGTTTCCCTCTTTAGGAGTTTTCTTTAGGTGATAACATCAACATCAGCTTTTGTTAAGAAAGGAGCTGAGTGGCAGATTTACTGCATATTGGGCAGTAGGTTTCACTTTCAGGAAGCCCTGGGCAAAAGTCCACTGGGTTGAAATTTGTCTGCAGTCTCAGCCATATGTAGTGTGTCATAGCTCTGATCACATTATATTTCCATGTGAACAACCAAGCCAAAACAAAATGGAATAAAACCAAATTCCACCTTAGTGAGTTGCCTTCATTTACCCTCATCATGCTCAGACATCTTGCTACCTAGTAGGAGAGAGAGTTCAACTTACTGTTTTTTAAGTACTTTGTTTTTATGTATTTATTTGAGAGAGAGAAATAGGGATAGGGAGAAAGAGAAAGAGAGAGGGGGGGAGAGAAAGAGAAAAAGAGAGAGAGAAAGAGGGAGGGAGGGAGGGAGAGAGAGAGAGAGAGAGACAGAGAGAGAGAGAGAGAGAGAGAGAGAGAGAATGCATGCACCAGGGCCTCTAGCCACTGCAAACAAACTCCAGACACATGTGCCACCTTGTGCATCTAGCTTATGTGGGTCCCGGGGAATAGAATCTGGGCCCTTTGGCTGTGTAGGCAATCACCTCAACCACTAAGCAATCTCTACAGCCCCTACTTATTGTTTGATCATATCTGTATCTCTCCCAGTTTAAAAAAAAAAAAAACTTCATTATATGTAGATAAAGAACTTTTAGAGATCAGATAGAAAAAGACCAAGCAACAATGGAAAAAATTGACAAAAATTTGGCTGGGCATGGTGACGCATATCTTTATCCCCAGCACTCAGAAGGCAGAAGTAGGAGGACTGCTGTGAGTTCAAGGTCAGCCTGAGACTAAATAGTGAATTTAAGGTCACCATGGGCTACAGTGAGATTCCACCTTGAAAAACCAAAAAAGAAAAGTTAAAATACATAAGCAGTTTACAGCAGAGGTTGTACATATTAATCAAATAACCTCAGGCATCGGTTCTGTCCTTCCACCTTGCTTGAGCTAGAGTATCTTATATTTCACCATTACATTAGCCAGGTTAGCTGGCTTGTGAGCTTCCAGAGATTCTTCATCTTCACCTGTTATCTCACCACAGGAGTACTGAAGTGACAGATGCTCAAGCTGCCATGTCTGGCTTTACCTGGGTTCTGGAGTTCTGGACTCAGATCTTCATGCTTGCAAACAAGTCCTTTATCCACTAAGCCTCCTCTTCTGCCCTATATTACATTTTCAAAAAAAAATCTTTACTAGCTATAGTCCTTGGGAGGACCTGAAAGACCCAGTTAGCATGGACATACCTTGCCCCCAGAAGCCCTTTGCCTACTGAAAAGTATCAGATGCTACATTACTGAAATATCTGAGCCCAGGTCTGGGCTAGACAAATTATAGGGTATATTTAGAAGATCTTATGACAGCAATTAATGAAACTAGCAGTTATTTTCTGTGCCAGTAGAGTATAGGCACGAGCTTGAAGGAGCACTTACTTGCCAAATTTGTGACAATTTGTGTATTAAAGAAGCTAATGGTTGGAATGGATTCTAATGCCCAATATGCTACTTGTGCTGGTTTGAATCAGATATCCCCCATAAACTCATGCATTTCAAGTGTTTTGTCCCCAGCTTATGTCAATTTGTGAGGTGTGTTGTTGGAGGCAAGATTCGGGGTATTATAATCAGCTCCCTCCCACTTGCTAGAGGTTGGCTCACTCTCCTGCTGCTATTTTCTACCTGCTGTGGCAGAAGTGATGTCCAGCCTCTGCTCATGCCATGCTTTCCTCTGTTGTCATGAAGCTGCCCCTCAAGACTATAAGCCAAAATAAAATCTTTCATCTGATCAGCTACTTTTGGTTAGGTTCCTGTCCCAGCAACAAGAAAGTAACTACAATGGTATTTATGTTTAAATGTTTAAGCAAAAATAAATGAGAGAGAGAGAAAAAAGAAAAGATATTAAGTGGTTCTTGGTGAAGAGTTCATAGCTAATAATTATTAATATTTCAGTATTTCCTAGCCTTTTATAAAATTTCAGATAAAAGTAGAGATTGCTTAGTGGGCCTAGTAATGCAGGCCTGTAATTTCAACTACTTAGGAGACTGAAGCAGGAGGATCACAAGTTTAAGGTCTGTCTAGACTACATAGCAAGTTCAATGCCAGACTAATTGACTTAGTGAGATTATGTCACAAATTAAAAACATTTTTAAATGTATTTTTTAATTTATTTCTCATTTGACGGGGATAGAATGAGATTGAGAGAGAATGAGAGAGAAAGAGAAAGCAAGAGCACCAGGGCCTCCAGCCATTGCAAACGAACTCCAGACACATGTGCCATCTTGTTCATCTGGCTTAGGTGGGTACCGGGGGATCGAGCCTGAGTCCTTTGGTTTTGCAGGCAAACACCTTAACCACTACGCCATGCCTCCAGCCCTAAAAACATTTTTTTTAAGGTTGTTAATGTAGCTCAGTGGTAGAGTGCTTGCCCAGCAAGCACAAGGCCATAGGTTCAATCCCTAGTCAGCAATCTCAAAGACTGTAGCTATGGAAAGGGAATCAGTAAAAGTTTTAGGGCCCTTGAAAGTCACCAGTAGCCTTTGTTACTCTATTGTCTCTGATTTTCCACTTTGTCTGACTTGGTTTGTGAGGGGCCAGAGTCTTCTCCTTTGTCTCTTATACACATAACATATTCCTCTGAATCTAGCCACAGCCTGTTCAGAGGCTCCAGAATAGGGCTCACATTGGAACCTTCAGCATTGGAATCCCTCTGTTCCACTGCAGCATTTTCTCTGGTGGGCTTACCAACAAGCACCATGACTGTTGTGTGTTTCCCTCTACAGGGTCATGAGAATTTCTGGATGCCTTCCCTATGCCTACAGATCTCAGACTTCCAGGAAAATCCCTGTGTCACTTCTATTCACCTATCATGGGTCAAGCTTCAGTCTTATGACTCCTGGCCCCATGCACACTTCAAGCAAAGCTGAGAAATGGATGATTTCTGTATACCAAGGAAAAATGATTTTCTAAGTAGCCTTTCATCATGATCCACATGGATTTGGTTTCCCAACCCCTTGAAGATAGATAGCCAAATCTGTGTATACTGTGATGGTTAATCACTGGTTATAAAATTAATGGGATTTAGAATCACCATGCAAACAAATCTCTGGAAATGTTTGTGAGGGATTTTCTAGATTATGTGAATTGAGATGGGAAAGCGCACTCTAACTGTGGGCAATACCATTCCGTGGACTGGGGTCTGGGACTGAATAAAAATAAGAAAGCAAACTGAGCAGCAGCATTGATTGCTCCCTGTTTCTTCACTGTGGACAGAATGTGATAAGCTGCCTCAAGCACTTGCTGCTCTGTCTTTTCAGCTAGAATGGACTGAAACTCCTAACTCTACACTGAAATAAATCCTTCCTTCTTTAAATTTTGCCTTTTTGGATGTTTGGTCACAACAATGAGAAAGCAGCTAATACAGTTGCTCAAGTCTCTTATCTCCAATGGCATGGGAGCTGCACATAACCTATGCATAGACTCCTTTATGTTTTAAATCGTCTTCAGGTAAATGATCCCACCTATCATGATGTTAGTACTATGTAAATAATTGTTGGACTTTATTATTTAGTGAATAATAACAAGATACAAGTCTGTGCATGTTGAGCACAGATATATTTTTGTTTGGGATATTTTTTAATTCATAGTTGGTCGATCTGCCTTTGTGGAACAGATATAGAGCTCCAACTGTACTTATAATATGGTCCTACTGTGTCATAATTACCTGGAGCAGTAAGAAGACATGAGGACTCAACAGGAGCTCATAAAAGCCTTATGGTATCTGAGGAAGGCTGAGAGCAGGCAGCCCAACAGGTATAGGAAAGGGACAAGGCCAGAGGACTCATAGCAATTCAGGATATAACACTGCATATGGTTCCCAGCAAGACAGCCTGGTTGAAATACATGGGGCTTGGTAGAAACAAAGTCCCCAGCTCTGTTAAAATAGAATTTGGTATGTTGAAATGAGGTCGACATAGGGTATCTCATAGACATTTGCTCTCTACATCAGGATTTGTTCATCCTCAGCACTGTGGTTATTTGGAGCTGGACAAGTCACTACTGCAGTGTTGTCCTGTGCACTGTAGATGTTCAGCAACATCCCTGCTTTCTACCCACTAGATACCAGTAACACTCATCCTTCAGGTGTGGCAATCCAGGATGTTTCTAGATGCTGCCAAATGTCCCATAAGGGCCCAAATCATCCTGCTTTGGGAAATGGCAGGGAACAACAAAACTGAATTGACACCTTTTTCAAGATGTGCTTCCCAGACTTTTCACATAGGAGACACAGGCTTATTGGTAGAGCTGAGGAAAGTGGAACCCATAATGGAGTTTCAAAGAAAGGAGACTTACCCTTAAACACAGTTCCAATTTGATGTCAATCTGATAAAACTAGATTTACAAAAACTTTCTCAGAGACACCTTCTGTAGGATGGCTTCTCCCCTCCACCAACCTGGGTGGGGATACAAAATGTTTTAGGGTGATTCATCTTATCAAACTGGAGCCTGTTCCTGGCATCAATTGAACAGGGATCCAGAGACGTTAAGTGTACTGAAGTTCAAGAAATTTCTGTCTTGTAAGCCATCTGGGCCTTCTGTGCTATGGGTGTCCTCTTCATTCAACATCATGAAGGAGAGATGCTCTAAACTGATCAGCAAACTTTATAGAGCCTTCCACAGATTCCCTGGAGATGACTTACAAGACCCCTTTAACCCCAAAGCTCAGTTAGCCCTGGTGGGAGCTATATTTCCTGACTCTGTAAGCCAATTGCTGAGTAAAGTTGCCAACCCAGACTCTCAGTACCATCACCAGATCCAAGCTCCACTATATCATGCCTCATGTCCAACAGAAATTTAGAAGCTAAAGGGAGCAGAGAAGGGAACAGAGTTGGTGCAGATCCTCAACAAGCATGATAAAGCATAGAAGACTGGATCCTTGGGAACTGTCCTGCTGTTCTGCAACAGCTCTGGCACTGTGAACTGGCCAGGACACATCTAAGTCTGCAAGGGCAGATACCAGCTGCTATGAGGGCAGGGATTTTCCAATGCTTCCTGAAGAGCTCCCAAGACATCCTTGTTTATACAGGCACAGCTTCCTGTGGCCTAGACAGCACTGGATGTCAATTATGACTTCCCCCCTACCCTGCAGGGTTATATCAACAGAGCAGGAAAGGTGGGCTGTGTGGGGAGCAAGGTGCCAGGGACGGTCGTCAGCTTTGTGACCCATCCCTGGGATTTGAGCCTGGTTCAGAAGACTGAGTTGGCAGCTCGTCAAAGAAGAAGCCTTCCAGGACTCGCATCCTCAGTCAGAGACCCTTTCCCTTAACAAGCCTTATTTTAGTTTGCTTCAATGTAATGTTAGAGCAGGAATTTTGCTGGGGTCCCAGGTGGATAATTACACTTGTCAGTAGAAGACACTGGACTACCATGGCTACTCTGAGGCATTAGGAGCTAAGAAATGTGAGTTTTTCACAATACTAAAAAGAATGTTGGATTTTACTTTATATCATGTGATGATTTCTAACAATAAATGATTTGTTTCTAGACAAATAAAGAAAAATTCCGTAACAACAAACTTTTATCCCATGCAAGACACCATTAGAATTGCTATTTAGAAATTGTCACAAGAAGCAGAAGCAATTTCAGAATGATCTGCTACCTCAGGGAAATCTTACTGGTGTAGTGTAACTGTCAGTTCAGAGACTACTTGGATCACTGACCATGTGAACTTACAATAGGCTTGAACTTACTTTTAGACTCCTGAAGAATAGGCCAAGAACACATGTTGACACAAAATCACTTTGGAGTCAGGTCTGTCTTTTGGGGAGCCTACAGCATATAGGCTTTACTTATGGAGGGAAGCTCCTTTAAAAAGCTACTACTGGCACTGGGAAAATTGCTCAATGGTTAAATGTATTTGCTTAGAAAGCCTGAAGGCCTGGTAAATATCCCTAATGGCTATGTAAGGCCAGACATGTGCACAAAGTAACACATGCGTCTCTAGATTGTTTGCAGCTGCAAGAGGCCCTAGTTCACCCCTAATCATCTCTCTCTCACACACACATAAATAAATCAATAGATAAATAAAAATAAATAAAATATTTTTTAAAAGCTACTACTGTTGTTTAGCTAAATAGATATGTAGTGTGCCCATAAAATTGTCCTATAACTATGCATGTCTATACCCTTAGATTAGTACCATTCCCACCTTTAGTTCACAAAACTTCTCTTTGCAGATGGTGGTGACTACTGAGGAGTGCAAAGACCAAGTGACTCTGGAGTTCTCAACAATAAGTAGAACATCTATAACACATCATTCAAAGCTCAGGGAAAAATTATGGAAGAGGGGAGCAGAAAGAATGTAAGAGGCAGAGATGGAGAGGAGTCCTTTGGAATAGTATACTCCAGGCATGACCTGTCTGTTGAATTCATGACCTCAGAGTGAATTTTGTATCCTGAACAAGACCCACATAATACTAAGCCCATCAGTATTCCATCATGGATGATGAACAGAAATCCATCCCTTCTTGAGGAGTTATAGGATATTAATGGTGACTAGGAGAGTGGGAGACATTTTTGTGTAATAGTATAGCCACTGGCAGGATCCATGTGCTCTGAACAAGAATTCCCCACAGGTGTCAATGCACACAACTCTAATTAAACTCGGTGAGCTACTACCACACACAAGGAAACAAAATACATCAAAATAGAAGAGGCACTACTTGGGAAGAAGGAGTTCAGCAGCAGGGGAACAGTAAGTGGGAAGGAAGCAACAGATGGTAATGGGAGGGGATTATGATCAGAATACATTAGATCCATGTATAAAATTTGTTGATACATAAAAAAGCAAATAAAAATTTAAACCCCATACAAAAGAGCAAGCACAATATTATGTACAGACGTGAATATTTATTTAGGGTATGAACAAAGCTTGTATTGTAGTTATCTTCTCACTAGTGGGATAATGAACCCAATCAGGATCAGAAGCAACTTATGGGAGAAAAGGATTTTTTTTGGGGGGAGCATACATACTTCAGGGGAAGTTTCACCATGGCAGTAAAAGACATGGCATGAGCAGAGGCTGGACATCACCTCTGACACAGAAGGTGGAAAACAGCAGCAGGAGTATAAGCAAAACTCTAACAAAAGTGAAGTGGCTATACACCCCTAAGTACACCCCAAATGACACACCTCTTCCAGCAGGGCTCCATCAGCTGGAAACCAAGCATTCAAACACACATGAATTTATGGGGTGGGCACCGAAATCAAACTACCATGACTTCCAATAAGTATACCTAAAATCACGCTGGGTGTGGTGGCACACACCTTTAATCCCAGAACTAGGGAGACAGAGGTAGGAGGATCATGGTGAGTTCCAGACTACCCTGAGACTAATTACAGGTAAGCCTGAGCTACAGTGAGACCCTACCTCAGAAAACCAAATAAAATATAATAAATAAGGAAATAAACCTAAATCAATAAAAATTACACCATAGATTACTAGAAAATGTGAAGCAATATAAATAAGTTAGTCTTATTTTGATCTTGGAAATTAAAATTCTTTACTGATAGCTGTACTATTTATTGTATGCACATGGCACACATTTTTCTACCTGATTTTTATTGCTACAAGTTTGTGTGTATAAATACAGGAGGTCACGTTAATTCTATTTCTTTCTTATAAAAAATATAAACTGTTCACTGTTCTGGATACCAGAAATTCAGTATCAATGTGCTAGCAGGTTCCATGTCTGGAGAAGTCTTTCTTATTCAAAGATGACACCTTTTGGTTGTCATATTTATTTCAGTTAACACCTAGTAATTTATGTGCATAAGTTGCATGAAACTTTTTCTCTACAGCAATATGAATACACCTCTTTTCATCCCAGATAGAGCACCAAACAAGCAACAGACCAAAGCAAGACTACACAAAAGTCCAACTTAGTGAACCAATAAGCTTATTTGAATGACGTACAGAGCACTGGAGAGGGGTTACTTACTAAAACATGGATATCTCAAAGGTAACAGAAACATGGAAAAGTAACATCCCATTCTGGATGGTGATTTCATGGAAGCTGCACAATAGTGACAATCCAAGATCCCCTGTGGTGGGGCAGGAAAGAGCAATAGCTGGAATCTCAAGTGAGAGAGGGTCTTGTGCCCCTCCTTTCCTCTCTTGATTAAGGAGCATCAATAGCTCTATTACTATTACCATATACCTGACTATCCTTGTATTGTTCTGCTCCAAAGTTGTCAAGGTTACTCGGCCAAAGCATTGGCATGATGTGATGCTCAGATGAAAAGTTCCATATAGCAATTTCTAATTTTTATATTTTTTTTACTTGAGAGTGAGAGAGACAGAGAGAGAGAAAAAGGGAGAGAGAGAGAGAGAGAGAGAGAGAGAAAGAACGGGTGTGCCAGGGCCTCCAGCCACTGCAAATGAACTCCAGACATGTGCACCACCTTGTACATCTGGCTTAGGTGGGTACTGGGTAATTGAACCTGGGTCCTTAGGCTTCAAAGGCAAGCATCTTAACTTCTAAGCCATCTTTCCAGCCCCATTTATTATTATTTTATTCTGTTTCTTTCTGAGGTAGGGTCTCAATCTAGCCCAAGCTGACCTGGCACTCACTGTGCAGTCCCAGGCTGGCCATGAACTCAAAGTGATCCTTCTGCCTTTGCATCCCAAGTGCTAGGATTAGACTGAATTTAAATATATTAGTTTACCAGAAATTCCCTAGCAAATTAATATGCCCTAACTGGCTTCAGACAATAGAAATTTATTCCCTAACAGTGTTGGATGCCATGTCTGAAATCGTGATGTTGGTAGGGCCGTATACTCCTTGAAGAGCCTCCCTTGCTTTGCCTTGCTTTTCCCAGGTCCTGATGGCTCCTGGTCTTTCTTGGCTTTTAGTGGCATCACTCCAATCTCTGCCTGTTTTCACATCCTCCCCCTTTTTTTTTGAACTCTTTGTACTCCCTCTCCTTATTTAAGGATACCAGTTATTAGGTAAAGAACCAAGTTTAAACTAGTATGACCCCATCTTAATCACATCCCAAAGGATACTATTTCCTATTCTTGCAGTTACCTTCTCATTGCTGGGACAAAACACCCAACCAAAAGCAGCTTATGGGAGGAAAGGGGTTATTTCTTTATTGTTATTTTATTTTTGATCTTTTTTATTATTAGATATGGACATATTTTTCATGTAAACATCACATGTTGGACATCCTTTCCCTCCTCCCTGCCACTTTTCTGAAGAGGCATTCCTCATTGAGGATGCAGGTCAACCCCATGTGGATTGTGGGTCATGTGTTATGGGGACAGCAGTCAGTTATGGGGGATAGGTGATGTCTCTGTGCAAAATGTCCCCGCTTGTGGCTCTGAAAATCTTTCTGTCCCTTCTTCCACAAAATTCCCTGAGCCATGCTGGGAGCATTTTGAGTCTACTTCAGTGATGAGTACTTAGGAACATCTAGATGTCTGGTTTGGTAGGTGTTGAGTGCCCTCAGTATCTTTCTCCAACACCCATCTCTGTTGGAGAATCTGCTTCTCTTTTACAGATGGGAACTGGACTTGAGGAGATAAATGATCCAGCACCCTTCACCCCAGCCCCAGCTGAAACCACAGAGGAATTGGGGTTATTTCAAATTACAGATTTTTTTTTTTAAGTTTTGTTGGTTTTTCTAGGTAGGGTCTCACTCTAGCCCAGGCTGACCTAGAATTCACTATGTGTTCCAGACTGGCCTCAGATTCACAGTGATCTTCTTATCTCTGCCTCTCTATTGCTGGGATTAAAGATATGGTCCAACACTTATAGCTCTATTACTATTACCATATACCTGACTATCCTTGTATTGTTCTGCTCCAAAGTTGTCAAGGTTACTCGGCCAAAGCATTGGCATGATGTGATGCTCAGATGAAAAGTTCCATATAGCAACATATAGAACAACTTATAGTTTTGAGGGGAAGTTTCACCATTTTGGGGAATAGCATGGCACAATCAGGAAGCTGGCACATAGAATTATGCATCAGCAGCTGTGCCAGAGCAGCAAGAGCAAGCTAAGGTAAGGGAGAGCTAAGCTATAACACACCAAAGCCTGCCCTTAGCAATACACCCTTCTAGAAAGGCTCCACCTCCAAAGGTCCCAAAAGCCTTCCCAAATTGCCACCATCTGAGAATGTAAGGGTCCAAAGATCACTGAAGAAAGACCCTGGACTCAAATGGTATGTAAAAACAAAGAGTGTTGATTCTGCAGAATCAGCCAGCATGCAGGGTCAACCATTCATACAAAATGGCAAGATTAGAGGAGCATGCAGGCTCCTTTTAAGCCCAACTAGGGTAATTCCAGGAGGGTTAGGTAATCTTCTGACATGATTGGCTAAGCAAGCAGCAGTTACAGTTGGATGTCTCTGATTGGTTGGGGCAAAAGTGCACTAAAGGAACATGTTTGGGCATGTTTGGACATATCTTCAAGAACTGACTCAGCCCCCAGAGCACAACATGGCTGCTATATTCCCCGGCCACATGTCAGGGTCACTGTTGATTAACAGCCCACCTTTGTTTATGGTTTTTCCTAGAAGTCTTGCCTACCTCCCTGGGAAACTGAAACTTAGGCCTAGTTAGGGTGGCACCTTACTGAAGCCTGTCATGGTGTGAGTTTGGTCCCTTCAAGAACTGAGTGTTCAGAATGCATCAGGTCATGGGAGATATTTCACTGAAACCACCACACCAAGTAAGATCACTATTCTGAGGTCCCAGGTAGACATGAGTATGAGATTGTGTGTATGTGATAGTTAATCTTGCTTGTCAAATTAAGAGAATTTAGAATCACCATGAAAACACACATTTGGATGTGTCTATGAGGACTTTTCCAGAAAGGTATAATTGAAGAAAGAAGAACCACACTAAATTGGGGTAGCACTATGCCATGAGCTAGGGTCCTAAAGTGAATAAAAAGCTGAGCATCCATTACTCTCTGCTTTCTGACTGTGGATACAATATGACCAGCTGCCTCATGTCCTTTTCTGCATGACTCCTCCAATATGATGAACTGTGATTTCCAATGATAAGCTAAAATAAAGCCTTCTTTCATTAATTTTCTGTTATGTATTTTGTCATTGCAATGAGAAAGGTAACTAATACAGTTGAACACTTCCACCTCAAATTTAAAGTATATCCTTAACAAGAGAATTTCCATTTGTCCTCACACCAATTACACTTACACTTGCTTGGAAGAATGTTCCATGGCATCAAGTGATATACTTTTCAAACTTTGTTCCTTCTTTGCTAACCACAAATTTCTGGTCCTAGGTGTCACAGGCCCTCTGATATCTCAATATGACTAGGAGTCATGTGTTGTCTTGAGTCTTTTTGTCTCAGTGCTGGCTGTGTTGGCATTGTGTATAGGACTCTAGATGGCCAGAAATAACCTAATTGCATATATAAGTTACTATGAGCCACATAAGTATCTTCTTCTATTAGTAATGGAATTGTGCCTCTACCTGAAGGTCCTCTTAACCTGATCTCAAAACTACCCTTGGTTGCAACCGTACCACCAACTTAAAGTTAAAAATAATAATGTGTATGTTGAACTAGAGAGAAGCATAGAACATAACAGATTGTGATTAGAACATATTACTATTGAAAAAAAAACTTGCAAAAACATGTAAACATGTAAACAAATTTTTAGGGTTCCTCCTAGGGGCTTAGGAAAAGTCTATGCAGGTGAGCAACTTGAGCTTGTCACTTTAGAGCCATCAGTACCATATTAACTAACTTTTTCAACAAGTCTGTCAACCTGTCGACCCAGGAAAGGTGATAGACTGTACATCTAGATTTCTGGAAAAAAAAGAGATTTATCCCAGAGTGTCATAAATTGCTTATGTCAAAATCATGGTCACGCTGCTGAATTCTTGCCCACACAGTGACTGCTTTGACCTGCACAAGACCCACACACAGTACTGAGCCTATTCCATCATGGGTGATGAAAAAGGCTATGAGGCTCCCTTCTCTCCATGAGGCGATATCAACAGTTAATGGCAGCTTTGGGAGTAGGAAAAATTTTCTGCAATGGTATAGCCCCACTGACATAATAATAATTCACACACATGTCCATGTAGGCAACCCAAATTCAACTCAGTGGGTGGGTCACTCTGTCACACACCACAAAAAAAGACATAAAATAGCAGTGAGACTAGTTGGGAAGAAAAAAGGATTCAGCAGAAGGAGGAGAGAGATGGATGGAGAAGAAGGTGATGGGATCAAAATGTATACATGTATAAAATTGTCAATGAATAAAATGTACAAAAATTATGTCTAGTTAGGTAGAAATGAACAACCACTTGCTGGTGGATCAGTGGGCACATAAAAGGATGCACTGGAATATTCTACCTCACCTACTACATGGCAGCCACTATGGTCCCTGTATTAGTGCCCTCCTTATTTCCAGGAAAAGTGCTCTCCTTATCACTATTAGGGCCTTTAGTAGCATTGAAATTGGAGAGCCAACCCCAGATAGCACCAAGCCCACAAGAGAAAACCATCCTTACAATTCTGTTTCTCTAGAACCACTCCTGGTACCAAAATCTGTATTAGTCAGGGTTCTCTAGAGGAACAGAACTGCTAGAATGAATTATTTTAAAAAGGGGATTTATTGGATAACCTTACAGTAGTCCAATAGCAGTTGCAGGCCCGAGAATCACTGAACCTGGTAGCTGCCCAATCCTCATGTCCAGATGCCTCAGCAGTCCTGACCTAGCACTGTAGATGGTGCTGGAAAGCCTGGAGGCTTCCTGAGGAGCCGCTGGGTTTTGATCCACGCGGGTCTTCAGTTGATGTTGATCTTTAGTCCGTACTGGTCTTCAATCCACCCTGGAAGGTAGCAAGCAGCTCTGGCAGCCAAGTGGAAGGAAGGAAGGAAGGAGGGGACGCTTTTTACCCAGAGCTTCCTTATAAGTCCCTCTCTGAGCTGGCCGCCCACTCTGGGGGAAGGGCTCACCCTGGGGGAAAGACTTCCTACTTTAGTTGATCCTTCCTAGAAGCAACCTGTGTATTACTAAACAGATCAAGTTGACAACACCTTAACTATCACAGTCCCTTTACTTGTCCATCTCTGCCACTATACTCTCTAGTTGGAATACTTTTTCTCTTAGCTGCATGTTGACCCTCTCACTTCTTTGAGGGAAATGTACTATGACAATGGAACATGTGTATACCATCTCTAGGCCTGACTAATAGCACAGACACCTTGCCAACAATTCCCCATAATTATTTTCTCCCATCCTATAGCTTTATATTAACCCTTGAGGCAACTCTAAAAGCTATGAGTTAAGGGTTGCAGAAGATCCATTGGCCTGTAGCCTTTAATAAACATGCAGAACACCTCCCTCATGATTTCACAGTTTTTCCTTACAATCCAATGGTTGAACCACAAAACAAAGTATTGTCTTTAGCCACTGAGACTTGCTACATCAGTTGGTAGTACATTAATGTCATCATCCAAGCGTTTCCTAAACTAACTCATGTAAAATTGCAACTACTTCCCTTCCCCTCCACTCCTTTTACCTCTTGGGCACTGCTGTTTCCATAGAGCATGTTAAGTATCACCTGGTCATGTACTGTATACTTCGCTACCTTCTTTGTCCATTGTCTACCTCCTCCATACAATATAGGCTTCATGAACACAGGAAACCCATCTGTTGCACCCACTGCTTTATCTTCAACACCCAGGACAGCACTATCAAAAAGAACTCAGTGTGCTGGTGGAAATATTCTGTCCAAGATGACAGCTGCTGTCCACATGTGTCCAGTGAGCATTTGAAATGTAGCTAGTGCAAGGAAGTGGATTTCTATATTCTTTTAGTTCTAGTTAATTAGTTCACATATAACTAATGGTTGCCACCTCAGTGCCATACACTGAAGGCTCTCTTCCTCCATAAGTCTGAGTTCCACATTCAGAAAGTGGTAGTTACAATGGTACAGGTGCTTTTTGGTCTCAAAAAGCCACATTCTCATCTCCTTGAACACACACCTGGACTATGTTCATGAACTTCTGTTACAGTTAGGTGTTATCACATGACTGAATTATAATCTGTGCCATTCCTTTACCAGTGATCTGGGTGTTTTCCTTTTTGTGGCTTCTTTTCGTAGTTTTTCTTTTTCTTGTGGTTTCTACGGTTTCACTTTTATCTAGGTACATATTTGTTTTAATTTATCATGATCAGGGCATGGTATTTTGCCTTAATCTCATGTATTTTTTTCACTCGTAAATTTTTTCAGCCATTAATTCTTGGAGCATGGCTTTTCCTCCTTTTCCATTTTTAACATTTATTCTGCAACATTGGGCATGTTGGAACTTCCTCCAAATCGCTTTTATTTTCATAGTGGCTGTCTCCCCCCACCACTATATTTTGTGTATCTTCTCCACATATATTAATATTCACTAGTTCATGAATTTTCTCTTCACCTTTCCCTACATTGATTTTTAACATGCCTGTTAATTTCCATGACTTTGTCTTTTATTCCTAGAAACTTCATTCTTACCCAAACCTTGATTTTTCTATTGTTTTGAGTTTTCATTTTTGCTTCTTTTCTATGTCTTCCACCATTTAAAATAAACTTATTTCATAGTATCTTTAAGATTACCCTATTATATTAAGGTTAGAGTGCTGATTTTCCTTTTTGATGAGTTTTCTAACTATCCTTCACAATTGGTACAATTTCTATGCATTTATAGTGAACCTCGGTCTTTTTCCTTCCTCTATAGAGTCCTATGAATCATAAGTCATGACAATTGACATACAGAATGATTCTACAGGTATTTCTTTTGTGAGTCCTGGAGGTTGTGAGGCTCTAGGTCAATTTTTATGTTAGCTGTTTGGCTTCGGTCATCTTGCCTTACAGGCAGCATAAATTTAAATTTTATATTGAGAAGGATATAGTCCTAGGTTTTAATCTACTACAAATGACTTGTTTTGATGTATGGGACCATTCACAAGCTTTCTATCTTTTCTGGGCCAGGGTTTCCTCCATCGCAATGCTAATCACCTATTCAGGACCTGAATGAGTTAGTTATCTTAGGGTGGCAGGTCTCTTGATCAACAGGGTATAAAGCCTTAGTTCCTATATTACATTAGTAACAGAGTTCTAACACCCAGGCTTCCATTTGTGGATCTGGGTGTGAAGTCTTCACAGTCATCTGTGGCACCTTCATGGTCTTAAACCTCTGATTTTCTTTTCTTCCTAGATGGTATTTTGGCATTTCCCCTTATTCTCTTTTATTAGACAACTTTGTGTCATTATTATGAAATACCTGACACAGGTTACTCATGTAAAGGGAAGTTTATTTTGGCTCAAGATTCTGGCATAGGGTGGTCCCATTGTTTAGGGCCTCAACCTTCATCAAGGGCAGGGGCATGTGTCAGAATAATTGTTTACTTCATGAGCCAGGAAGCAGAAAGAATCTGAGAAACTGGGTTACTAAAATTTCCTTCAATACTACACACTCAAAATTTTAAGGACTGCATGCTAGAATCAACATTTAAAAACTTCTACCACTTCCACATAACACCACCCTGAGGGGTCAAGCTTTTATATGGGGACCTTTAAGAAGTGCTGTTCCAAATCATTGCACCTCTTTTGTAGAAAAAAGTATATGGGATTTTTAAAAACATTTCTATGTTAGTAAGAGGACATATATTGTCCATGAACTCATGAACTCTATCTGTGTGAGTATCTACTGCCAATTATTCTTATAACTTTTCAGAAGGAATCTCAATCTCTCTTTTTTACTGATTTACTTCCAACATTTCTGTGGTAGGGGGTAATCTATGTGGCATTCCTAATATAGACTGACTATATTATCATCCAAAGAAGTTATAGAGCCATAATTTATGTAAAATTGTTCCCCCAAAGATATGATATACTTTGTGAGCTGTTAATTACATACAGTGTAAATGTTAGACAGTAGCTTAAAAATCAGGGTCAGGAAACAGTGAGTTTTGCATTCTGCCAAATACATCCTCAGGATAAATTGAATTTTTATTGTACTATCTTATATTACATCACTGCAATTATATGAGCCTTTTTGGAATTCAGAACACTTCTTTCTATTATTTAAATGTGCAGATATTGCACTTGGCAATCTGAATATTCTACAAACAAAAATTATTGGAAAAATGAAATTTAAAAGTGTGATGACCCAATAATGCATAGAAATATGTTAAAAATAATAGAACATAAAAAGACTATAGAACTTCTAAAAGTAAATATGTAAAGCAAATTAGACCATCATATTGGGTCAAGGATAAAAAGACTCATATTACTTAATATGTCAATATTCCAAAAGACAAATAGAAAGAAGTAATTCCCTAAAGCACATATGAATTTTCAATAGCTTTCAAGTTTCTACCAGCAATGTTAACACTATGTAAAAATCATTGAATGAAACTACTTACAGGTTTTATGAACAATAATTAAGATGTAATGGATGGCTATATTTTTCAGATTGAATGGTTCTAAAAATGATTTAAAAAAAGGATCCTTTTGGATTTCCTCAGTTCTCTTGAAAAAAAATTCTGATAAGAAAGAAAGACAGGAAGAAAAAAAATTCTGGGATTCTATAACACAAACAAAACACACAAGCCATTTTCCTAACTTCACACTGTTCAAGAGAGTGACAAAACACCAATTTCCACAAGATGGTCTGTCTTACAAATATGGAACACTTCCCATTCAAATAGGTATCTGGGGCATTCTGGGTAAGCCAACCAAAATGGGTAGCAATAACATGTAAATTTAAATAGCATCTTTCCTCATCCTGAGTATTCATCCATCGTGCCACTGACACATTGCAGAAAGGATGCCAGGTCTTCTACTGGCATAAATCTCATGTCTGTAGCCTGCTGTGAAAGCTCAGAAAAGCACTACTTGCAGCATGTAGGGGTCCTTTGTTGGTGACATGTGGTTGAGAGGAAGAAATAACATACCATTTGGTACCCTCTGGGAAGGTCTGTGAACAGACTTGTGCTGGGTCTCTATGCTGCTTTTACAAGATGTTCAAGATCTGCGTGTGCTTTGTGCTGCAACATGCAAGTGGCATATAAACAAACCTGTGTTGATTTCCAGGAAACAGTAATTACCATTTTAGGATAACTCTTGCATTTGTCTCAGCTCAAATGATTTGGAGAAGAATGAAGGATCCCTGCTTATCAGGATGGCTGGTAAGGTGACACCTGATCCCTAGAAGCACCAGCCTATCCACAATTTCAAAGGGGCTCGGGGCTATGAAGTCAGACACTCCATGTTTTGCCTGTATACCATCATGATTAGCATTTCAGTGCATTGCAGCCTGACTTCCACTTGCCAGATCCTGCATTTCCTTGCCTTTTCTGGCCCCAGAGATCTGTATTGTTCTCCCATGTGGCAAACAGGAAGTGCTGGAGAACTAATGCCAGTTGCCCAGAGCGATAATTGGCTTGATACCACACTAGTTATTGGCTGTCTTCCCTTTCTTGTTTCACGTTCATGCTTTCCTGTATGATGTTTCCTTACAGTGACTCTCAAATCAGCTATGTGGACTTGAGTCTTTGTGTCTAGGTTAGCTTCTGGAGGAGCCCAATTATCTTCTTTCAGACGTCCTGGCAATTCAGCATTTGACAGGCTTCAAAATGGACTGCATTTCAGATATATTAGAGGAGTGCATTAATGGAACATGCATCTTTTAATTTACTGCATGCTTTAGAAGTCATTTTTGCATTCTAAGTTAACTTCTATCTACCCAGTCTCCCTTCTGCACTGTTCAGATCAGTCATAGCAAGGTACAAGTTCTCATGCCTAAAGCATCAGTTGGCTATGGGCGTGTGATGGTGAAGCTACTATAAGATCCAAGAAACTAGGCAGGCAGTTGAGGGAAGCCTTGGGGGATGAAACTGGACTGTGCTTGGAATCTCTGCATGAAGATAAGGCTAAGATGGCCTTAATATTGCTCTATATACTTTGGAATTTAATATCCTAGTTACAATTTGGGTTTCTTTTGTTTAAAGGAGTGGAGAGTACCTCTGGTTGCTTTTGGGAGTTGTGGGTTCAAGAACATATGTGATAGTTCTCCTTCTGTGCCTGGCTTAACATAATGTTCTCTAAGTTCATCCATATTGTTACAAATAATAGAATTGCATTCTTTTTATGGCTAAATACTTAACAATAATATATTGTATGCTTCAAAAAGGCTAGGAGAAGGGATTTAAAAATGCCCTACCACAAAAAACTGATCAATGTAGGAAGTGATGGATATGCCAATTTCCCTATTCAGATTCTTATACAGTATAAGCATGCATTAAAACATCACATTGTACTCCATAAATATGTATCAGAACAAGTCAGGTAAAAATAAAATAAGACAGGCTATAGAAATGGCTTAGAGGTTAAGGCGCTTGCCTGCAAAGCCAAAAATCCCAGTTCAATTCCCCAGGTCCCATGTAAGCCAGATGTACAAGGGGGCACATGTGTTTGGAGTTCATTTACAGTGGCTAGATGCCCTGGCATACCCATTCTCCCCCCACTCGCTCTCTCATAAATAAACAAATAAAAATAAGAAAATAAAATAACAGGACGATGTGTGACAGTGAGCACCATCAATACAACAAATGTTTCTTGAGCACTGAGGATGTAGAGGTACTCTTAAATGCAGTATTGACTTATTAATCTGCACTAAATGTGTGCATTGTTAGCCCCATTTTGTGGATGGGCAAACTGAAAGATTGAACAAAGTTGTCAGGAATCTTGATCTTGTGCTTCTACCTAAAAGGAAAACCAGGAATTCCCATCAGAGGCCTATGACACCTAGACTACAGTATCAGCAGCTGATGTTTTCATGGTCCTTGTCTCTTGACCCAACCTCTGCTATGATTCACTGTCTTCATCTTTGGTTCTTGTTTGTTGATTATTTTTTATTTACATGTATGTGTGTGTGCATGTTCATGTGTGTGTATTCTGGGGGGGGGTGTCTGCATGTGTGCATGAGTGTGTAGAAGCCAGAAGATGAATTTGGGTATCGTTCCTCAAGAAGACTATCCACGTTGAGGATCCACCTAAGGTCCTCATGCTTGTTTGTGAGGTAAGCACTTTACCAACGGTGCTATCTCTCGGCCACATCTTTGGATCTTCCAAACCTGCTCCTGTTTTGAGTCTGATGATCTTGCAGTCATGGCCACTGCTAGCTTCTCTTCTTCAAGGTCTTTGCTGACAGCTTTCTGTCAGGCATTTGTCCTCTTCACCCAAATGCCTGACTCTGAAACAACATGGAATGATTAGGCGGTTCCAGTCTTTCCCCATCAACTCTGTTTCTGTGCAGACTTCTACTTGGTTTCTGGTCACCTATAGACCTGTTATCCTTTAGGCATGCATCCATCTGTGCCCGGTCTGCTGTGGCCTATAGGGGAAGTCATATTGTAGCAATAACATAACCTCTGAGTAAGGAACTACCTGAAGGCAGGGGCCATTCATATGGGCCCTTGGGTGTGAATAGTGGTAAGAAGTGTGAGACACCCAGAAACAAAGAAGACCTACTGTGGATCTTGCTAAGAGCTTAAATCAGTGAGCTTAAATCCTGTGGTCCTGTTTGGCTATGTGTGTGTGTGTGTGTGTGTGTGTGTGTGTGTGTGTGTGTGTGTGTTCATAGGTGTGGGTAGGTGGATATGCATGTGTCTAAGGAGGCCAGACAATATCAGGTAATTTTCTTCTCAGGAACCATCCACATTTTTGAGACAGGGTCCTTCAATAGTCTGGAGCTTGCCAGTAAGCTAGACCTGCTAGCCAGCAAGTCCCAATAGTCTACCTGTCTCTGCCTCCCCAGCACTGGAATTACAGATTGGCAACCACCACACTTGACATTCTGCTCATGTTCTGGGGCCAGAACTCAGACCCTCATGCTCACAAAGCAAGCACTTTACCCATTGCACTGTCTCCATGGCCCAGTCCTATGTGCCTTTACTTTCTTCTTCCATTGTCTTATTTCTCAAGGAACAGGTATTCTAGAAAAGAGTATTTTATTTTATTTTATTTTATTTTATTTTATTTTATTTGACGTTATTTTATTTTATTTGAGAGAGAGAATGGGCATGACAGTGTCTCTAGCTACTGCAAACACCAGAAACATGTTCCACCTTGTGCATCTGACATACATGGGTACTGGGGAGTCGAAGCTGGGTCCTTAGGCTTTTCAGGCAAGCACTTTAAATGCTAAGCCACCTCTCTAGCCCAAAAAGTGTATTTGAAAGAAGACTTCCTCCATTCTTTATGTATAGAATGTAAAGGGCTAAGACCTAGAGGCCAACTCAGCAAAGGGTGTCTACATTTTGTGAATGCCACATGGTCCGAATTGGATCTTAAAAATTATGTTTTGAATGAGGTTGATAGGGTAGCTTTTTCTCTTTGTGAACTGTTAGAAAATATTTTTAAAATATTTTATTTATTTATTTGCAAGGAGAGACACACAGAGAGAAAATGGGCATTCCAGGGCCTCCAGCCACTGGAAATAAACTCCAGATGCATGTGCCACTTTGTGCATCTGGCTTTATGTGGGTGTTGGGGAATCAAACCTGGGTCATTAGGCTTTACAGACAAGCACCTAACTGCTGAGCCATTTCTCCAGCCCTAGAAAATATTTTAATTAATGAATTTGTATATGCACATGTAGAGGTGAAGGGACAACATTGGGGTGGCATTCCCCTTCCACCTACATTGTTTTGCCATTGAAAAGTCCAGGCTAGGTGGCCTGTGAGCTTCTGGATTCTCCTGACTCCACCTCCCATTACTGTAGGTGTGTTGTAATGATGGATAAGTGTGCCACTGTGTGTCTGGCTTTATGTGGGTGCTGGGAATCCAAACTCTGGTCAAAATTGTGGACCAAGAGCCTCTAACCACTTAGCAATCTACACAGCCCATAAGCTATTAAAATTGAAGAATAATACACACAGAGAGACAAGTGCACAACTCATAAGTGTATATTGAAATTATACAAAATAAACACATCAGTGTAACTAACAGCCAAATTGAGATATATAAGATGAGGTTGTTTTGAGGGCTCATGTAGCACTCATTAGCATTCTATAGTTCAAAGGTCAAAGGTTCACAGAGGATACATTTGGAAGGATTGGGCTAGCATTAGGAGTTTTGCATAAACTTCAAAGTAGCCCAGTGTCACTCGCAAGTCCAGGCAGCTAGAGAACCTCTGTTTATGTTTCCTTATTTTTGTTTGTTTTTCCCTCAAACATCAGACAAGTTTTCTGCTGCTTAACTAAGGTGGTGCCTATGGACAAATCATTCCACCTCTCTCTTTCTCCTATTTATGTGCTATTCATAGTAGACTAATATTTCTTTTCTTATTTTTTGTGTTCATGATGGAAATCATCTATGACTATAATTCTATCCCAAGATCTCTGTGTCTGGCATGTGGAAATATAGTTCTTCTCTCACTCCTCATGGCTACTAGCCAGTGACAGCCGGTGCACAACATCAGAGTGTAGAGTCACTGCCCACCCTTCCATAGAGCTTTTATACTCCCATCAGCAGCCTTAAAAATTAGTACTCATTCCATCTGACCTTCTAAAGGCAGAGATGACAAGCTGGCCACCAGGATTGGTTTTTGCCTCTGTCACATAGAGTTGGTGATGGAAAGAAGCAGCCAAGCTAGAGTGTCCATTTTCCAGACCTCTTAAGAGTGGTTATTAGAAAGCTGATTATTAGGAGCTAGGGAGATAGCCCAGCAGTTAAAGCCTCTTTCTTGCAAAGTCTTCTGGCTTGGGTTACATTCCCCAAAATCATTTGTAATCTGAGAACAAAATAAATGTTGAAAATGTCTTTTGTGTGTGGTGGCAAGAATTTCTGGTGTATCCTGAGCATGCATGCATGCACACACACACATGCACACAGAGACACACAAATATTTTTTTTTAAAGAAAACTGATGTGGTAGTCTGAATGTAAGCCCCCCCCCCCCCATAGCCTCATGTGTTTTTGATTAAGCTTACTACTACCCAGTTCCTAGCTGGTAGAGCCTTTGGGAAGTGGAGCCTTGTTGGAGGAGATATGTCACTGGAGGCAGAAGTTGAGGTTTATTAGTCCAACCCTAATGGGTGTGAGTCAGCTGGATCTTGCTGCTGCCTCCCTGCTGCTGTGGAGAGATGTAATACGCAGCCTCTGCTCTTCATGCCATAATGAAAATTCCTTTTGAGACTATGCATGGAAATAAATTCTTTCCTTCCACATACTGCTTTTGCTTGAGTGTTTTGTCCCAGAAATGAGAAAGTAACTGCAACAATTGGCTATTGCCAATTGAATACGAATTGAAATACTTTTTAAATTTCTAAACTAAGATGTTTAAACAGCATGTATGCTTTCTGTATGATCTATTTGTCCAACCATTGATTCTGAGGGCCCTAAGAGAAAGAAGGAATAAATTTGAGCCTCTGAGGAAGTCAATGAAAGACTACCAGCTAAGCAAGAACTCTGGCATTGGATTTGACGTCAATGAGAAATAAATGACTAGGGGGTTAATTTACCACAATTCTAGCGCTGTCATAACAAACACAGCTAAAGTATGGATGGAGGAGAGGAAGGCCCTTTTTAATCATGTCTTTTGAAGGTCGTGCCAACTAGAGGCTCTTACTTGTATAGAGGTAGAATTCCTAGACTTTATACTCAGAAAAATAATAAACTATTCCTTTTACAAGTGAGAACGCATTTTCATGATGGATGTGGTAGTACAGTAATCTCAGTACTGTGAGAAGGTCGGCTCCATAGGAGGGAACTCATGCCTGATACTGAAAACCTAATTAAAAATATAGTTATAAAGCTGGCAGGATAAAAAAAAAAAACTAATGGGAAGTAAGTACTATTGTTTGCCGCATGGATTATATTATGCCCCAGCAAATTACCCTCTAAATATTTATTTTTATGCATATATATATATATATATCACTTTTGGCTACAGAAGTCTCTCTTTTCAGATGGTAATGATTGTTGGAGAGACTCAAAATTCATCAAAGTGCTGAGAAGAAGTGACAGTTGAACATTGAACTGATATGCCCTTCAATGGTTCAGGGGCTATAGTGTAAGAAGTGGCAGAAAGAATGTAAGAGCCAAAAAATGGGGAGGACTTCTTTGGAACACTGTCTCCAAGAAGCAAAGTGGTTATTGTATTCATGACTTCACAGTGGCTGTTATCTGCATGAGACCTGCATAATATTGGGCCCACCAATAGGTTGCCATGAATAATGAAGAAGGGGAAAAAAAGACATCAATATAGAAGTGGGAATAGTAGGAAAAAGTAAGTGTTCAGTAGAGAGGATGGGATCAAAGGAGGATAGTAGGAGGAGATTATATGAAAAATTATAAAATGAAAAAGAAATGTTATAGAATGATTTTTTTTCTGTAATCTACTTACCTGTAGAATAAGAATAGTAATATTTGTTTGCAAGATTTAAGCAAATATTGAAGGACAAAAAACTGTATTAAAGTTGAATCTTTAAAATAGCTTTATTTTTTTAATATGATGAATCCAGTGCTTCTGCTCATATAATATCTACATTGGATACATTGAATCAAATTTTCATGTCATTAATTTATGTCCTTGAATTGCAAAAATAAGTTGGAGAGTGATTGAGGAAGATACCTGATGTTGACCTGTGGCCTCCACATGCAAATATGTGCACAGGCTCCACCCACACACACGTGCCCACATGCATATGAACACATGTACATTTTTTAAAGTGCTGTGGCTGTTTGAATGTAAAGTGACATACACACATACACACCATACACATTTACACACATACACATGCCATCTGAAAACATTACCTGTAGTCATGTGCCTTTTTCAGGATTGCTTTTAGGAATCCTTGTAGTGATCCAAGGACAAGGAGAGTCCTAATTTGCAGTTGCAGAGCTCAGCCAGGCACCCTTGCCCTTCTATAGTTGCTAACACATCCATTATCACCTGTATCTGTGATAAGGGTTTTATTAACAAAACATGTAATTTCTCTTTGGAAAGATTGTCAATATAGTGACCTTTATTCATAGGATTCTGTGTCCCATTTAAATAAGGCAGGTTTTTTGTTTTGTTTTGTTTTGTTTTTTGTTGTTGTTGTTTTTTACTATGTGGGAAACTTTAAAAAATGACATCGGGGCTGGAGGGATAGTTTAGCAGTTAAGACGTTTGCCTGCAAAGCCAAAGGACCCAGTATCAATTCCCCAGGTCCCACGTTAGCCAGATGCACAAAGGGGCGCATTTGTCTGGAGTTCGTTTGCAGTGGCTGGAGTCCCTGGCATGCCCATTCTCTCTCTCTCTCTCTCTTTCTCTCTCTCTTTCTCTGTGAAATGACTAAATAAATAAAATTTAAAAATGACATCAGACATATGACAAAGAAGTATCATTATAAGGCTACTCTTGGGAAAGTGTTGTAATAAACACCAATGAGGGCACTGCTATACCAGTTCATATTATGAGCCACTGTGGGGGTAACTATGAAAATCACCATTGGGATTAGACTACCTAAGTTTAATTCCTGTCTCTACCAGGTACATGTCAAGTGATTTTGGACAAGTGACTTAATTTCTATGTGCATCAATATCTCCACCTATAAAATGGAAACAACCTCTTAGTATTTGGAAAATACCATTATTTAATATAAGTTAAGCTGTTAAAACAATGCTAGGATGTTATGGTGGTTTGAATCAGATGTCATCCATAAACTCATGTGTTTTCTGTGTTTGGCCCCCAGCCGATGGGCATTTTGGTTGTTAGAGTCTTGCTGGAGGAGCTGTGTTGTTGGGGTCAGGCTTTGGGGTGTTATAGCCAGCTTTCCTTTGCCAGAACTCTTCTCACTCTCTTCTTGTTGTTTTGCACCTGCTGTGGCATGGGGTAATATCCATCCTCTATTCATGCCAGGCTTTCCCGTGACATCATGAAGCTTCTCCTTCAGATTGTAAGCCAAAATCAAGCTTTTCTTCCCATCATCTGCTTTTGGTCAGTGTCTTGTCCCAAAAATATGAAGACAACTGCAATAGATGTGCTTCACACAGGCCAGCTATTAGCATGAAAATACTTTGGATAATGAGTTGTCTGTGCCATATCTGGGTTTATATCACAATATAAAAAGAAAACCAAGCTGGGCGTGGTGAAACATGCCTTTAATCCTAGAACTCAGGAGGCAGAGGTACAAGGATTGGCATGAGTTTGAGGTCACCTTGAGACTACATAGTAAATTCCAGGTCAGCTTGAGCTAGAAGAAGACCCAACCTCAAAAAAAAAAAAAAAAAAAAAAAAACTACAAAAATTGCCTCTCTTGTTCAGTCCTCGAGTATTTTCTGTTATTCTTAAGAATGCAAATGGGGGCTTGGGATATGTCTTAGTGGGTAAAAGCACTTGCTTGCAAAGCTTGTCAGCCAGGACAATTCCCCATTTCCAGTACTCACATAAAGCCAGATGCACAAAGTGGCACACACATCTGGAGTTTATTTGCAGAGGCAAGAGTCCCTGGAAATGCCGAGTCTCTCTCTCTCTCTCAACCTCTCTCTCTCTCTCTCTCTATCTCTCCCCTTGAGAATAAAATATTTTTTTAAACAAATATTAAATGGTAACCTCATTGGTCTAGGGCATAAGGAAAGCTTGAGGGTTTTTCTTTGATACCAAACCCAACTTGAATCAGTAACATAAATGCTAAAGAAATGTATGAATATACATTAAGAATTTAAAACAGTGAGTTAATAATACCTAAACTTTCAGAATTTCATCTGAATATATTTTAATGTAATTTATTTGTGTCAAATACAAAATAATATTGGATTGCAGCCCAAAGCATAAAATGAATAGTCCTGAGTCTGCACGACTAGGGAGAGACAAATTTCCCAAGCAGAAGAATTACAAATGTCCTCAGGAAGATAGAACACAACTCCCCAGCCCATAAATATAGGCTGCACAGTGCCTTCTTTCCACATAGCATGGCAGGGAAAGAAGAGAGAAGAATAACTTTACATTGGAGAAACCAGTAAACACTACTTTGGCCAAGGGACCAAGGCCAATATCAACAGTCATAAATTCTGTTTAGGCTGTGTACTCAATGTGATATGATATGATATGAGATGATAAAATAGTAATTTACCTCCATGATCTTCCTTCCCCAAACCAACAATTCCAGTTTACCTATGAGAAAAAACACCAGGCAAATTTCAATAGAGTGGTGGCCTTAAATATACATAATCAGTACTACTCAAGAAAGTCTGATAAATTGTCAAAGTCAAGAGATAACTAAACATGAAGGGGTGTCCTGGAATCCAGAAATATTGTATAAAGTAAAATCTCTGTGAATCTGAATAAATAATAGCCTTCAGTTCATAATAACAATGTATTGATACTGATTAATTAGCTATAACAAGTATATAATACTAATGCAAATAATCTGTAATAGGGGAAACTGTGCAGGAGACATATGGATGTCTTCTCATTATTTTCTGGAAATCGAAAACTGTCCTAAAAAATACAGACCATTTTCATTATCAGCACTAGCAATGTTCTATGAAGCCCTCAAGAACATTGATTTGGTGAATAATGAATTATTATCACTAGTTAGACCCTCTGGTTAAATAGTTGGATAAGTAAATATCCTTATTTTGTATGTGTATCTGTATAAAGGCAGACTGCACTAACTCTATATTGTTGGCTCATTAAAAGTAACAACTGTAGCACCTGAGTGCCTGACGTTTATCTAACACATCTTTTCTCCATAAGGCACCTTACAGCTTTCTTGTACTTAAGTCACACTGCAGAACATGCTGGTATGGAGAGAGGGGAATTGTGAAGAGCAAAATCACTAACAAAATGGTCAAAGACACACAAACCATCCATCTATATAGACTACAATAAAGATGCTCATTTACACTCAGAGCTCAACCAAGAAGAAAAAATGTCAATTTTAGCACTGGAAAATTCCACTTAAAATGTTTTTATTGGGGTATATTCATAGTATATAGTGATGGGTTTCATGAAGGCATTTTCATTCAAGTGTATCATGTATTATTTTTTGTTTAGTTTTTCAAGGTAGGGTCTCACTCTTGCCCAGGTCATTCCCCACGTAGTCTCGGGTTGGCCCTGAACTCACAGTGATCCTCCTACCTCTGCCTCCCAAGTGCTGGGATTAAGGGTGTGCACTACCATGCCCAGATTGTGTCATGTATTTTGACCATATTCAAACCCCCAAACCCTCTATGTTCTCCCTCCACTCCACTAGTTACCTTTCTTTCCTCAATTCCAATTCTGCTTTCATATATATGTATCTATACATATATATGTGATTTCATATGTCTATATAAAATCTATGGTCCACAAATGAAATGCAACATGAGGTAATTGCTTTTCAAAGCCTGGCTTATTTAGATTAACATAATAATCTCCAATTGCATCCAGTTTCCAGCAAATGACATAATTTCAGTTTTACTTATGTATGAATAAAACTACTGTGAGGCTGGGGAGATGTCTCAGTGAATAAAACACTTGATATGCAAGTGTGAGGATCTGAGTACAGATCCCCAGAACCCATGTAAAGCCTGACATAGTTGCTCATGTCTGTAATTTTGGTACTCCTATGGCAATATGGGAGGTAAAGACAGGAGAATCCCCAGAAGCTTGTGAGCCAGTTAGCCTGGCATACACAGTGGTGAATAAGAAACCCTGACTCAACCAAGGTAAAAGGTGAGAGTTAACACCTGAAGTCGTCCTCTGCCCTCCACTTGAACAACATGGCACACACACCCGCACTCATGCACATATACACACACAGAAAGATTTTTTAAAACATATACACATTTTCCTTATCTATTCATCTTTTTAAGATATTTTATTTATTTGAGAGAGAGCGAGAGAAAGAGGCAGAGGGAGGGGGAAGAATAGGCACACTAGGGCCGCTAGCCACTGCAAAGGAACTCCAGACATATGTGCCGCCTTGTGCATTTGGCTTATGTGGGTAATGGGGAATCCAACCTGGATCCTTCAGCTTTGCACGAAAGCATCTTAATTGCTAAGCCATCGCTCCAGCCCCCATTCATCTTTTGATGAGCACTTAGGTTGAGTCCATAAGATCTCTATTGATTAAATAAGTAAGAGGTCTGAGAGATTGCTCAGCAGTTAAGAACACTTCCTATGCAGGAATGAAAGTCTGAGAAATGAGAAAGAAATGAGAAAATGAGAAAGCCTGAAAGACTGCTCCAGTTAAATTCCCAGAAAACACACAAACAAGCACATCTGTAACCTCAGTCCCCAGTCCCATTGGGGAGTATAGATTAAAGAATCACTGGAGCTCATGAAAAAGCAGCAAGCTCCAAGATCAGTAAAATACTCCAGCTCAAATAAGAATGACAAGAGTGACCAAGTGAGACATCCAGTGTTCCCTTCCACTGACCACAAATGAGCACGCACTGCTGCTGGTAAGCTCATGCTCATGGGGCATTGCAAAAGCACGTGCATGATACATGCCACATGCAACACATACATGCAACACTCACATATACCACATTACAGACAAAAATAATAAAAAAAAATAAAGAAAGAAAATAGCAACAAATGCTGTCAAAGATTCAGGGAAAATGGAACCCTTATACAGTTCTGGTGAGAATGTAAATTAGTACAGTCAATATAGAAATCAGTATGGTGGTTTCTCAAAAACCCAGAACTAACAAAGGACCAACTATAGTACTCTGGACATATATATATACCTGAAGGACACTATTCATATTTCAAATTTTTAACAGTTCTATATATGTATATTCTCACATATATTTTCACATGATCATACTGATTTGGAGCTTATGAATAAATTTTAATGAGTAGGAAAATTTACAAATGCAGATTAATTTTTATGAACCTTTGATTTCAGTTTTAAAATAACCTAACTCTCCAGATGTTATTCACCTATGTGCCTGTCTACATATGCAGCTTGCTCAAATGCTGTCCAATGTGGTGGCCATTGAGCCTCATAGTGATTGGTACTTGGCTAGTTCAAATTGAGATGCACTGTATAAATAAACACTAAATTTCAGAGATTTCATATAAAACAAATTTAAGTGTCACATTAATAAATTAATAAATAATAAATTAATAAGCATTGATTATATATTAAAATATTTATGTTAACATAATTATTTAAATAAAATATGTTATTAAAATTACCTTCATCCATTTCTTTTTACTTTCATAATCTGGCTATCAGGAATTCCAAAATTGCACATGTGGCTTCCGCTTTACTTCTGTTGGATAGTGATTTCCATCCATATAGTCATAGCATAAGAAGAACAATTGCAGAATCATTGTATCCTATGATTGGCCACCAGATGCTCTCCCTCTAAGAAGCTTAGGCTCAAGCAGGAAGATGGCTCTGTCTAAGTCCACTCAGCCTGCTGGTGGCAGAGCAGGATTTACTAGTTTCCTGTCTTCCAATCCAGTCTCCTTCTGAGTCTTCTTTCTCATGTGCCTCTACCAACCCAGATATCAAATCCCACGTCCTACAATAAATTGGTGTGTTCAATCTTTTGACATTAAGATACAACATTGTTATCTATGTTACAAAAAATAATCATATGCTTTTAAGATTACTATTCCATATTTGACCACATGCATAGCTTTCCTGGATCACCATGGAGCTCATTTGCTACAGGTTGGACACACGTGGGTCCTTTAAGAGAAAAGCAAGCTTGGCTGCTTCTGAATTAAAGGAGAGCATTTCATGAAATCTTGGGAGATTTCCATAAGTGGAGCTGCCAGTTTTAGCAATAAAAAATAATATGTCCTGTTAAAATTTGCATTTCAGCTCACAATTAGATAACACTTAAGAATAAGTATGTTCAAAATATGCCATGGGATATACTTACACCCCCCCCACACACATGATTTCTTGTTTATGTAAAATGCAACTACAACTGGACATCTATGTTTGTAATATAAGTCTACTCCATGTCATATTTTGGGACATACACTGAAAAGCATTAGTTTATTGAAGATGCACATTTAACTGGTAACTCTGTATTTAATCTGGCAGCCCTACCATAGAGCATTTGAAGAAAAACCACTTTTGCTGATTTCTCCCAGACACATATTTTCACGGGTTCCTCGAAGGAAGAGCCCAAAGAAGTGAGTTATTTGTGAACTCCATAATAAAACCCGGAATCTCCAGACTTACCTTCCCATCCGCAGGCTATCTCAGCTGTCAGTGTGATCATTCCAAACAGCCAACATCCCTGGGAATGAAGCTGAAAGTCTCAACTGATCCCCCACCCCAACCTTTATAATCAATCTGTGTTGGGCAAGATGCCAGCTATATTTGAAAAAATGCACAGAAACCAACTCTTGTAGATATGGCGATAAGAGAGAGAGGAAGGAAAACCCTAAGGAAGAACACAAGCTTCCCTCTCCTTTACAGAAGCTCTTTTAAATGGAACAGGTGGCAATCAGTAAAAACATTCCAGCCATTTCCTGAACATGTATATATATCAAAGAGAATAGGGCAAAAGTTAGCCGAATTGTACATGCCATGATTTTTTTCCCTTGCGTCCTAATTATTATGGTGTAGTATTCCAAGGAAGGGTGATAGAAGTGGTCTTCAGTGCAGGCAAAAAGGAGGAGCAGGCAATAAGAGGTTCGTCTCCTGCATAGAATTTAAAAACAATAATAAAACTGACGAAAAGTTGTTCTGCTTTTTATTACCTCAATGTTCTGGCAATTCTAAACAATGTCATTGATAAAATACTCTTCCCACTACACACATACTCCTTCCCCAGCCCAGATTCTTCTCATTTTAAGCAACACCATCAACATTTAAATTTTTTTTAAAAAACCTGCTTTATGGTGTTGCTCTGTTTTGTTGTTGTTTTTTGGAGGCCTGTCAGAGGTGGAAAACAGGAGAGAGAAGCTGGATGGAGATCGAATTTTTAAGCGATCGAAACAGCAGGAGTCATGAATCACAATGAGTGGAAATTTCCCTCTTGCGTCTCGAGGTTGCCGAGGAGGAAAAGGTAATATTAAGGCTAAAGGAGCACTGAAATAGGAGTCCAGAGACTTGGCTTCAAGATGTAGTTTTGTATCTGTGTGGGTAACTATGCCCTCCCCTGCCAAATAGATGTTACAATCGGCACGCCCTTCCTTGCTTACTTCACATGGTTGTCTAGTATGGCTAAGTGAAGACACATAAGAAAGAGAAGGTTTGCACGTGGAAAGGGGCCCGTTTGAACAGAGATTAACATAACAGCAGCTCAAACAAGATGGAAGGTATAGTTAGGCAGATGTCCAAACTTGCGGGCAGTTGATGGAAACAGGATGACCTTCCTTTGTACTCAGGTTCTTTCTGTGCTATTGTCTCGTCATCCTATAGGGTGTCTTCCTTATCTTGAAGATTGAAATTCAAAAATCCAAACACCAACTACCACAGCCTCATTCTTCCTCACAAAGCAGAATAGCAGCACATCAAGGAGCAGTGTCTATAAGACCATGAACCAGACATAGACGTCACTGCTACCCCCCTCTTATTGGTTAAAAGTTAGTCATTCAGTCTCTCATTGTTGCCATGGAAGCTGGGAAATGTAGTATCTAACTGCATAGACATGTGTCCAGCTAAAACCTGAAGGTTCTATTGTGAGTTGGGTGGATGTGGTGGGATAATACACAGTTCTATATGAATCACTGTAATTATCTTTCAAGCTAGTCGATAAAAGGTTGCTTATCTGCTTGTTTTAGGGAGTGAATCAAGATGAAGCACCACCTTTCCTATGAGTGTTGAATTTTGGATACACTCTAATTTAAATGAAGAACAGATTCATATAACAGCAGATTTAAATGTTATCCTCTGTGTATGACTATTTCCTAGAGACATTGTCAGTGTGAGTTTGGACACTTCTTATAAGTGCAATGCTGTGCTTCTGGGTGACCAGGCTCCAACGCCAGGAGAAATATGGAAGTGAGACCACCTTGACATTGGTCTGACTCTATGTCACTCAGGGAGCTCAGAATTAAAAGAGAGGTTCATCATCTGGTTAGCGTTTGATCTTCCTCGAGGCCTTGTGTTACTGACTCCAAAATTAAACACAGATCATTAGCTCTAACCCACTGCACCCACATCATTTTGACACTTTGGATAATAACCACAGCAACCCTTCTTTCCCATCTCCTGCCTTTTGGCAACAATGTTGGCTTTATCATACAGGTACTGTTAGGACTGTCTTAGCTTTTATAAGATGTCACCTCAGCAAGACATGTTATGATGGAGCAGAAACTGATTAAAAGGTAATTTAACCTCTGCCAAAGGTGGTGTAGCCAATCCCCAGTAGTACTGACATTGCGTTAATGAGAAATTGCTCTCTAGAGTGATAGATTAGCCCCCTGAGACCAGTATGCAAACCCATCTTCACTGGACGGCTTAGGCTTAAAAAGCTAACTTTGTCTCATCACCCTCTACCCACACAATTAAATCTGCATGGGCCAATGCACCACATCTGAAGCCGTGCATCTGTGCAGACTAAAATGCCCACTTGTAACCTACTCTATAATGCCAACTGTCCCAGCACATGTTTCTTTCCTCACACAAGTAAGGCCAAGTTCATTGAAGCTCAGCAGCAATGGGGAGTGACTAGGCCACTTCATCTAACAGAAGAGAAACTCAGTTTTCTATATGAAAGGAGAGAACAAAGACAAAGCGATGAACTAGAAATCTTTTCTCAGGCAATGAGGTCAGTTTATTAGTTCCTTCTACCCGTCCAACCAGCTGACTATTGGCTAGATCCCAGTTGTCACATAATCTACAATCATATAATCTAGATCATTCTACTCCTCCAGCTTCTTTCCAGGGGAAGAAAGCGCTCACTTTGTTTAGGAATGGGAACCTGGCTTCCTATAGTTATCAGACTTAAACCTCAACCCACAAATTCAAAAGAGTAAGAAACACTGCATGCATTTATTTTCAATAAAGCCCAACCATTATCCTGCCAGGGAAATTCAGTCCAAGCCATACTTGGGTCCATTCCCTCATTCTCTAGGTTGTGTCAAGGACCTGAGTTCAGGCAGCACTAAGGTAACAGGGTGACCTTTAGATCTCAGACAGTCCAATATGTCATGCAGCCAGCTTGCAGAGTCCCCTCAGCCCTTTAGACTCTGCAGGTTCTTGGCTGTGGTATCAATAGAGGAAGCCTGGCTTTTGTGAGCCAAAGGCTTGGCCAGCCTCCCACCATCAGCAAAGCTGTCTGAAATCTACCTCCTTTCCTCAATCTGTCATGATCCAGAATATGGATACTCTAGGATCTCTAAGCTCTCATACTTGCCTTCTTGTTCCGTCAGAAGAATTTCTTTTTAGGGAAAACCTTGCTTTTCTCAAAAGTATATCTTGCTTCATACTATCTCAGATATCATTACAATTCTTGGAGAGGCTGAGAGATTTTTGGAAACAAAACCCAGGAAGGCAAATATTTTGTAGGTAAGTTCTAATTTTTGTTCCACTCCAAACCTTCTGCTATGGCAAAAAAGGGGGTGGGGGAAAAGAAAAAAAATGAAGGGAATTATCAATTATTCCTCGAAAACTAAGCCCAAGCATGGTGGTAAATGCCTGTAATTCTAGAATTTGGTGGAAGTGGAAGGATGGTGGAACCAGGAGGATCAAGAGTTCAAGGCTAGTATCTGCTGCACAAGTTTATGACCAGATTGGGTTACATAATATCCTGTCTCAAAAAAATGTATAATAGTCTCTCCTTGTCTGTTTCTGTTTGTTTTAATTTCCACAATTTCAGTTAACCACAAGTAACTTTAGTGAGAAAATATTAAATTGAAAACTACAGGATTCATAAGATGGCTCAGAAGTTAAAGGCACTTGCTTGCAAAGCCTGCTGGCCCTGGTTCAATTCACCAGTACTCACTTAAAGCCAAATGCACAAAGTGATGCATGCATTTGGAGTTCATTTCTAGTGGCAAGAGGCCCTGGTATTTCTTCTTGTTCTCGTTCTCTTCACAAATACTAAATAACAGTTTTCAAAAATAAAATTCCAGAGCTGGTGTCCTAACTCAGTAGAAAAGCTCATGCCTACAGCAATAAGGTCCTGAGCTCACTGCTAACAAAAATTGAGGGTAAGGAGATAGTTAAGTCAGCAAAGTGCTCACTTCATAAACATAATCACCTAGATTCTATCCTCAGCATCCACATAAAATGCAATTTAAATTAGTAGGGAAAACATAAATAAGGCATGGAAGTAGGGTGGGTATCTAATGGGAAGAAGAAGAGTTTTAGTGTGATAAGAGAAAGGTGTTGGGGGAGTGAGATTAAAATATGTGTATGAAATTGTCAAGAGCAAATAAATGAAATAAAACATAAAACAAATGCCAGATAGGACAGTGTGTGCCTGTCATTCCAGCTTGGGAGGCAAGGACAGGCATATACTTTGGGTTAATTGGGCAGACAATCTAGCCTAATCAGAGAGCTCTAGGCCAAAGAGAGGAACTTGTCTCAAAAACATGGTGGAGCCAGGAGTGGTGGCACATGCCTTTAATCCCAAAACTTGGGAGACAGAGGTAGGAGGATCACCATGAGTTCGAGGCCACCCTAAGACTCATAGTGAATCCCAGGTCAACCTGGACTAGAGTGAGACCATACCTAGAAAAACAAAGAAACAACTAAAAAAAAATGAAGGTGGATAATGGTGGTCCTGAGGAATGACACACAAAGTTGTCCTCTAACATGTACAAATGGACTTGCATGCATATGAGCATGTATACAACACATACATACAAACATGCATTAAGGAAAGTAAATTCAAGCAATAAATTATAAGTTTTCAATTGTACATTGTTCTTAGTAGTATGAAGAAACAGCATGCTACCCATTTGCATCGCACTTGGGATGTGATTCATTCCTTTGTCTAGCACAACTACACTGTAGGCAATACCCACTTAGTACTTATCTCATTTATCAGATTGGCACAACCTCATAATACTTGGATATATGGTTTGGTACTATCATGGACTTCAAGTACCTATTGGGGTGGTGTCTTGGACCATATACACCATAGACAAAGGAGTATTGTATGCATAGTAAAATACTATGAAAGGTGGCACAGCACTAATTCTTTATAAAAGAAGACATTTATGTATTTATTTATTCATTTAAGAGAATGAAACAGGCAAGGAGACAGAGAGAGAGAATGGGCAAGCCAGGGCCTCCAGCCACTGCAAATGAACTCTAGATGAATGTGCCCCCTTTTGCATCTGGCTTATGTGGGTCCTGGAGAATTGAATCAGGGTCCTTCGGCTTTGCAGGCAAATGTCTTCACTACTAAGCCATCTCTCCTGCCCTAGCACTAATTCTTACTCGATGAGGAAAGAACAGTGGGGGAACGGGCGATGGGGAGAATCTCCCAGATCCACCTTAAAAGAACATAAAAATCAGAGTCACTTTCTTATAATGAGAAAGTCCACTAAATAACTTAACTATGCAGCAATGACTGCACTGGCACTTTGGTCTTCCTCACCATTTATTTTATTTTATTTATTTATTTTTAGAAACAGAGAGAGAGAATTGGCACACCAGGGCTTCAGCTGCTGCAAATGAACAACAGATACTTGCACCACCTAGTGCAACCTTGTGCTTGCCTCACCTCTGTGCATCTGGCTTACATGGGATCTGGAGAGCATAATATGTGTCCTTAGGCTTTGCAGGCAAGTGCCTTAACCATTAATCCATCTCTCTAGCCCTTCCTCACCATTTAATTATTCTTTAACTCCTCACCATTAGGCTACACATGTCACCCTTTTCTAAAAACAACTCTTTGGAAGGCTGCCACTGAGTTATTCCTTCAAACCAGTGACAGTGTTTGCTCTTCTTTGAGGATGTTTGAAGAATGGTTGGTGGCATGGACCTTACTTGTTCCTTTACCTGGCTGGCCATGCCACTTCTTCACTGGATTTTCTTCTTTTCATTTCCATTGGCCAAAGACACACCCTGGAGAGCTGATCCTGTCCATCATTTCTTCTTTATCCTTAATTTAGTCCTCTTTTATTACTTTGATTTAGTTTAAGCTAGCCTTATTCAATATCTTGAATTCTACCTGCAGAATATGAGCTGCCTTTTGGTTGTTCCATATCGGATATTCCAACTCTACCTCAAACTTATTATGATCAAAACTCACCAGCTGCTCTTTCTAACTTCCTTGTTCCATTAATGCATCACTATTGTTCTAATTCTTTTATTACTTTTTTGTTCATTCTTATTTATTTGAGAGAGAGAGAGAGAATGGGCACCCCAGGGCCTCCAGCCACTGCAAATGAACTCCAGACACGTGCGCCCCCTTGTGCATCTGGCTTACGTGGGTTCTGGGGAACCAAGCCTTGAACCAGGCTCCTTAGGCTTCACAGGCAAGCGCTTAACCGCTAAGCCATCTCTCCAGCCCTACTGTCCCAAATTTTGGATCCATCCTTGACTCCTCTTCCCCACCGTTCTTACCTCCAATATTTAGGATTAGATCCAAGCAGATGTCACTGCCTCAATGCTATATTATAGGTATAACATGCCATAAACAGAATAATGTGGAATTATTCTCTATTTCCTGGATACTTGCTTTCCATTAATGCAACATGATACTATATTAATCATTGTTATCTTTTTGGCCCTGTCATTCCAATTTTTAAATCCACATATATGCAGTTTTATAGAAAAAGGATCATCCTGTTTAGTATTTTTCCCATTATGTCATGAACATTTTCCAGTACCACTAAATGTGTTTTTCTTACAGTGTTAAATTTTAAGTGGATGTCAGAAATATCTGAAAGTATTTGTTAAAAAGATATCCCCATTATTTATTTATTTATTTATTTATTTATTTATTTATTCACCTCCCCAACTTTCTCCTTAGACTTCCATTATCATGATACACTTTCTATTTTTATAACCTATAATCTTCCATGTGCACCATGCAAACAGAATGGGGCTAGTTGGGGAAGTGAAGACAGCAGCAAGAGGTGGGCAGGATCCAGGGAGGAGAATGGGAGAAGAGCAACAAAAACAAAGTAGATGTGACAATCTCATAATGAAACTCATCACTTTTTATACTAATTAAAAAAATCAAAGTAATAAGATTAAGTAAATAAATTATGAAGATGATTTTTGATCTGTAATAGGAAAAAGGTGAATTTCCCTTTACCCTTCCTGCAAGTCTCTAATTCAGGATTAGGGAAGTACACATTTAACCAGCAACTGAAAAAGTTCTAATGTAGTGTGTTTTCATATCCCAGGTTGAGAAAATAACAGTTTTTGATGATTTCCTCAATTTCTTGTTTACATCTATCAAAATTTATGTACTAATCACTACTGTCATAGGGATAGACTGTTTTGTATTTTTTAAAAATATATTATTGGTTTCTGACTTTACCACTGATTTTGTTGCTTCTTCCACCCACCCACACATTAAATTATTCTTAGTAAATTTCTAGAAGTGGAATTTCTGCATCTAAATGATATGCATAATTACATCATGCGAGACACATTATGTATTGTTTATTCCAGGGAAGTGATATTTTTCTATCTTTAATTTTCATTAGATGTATTTTTGGAGAATGTGGTTTGGGGAGATGGCTCAGTGTTTTAAGGTGTTTGCATACAAAATGTGCTTATCTGGGTTCAGTTTCAAAGCCCCCCACGAAAGCTGGCCCCCAAAAGTGCCACAAGCATCTGGCATTCCATTTGCAATGGCAAGAGGCCCCTGTGTACCCATATGCATTCACATGCACATGCATTTATGCGCGCGCGCACACACACACACACACCCGAAATTATTTTTACAAGTATTTGATACTTTTCTAATCACCCACATTTCATGTATAGCTTCTGTACTTTCATTTCATTTCAACCATGTATGAGAAAACCAAGAAATACGTGATTGCTCCACCACAGACCTACATGACTCAATGCTTTTGCTCATTCGTCAAACAACAGTAACAATTTTAATAATAGTAACTATTTTATGAATCCGTTTTATCTTTATGACTCTAGGGACAGAACTTATCCTGGTTGCTAGCATTCATTCGCTGCCACCTCCCTGTGGCTCTGATATACCTATAGGAACAAAAAAAAATAGGACAAAAAGGGGTGTTGGGGTAGCAGTTAAGGCATTTGCCTGCAAAGCCTAAGAACCCATGTTCACCTCTTCAGATCCCATGTAAGCCAGATGCAAAAGGTGAACCAAGTGAATACGGCCTCACATATGCAGGGGGGGCACACACACCTGAAGCTCAATTACATTGGCTGGAGTCCCCAGCACACCAATTCTCTCTCTGCCTCTATCTCCCTCGATTCTGCTCTCTCACATAAAAAAAAGGCCAGTCTGTTGGACCTGCCTCAAAAGAAATAGTTGTATTGATTTTTTTTTTGTATTCATCTTAGAACTGGTTTTCAGATTCAAAACACCCAGTAGGCATACGACATAAAGCATGTGTTCTCATGTGTCTGAGAGTGGATGTGGAGGGGGTCTGTTCATGTCTACTGGGCATGCTTATCTCCTTGAAGTCAGCTAGACCAGGCTGGAAGAAGGTAAGTGGCTCTTCTTTAGCCTGCAGTGGCTGGTGGTTCTGATATATATGTCTCTTATTTTCCTTCTAAGATCACCAAGCTTGCCAGCACAATAACAGTGACAGAGACAAAGGAGGGCAGAGGGAAGTGCAAGAGGCCTCTTAAAGCCTACACCCTGAACGGGCATGTGGGCCCTTCTGCCAATTCTATTGTCAAGACATACAGCCTGGCCAAACCTGAGACACACATGCCAAAGGGTGTGGATCCATGGAGAGATGAAAAATGCTTCTCACACTAGATGATTCTCACCTGGTTATGTTTGGCAAGTCCAGGCCCATGCATCATATTTGCCATTTACTTTTTTAGATTCTAGCAACCAAGTTTGTCTCAAAATCTAGCAGTTTGATTAACTTTCTAGTCTTGAATTCACTGATTCTACTTGCTGTATCCTTTTGACTATCACAATAATGTTCCCCCATTTTTAGACTTTGGGTCAAGTCAGTGATCTAATCTGTAAATTCTCTTGATTCTCTAAGATATTACTATATTTGCCTCAAAGGTTCATTCTTTCATATTTTTACTTACTTTTATCAGTTTTGCCTCTGTCTTAATCACTACAAAGATGACTGTTTTTAACAGAAAAGACAGTGAAATGGGAAATAGATATTTACTTCTTGTAACATTTATTGTAGGATTTTCTCATTTGGCCTACATTGAACTTGCAGGCATCTTTGACAAAGCAAGAGTGACATGTATACTCTGTAATAGAAACTTACCCCACCAAATCAGCAAATATTTATCATTGTTTCCCTATCTCTAATATATTAAACTATATACAAAAAATGACAAGGACTAGAGAGATAGCTCAGTGATTAAGGTGTTTTCCTGTAAAGCCTAAGAACCCGAGCTTGATTTCCCAGCACACTCACACAGTCAGATGCACAAGGTGGCACATACAACTGGAGTTCTTTTACAGTGACTAAAGGGCTTGGCACACTCATTCTCCCTCCCCCCCCCCCTCTCTCTGTCTCTCTCTCTCTGCCTCTTTCTCTCTCACTCTCTCTCAAATAAATAAATAAATAAAATATTTTTTAAATTGTTACAAGTGATGAATGGTCCACATTTCTCAAATATGTAATACAAAATTTAAAATAAAATAAACTTCACGTTTGATGATTAGTACAACATAATGCACTTTATTGGATATTTATATATATTGTATAATATTCAAGAATTATATGGGCTGGAGAGATGGCTTAGCGGTTAAGCACTTGCCTGTGAAGCCTAAGGACCCTGGTCTAAGGCTCGACTCCCCAGGACCCACGTTAGCCAGATGCACAAGGGGGCGCACGCATCTGGAGTTCATTTGCAGTGGCTGGAGGCCCTGGTGCGCCCATTCTCTCTCTCTCTCTCTCTCTCTCTCTCTCTCTCTCTTTCTCTCTCTCTCTTTCTGTGCCTCTTTGTCGCTCTCAAATAAATATATAAAATAACAAAAAAATTTTTTAAAAAGAATTATACAATATTTTGAAATAAACTTCCATCATCTTTTTCAGCAGGATTCAAAACAGCTGGCCTGGTACTCTCTATGTAACCCAGACTGGCCTCACACTGATGGTGATCCTCTTGCCTCAGCCTCCCAAAGTACTGAGATTATCGGCATGGCTATTATACCTAGCTTCTTCCATTATCTCCTAAAATGGAATCATTTTAGCCATAGATCATATTACTGTTATTATAGGTGTTGAAGTAATTTGATTCTAAAAAGCTGGGCATGCTGTTCCTAGGTCAGGTAGATTCAGCTTCATATTGAAAAAAAAATGTTCTAATAAGCCAAACAAAAATGTTATTCACTAGTGTTTTTGGAAAGAAGCCTCCATCTTTGATCTGCAGCAAGTGAAGTCAATTCAGGGTTAGCATGACCTGGGTAGCTAGCAGATTTGAAAGATTTGAAATATGAAAAATAATTACTAAACTCTTATTTCACCCTAGGTCATTGATAAATTTCCATTGCAGCTTGACTAGTCTTTGTACAAATTAGGAAAATGTACCTTTTGGGGACTTCTGCATTGAGCAAGGGTTTGGATTTTAGTCCATATAGTAAGCTCCTTTGTGAGGGACCCAGCCTGGAAAGAAGGGTAAAATTGCTGCTGGACTCTCTGGTAGAGGAAAAAGCAAGAAAAATAAATAGAAAGTAGGGCTTATAGGCCTCATGAAAAAGAGAAGAGATTGGAAGGCAAGAAAGCCCTAGAGAAAGGGCATTACCTGATAGTGTCAATGATGATAGCGATAATAAATTATAAAGTCAATTGACCCTTTATTGAGTGCCTAGCCCTCTGTTCTCATGTGCGGATGCATCTACTCTCCTGACAATTCTAAAAGATAAAAACAATTGCTCTCTCAATTTTAGAGAAAGAGAAACTAAAGCACAGAGGGTGTAGGAGACTTATCCAAAATCAAAAGGCTAGTAAATGGCTTAACCAAGGTTTGCTCTGGGCCATCTGATAATCCCATTAAGCATGTAAAGTGCTCACCACAGATCATACAATGTACTGTCATTACATTCTATTACACACACACACATACACACATATGACCAAATAGTGAATTTCCATTCCCATTGTCTTTGCTATATAGACATAAATTAGTTGGCCTCAGGAGCCTCCTCTCATGCTCACCATGTTAATAAAATAGACATCTGGGTAGGGTCTATCTTTGTTCAACTTCAACCCGGTTTGGCAGATATTTCTTCAGTTTCAGTGGCAAAAATCTCATACCTAGTGAAACACTTCTTCCAACCCAAATCAGAAGAGTTGGACACATTATCTATCCTAGTGTTAAGAACTGATTACATAATTTTGTTATTTCTTCCCACTGAATACACAAGGGGGCATTGTAACCATTCAGTCATGCATTCCTCACCATTTATTGAACACCTCATCAAAGGTGTCATGGCCACCCTCAAACCTTGCAGTGAGTATAATGTACGGTGATAGGAAAGTGGAAAGTGAGAAATTCTTTATGATCCTCCACAAGAAAGAAGAAGATATGTGTTCATTTTGTTATTTTGAAGTATGTGTATATGTTGTCTCTGTGTGTACATGCATGTTCATATGTGTGTGCATGAGTACATTTGCATGTGGACATATGTATGTTGTGGAGGCTGGTGGTCAATTTCAAGTATCTTCTTCAATCACCTTCCACCCTATATCTCTCACTGAACCTAGAGCTCACTGACTCAGCTAGTCTAGCTGGCCACCTTGCCCTAAGGATCCTGCTATCTCCACTTCCCCAACACAAGGATTATAAGTGCACAATGCTGCACTCAGCTTTTATGTGGGTTTGGGGGATCTGAACTCAGGTCCTCATTCTTGCATGAGCCATCTCCACAGCCCCAGGATAGGTATTTAAATGAGAAAATATTTTCATGACATTTACTAGGTGTCAGGCAGTATAACAAGGAACTTTACAATCTTCCCTCAAAAACACCCTGTGGGATAGCTACTGCTGCTACCATGCCCATTTTTGAAGAAACAGAAGCAAAAAAAAAAAAAAAAAAAAATTAAAGGCATGTACTATGTCTGACACTGTACATGCAAATGACACAAAATAGTGTTTAAATCAAGACATATTATCATTTTTCCAGACTCAATAACTTTGGCGATACAATGCTTGGTTGGTTAAAGGGCCCAGACCCCACTGAGAGCTCTTTAGGGTCTCAGAGGCCCTGGCCATGCTTAGAGATTTTCCCCTAAGCCAGTGTTAATCACCCTTAGTTATGCATTAACATCACCTGGAGGGTTTTAAAAATTAATGCTGATTTCCCAGAACCCTACTTGCAAAGATTTTTATTTAATTGAGATGATTTGACCTGGCCTTCAGGATGTTTAAGATCTCCCCGTGAGGATCTAAAGTGTAGCTGAGTATGAAAAGAAAGATGGCTAGATCGTGCCCTTTAGGAAGCTAGGCTACCCAGAGTCCTCTAAAATCCATTGTTTTGTCAAATGTTAACTCCTAGCTCCATGAGCCAAGGGCCCAATTTAAGTGCTGATTCGGATTCAGGAGGATGGGGAAACCTGAGATTTAGTGTTTCTAACAAGTCCCCAGGAGGACCAGATGCTTCTGGCTCAGAATCCATACTCTAGGAAGCAAGGAATTGGAGTCAAAGTGGTCCTCAGCATCCCTTGTTTGTTACAAATGTAGATTCTTAAGCCCAATTCCAAACAAATTATTTATTTATTTTATTTATTTGAGGGGAGAGAGGGAGGAAGAAGCAGATAGAGAGAGAGAATGGGCCTGCAGACACTACAAATGAACTCCAGATTTGTTTATCTGGCTTATGTGGGTACTATGGAATCAAACCTGGGTCCTTAGGCTTTGCAGGCAAGTGCTTTAAGCGCTGAGCCATTGAGCCATTTCCCCAGCCACCCAGACCTGAATTTTAAAGCACATTCAAGCTCAAGAAGCTGCTCACACACTGCTCTGGGAATATGATACATATGTGGTAAGGTATTACCTCTCTTTGGCTCTTAGCAACCTGAACACTGACTTGCAGCCTTCATGACCCCATGTGTATATAAATGTCAGGATTCAATGCTAACCACCATGGAGAAATGGTCAGGAGGTCTTGCTGTAATAGTCTTGCAATCCCCTTCCCTCATACCCCCAACAAGGCTTTGCTCACACTTTTTGCCACCCGTGTTGACATTGGCCTCATCCAAAGCCTGAAGGTTAGTCAGTCAGTTCAACATGTTGCTCACCGGCCACCTGAAGCCTCACGCAGCTAAAGATAGCTATGAGGGGCTGGAGAGATGGCTTAGCGGTTAAGGCATTTGCCTGCAAAGCCAAAGGATCCCGGTTCAATTCTCCAGGACCCACATGAGCCAGATGCACAAGGTGGCACATACATCTGCAGTTTGTTTGCAGTGGCTGGAAGCCCTGGAGTGCCCATTCTCTCTCTCTCCCTCTTTCTCTCAAATAAATAAATGAAATATGTATTTTTTTAAAAAGATAGGTATGAATGCTGCCAAACACAAAATCACAACATTTCTTAAAACGTTATGAGAATATTTTGTGTGAACTTTTTGGAACTCAATTAGGCAGTTCCAGAACATTCACTTTATAAAAGACAATGAATGTGGTGTCCCATGTCAAAAGGTTTGACACACCTGGTAGGTTTATATCCTAAGCCCTCCTCCCTAAGACTATGCCCACTTCCATCTGACCATTTCAACACAGTGAATATTTTTATCCATATGAAAACATATGTAAACATTTAACATTAATTCATTTGTTTCCTATTTTACAGGTCAGGAAAACTGAGGCACAGAGCCACATAGCAACTACACGGTAGTATCAAGTTTCAATTCAATCTGTCTTCAGGATTGCTATACTATTTTTCTCATTGGTGCTACACTTACAGAAGAAGTTGGAAAAAAATACAAGCTATGGACAGTGAGCGAAAGTGCATTGTTTCCTTGTGGCTGCCCTCACAAAGTGCTACACCTGGGAAGGCCTACAACAACAGAAATGCATTCCCTTATGGTGTTGGAGGCTGCAAATGTAATATCAACGAGTCAGCACAGTCAAGCTCCCTCTGCAAGCTCTAGGGAAGGCTCCTTTATTGCCTCTTCCTAGCTCTGATGGACGTCAGCCATCCCTGGAGTTCCATGGCTTGCAGATGCATCACTTCACTATCTGCCTCTATCTGGCCTTCAGCTTTGTGTGTGTCCTTGCCTTCTTCTATCTTTATAAGGACACCAGTTGTGGGATCAGGGTCCATCCTAATCCAGTGTGACCTCATCTTAACTGATTGTATCTACAAAGCCTCTATTTCCAAATAAGGTCACATTTCAAGGTGCCAAGTGGACTTCTGGGTGGTAGAGGAGACGCTGTGCAACCCAGCACATAAGAACATAGATTATTCCAGGGAAGAACATGTCTCTCTTTAAAATTCTCAGCCACGCACTGTTTTTAAATGCTGCTGAAACCTTGAGACTTGTAGCCAAACCTTCCAGATTCATCTGAAGAGTGACCCATGCAGCAGCTGCAAGTTTCAATCAAGCGACTGCCATTTCTTCAGTACCAAAATGACATCCTTTCCCACTTCTGTCCAGTGTTCATTCTGCTAGAGCCTTCAAGTTCCCACAGGAAAATCAATCTGATTGATTTCATGTGTACAATAGGTGCGATCAAACCTGCTGCTATGTGAAAGTTTCTGAAGGCAGCAGGGGCCGAAGCACTACTTCCTGGAGAGTGGGCACGCTGTACTGAGGCCAGAGGAGAGCCGGAAGTGATGGCTGCTGAGCAAAGAGCAGCCTGGGCTCCACAGTACTGTGGTGGAGATAGTTAGGGAGAACTACATGGATGTCAGCACTTCCCTACAAAAGAGCCCAGCCCTCTCACAAATAAGCTAAAGAAAGAAATCCCGTCACCACCATTCCAAGATTATGACAAGGACATTCCAAGTCAAGATCAATTGAAGCAAAGTATTGAAGAATGTTCTAAGTTCAAGGTAAGATTGAAGGGGTTGGGGAGATCCCTCAAATGGCAAAGCTCTTATTGCACAAACACAATAACCTCAGTTTTGATTCCCAGAATCAAAGTCAATAATTAGTGTGGTGGTGACTGTAATCCCAGTGCTTGGGAGGCAAACATAGGAGAGCCCTTGGAGCTTGTTGGGTAGTGAGACTTGGCTGTGTGAGAGAGCTCTAGGTTCAACAAGAGACCCTGTCTCAAAGAGTGAGGTGGAGAGCAACTGAGAAAGATCAGTCTCTGGCTTCTGTGAGAACACACATGCATGTGCACTTGCACACACATATGCACCAACACACGTACTAACACACATGCACACACACACAGGCACACTATAGATACCCAAGGGTGGAGGGAGAACTAAAAAGGACAGAATTCACATGCAGAAATCCTACTAACAAGTGAGGTACATTGGGCCACTTTTTCAGACTCAATGACTTGTGGGTTCTGAAGAGGCAGTAGTTAAGGGCAAAATCACAGAATCACAGTAGAAGTTGATAAAACCAATCAAGAAAGTGAAAAGGCGGGGCTGGAGAGATGGCTCAGCAAGTAGGGTGTTTGCCTGCAAAGCCAAAGGACCCAGGTTCAATTCTCCAGGACCCACATAAATCAGATGTACAAGATGGTGCATGTCCCTGAAGTTTGTTTGCAGCAGTTAGAGGTCCTGGCACTCACTCTCTCGCACGCTCTTTCTCTCTCACATAAATAAATAATTTTTAAGTGGGAAAGGCAAATAATGCAACCGGCATGAAGGTGACTGAAGTTGGGGGGATGACCTTGAGTATGCACCCTCCTTAAATGATGATGCTGATGAAGTCGTTACTCTTAAGGATGAGTGGGTAACATTGCAGAGACAAGAAATTTCACTCTCCAAAATGTTCTTGTTGCAGGTCCTTGAGAAGTGAGTGTTCAGATTGCTCTAAGTGACCCTCTCTTTCTGCCTGTTATCAGTGCCATAATTGAAAGAAGGAAAGTAAAGGATGATTGAAAAAATAAATAAATAAATAAAAGCAAAAAAAAAAAAAAAAAAAAAAACTTTCAATCCCAGTTGCTCCAGCCAAAGATCTAAATGGAAAGGGAAAATCAAAAACTTCCTGAAGTTTGATGTAGCTCTTGAATTTGCTACTATTTCTTTAAGCCCAGAGACCATCTCAAGGCCAGAGGATTAATTGGATGGCCTTTCAGAACACAAGCCCACTACAGAGAGTATGGAGGCTTGACAAAATGTCTTGAAGCCACACAGCACATGTCGGTAAAGGGCAGGAGACAGGAATATCATTCAAGGAAGGACAGGCTACCACATCTTATGTTAGCATTGTGCCAGACGATTAAAGAATTGTAGAAGTCCATTCCTTCATTGCAAGGTTTGACTGGTTATTAAAGTTTTGATGGTAAAGCTGAATTGGTGAGTCGAAGAGAAATTATAACCAGGGCCAGGACAGTGAGAAAATCATCAGTACTGAGCATCTCCACTCCATGGGACTCAAGAATCCATCTAGTCATCAATGCAAGTCGCTGTGTGTCAGGGTTTTGCTTTCTTTCAAATTCACATAAATTTGAGAGAAATTCTTTAAAATTAGATCATTAATTTTAGAAAGAAAGTTTCTATAATCATTGCATTTCTTTTCCAAAGAGCAGGTGTTAGGAGGGAGCAATCACAAACAGAAAAATGCATTCATTTAAATCTTTTCTCTAGTGGATTTTGCTTCTCATACTTCTTTTCTTTTTTCCCCATACTTCTTTTCTATCGCATAATATTCTTAAGTATATACATATTCAGCATCTATGGGAAAACAATAAAATTAACAATCAGAAAACCATAAATAATTTGATCAAATTTCATGGTTATTAAAAAACAAAAGAGATATGTAAGAACCTTGAAAAAACTACTTATCTTTTGTAAATGCCTATAGCAATGGTTATCAAACTGGCTCCTAAAATAATATTTAAAAACTATCTAAGGATATAGCTCAGTGGTAGTACATTTGCTTAGCATATAAAAAGCCCTAGATACAACCCAGCAAAATACAATAATAGCAATTTTTAAAGAACTATACACTCTTAAACATTCAAAAATTGAAGTATGATTAACATAAGAAATAAGATTGGGCTGGAGAGATGGCTTAGCGGTTAAGTGCTTGCCTGTGACGCCTAAGGACCCCGGTTCGAGGCTCAGTTCCCCAGGTCCCACGTTAGCCAGATGCACAAGGGGGCGCATGCGTCTGGAGTTCGTTTGCAGTGGCTGGAAGCCCTGGCGCGCCCATTCTCTCTCTCTCCCTCTATCTGTCTTTCTCTCTGTGTCTGTCACTCTCAAATAAATAAATAAATAAAAATTTAAAAGAAAAGTGGAGCACAAATACCTACAAGTGGCCTACTGACTTCCACGCGCATCACTGGCATGCACACCCATACACACACACACATGCACAAATTATTAAAAAAAAAAAAAGAAAGAAGATAATAAAGGTGTCTTTCTATAAGTTGTAGGGAGTTGAGTAAACACACCAAAATATGCCATAGAACATTTCAACATCCCAAATATGCCCTGGTTCTCTTCTACAGAAAATCTTCCTCCCACCTTTCATTATCATTCTGAATTATTTTGCCTTTTGTTTAGGTATCTTTAATTTGACATCTAACTTTCTAAAACACATTAAATTATTTACAAAAGAAAAATGATGAAGTGTTGCACAGTCCCTTGGTGGGGAAAAATTAAAAGTAATTATTGGAACAAGTTTGTGGTTTTTTTTTTAAATTTATGTGTGTGTTCAGGTACACATGTATGCATGTGTGCACGTGAAGACAGAGGCCAACCCCAGGTATCACTCCTCACATGCTATATACCTTCTTCATGATTGGGTCTCTCGGCAGTCTGGAACTCACCAAATTAGGTTACAGTTGTTGGCCAGAGAGCTCCCAAAATCTGCCTGTGTTTGTCATCATATTTTTACATGGGTACTGGGAATTGAATTCAGGTCCCTGTGCTTGAATGGCTTTATTGACTGAGCCATCTCCCTAGCCCCCTCTTTACCTTGGGTATTGCTTTCAGTTTACTTCATGCAGAATTTTCTTTGAAGATGTCTAATTCTCACAGCATGAGCCCAGGTATTCACTAAACCTTTTATGCTCTCATTCAAAACATGTTAAACAAAATGACCTCATCAGGACAGGAAGAACATTTGCAAACTTGAGTTTGGTGCTAGGAGTGAGGCAACAAGGACAATAGTGCCCTTTCTCGAATGCTGCTGAGGGGAGGGAGGTAAGAAGAAGTGTTCCTGCTCCACTTGTCACTAAAGTTGACATTTGTCATAGTCTGCTTTGAGCCATTGGGTAACTGTCTGTGAATAACATGTTTTCTCTCCCTGTTAGACTGAGGACTAGATAAGTGCAAAGAAATTGAAACCAGTAGGCCTAGGTAGGAAACTCAATTCTGTCATTATTGTGTGGTCAGGGACAGATTCCTAAAACTTTTAGAGTCTCTGTAGGTACTGCTGAATAGAACTGAAACTGACCTCACTGCCAACAGGAGTAAAAGTAATTTACAAAATGTCAAGTCCTCATCAAGTGGAAATTTACTAGTTTTCAAACAGGAGCTGATTTGTATACTTCTTTAACCCAGCTACATATTACATGTAGCTGAAATATGCAAGAAATATGCAGAAAACTCAGTAGTAGCAGAGGCCAGTAAGCTAGAAAGGAGATATAAAGAGCACAGAAAGGAAAGGAGGGGGGACTTAATAGGATGGTATTGTATATATGTAAGTAGAAGAACAGATTAATGGAGGTGAAAAGGCCCAAGTGAGGTCAGGGGAAGAGATCAAGTAAAGGAAAGGTGGAGGGAGGGCTAATCAAAATCTAAGAGGATATAAATAAGTCATATGGAAACCTACTTTTTTTGGACAATGGAACACATAGGAGCCATATATTGTCACTAGAAAATTTTCAGTGCCAGGGATGAGATGCCTTCCAGTGAGTTGTTGGCCAGCGAGGTTCCTGATGTGCCAAAAACACTAGAGGCCATTGTCATTCCCATCAGGAATATATGGTAATACCCTATTGCTGAAGAATCTACATACTTGGGCTGAAAAGTCACTGAAAAATCCTGCTGGAGCTGAGCTGAAAACCTCCATGTAGACCAGCTGACAGAAAGCTAGAAAAAGCCACACTGCATGCAGTTCAATGGGAGAGAGAGAACTCACCAGTGAAGATACTCAACAGTGGACAAGACAAGTCATATTTGGCCAGCCAGGCCAAATGAGCCAATGGGTGCAATAGTGACACATCGTTATGGGGGAAATCAACCATCCTTTAATTTGACTGGAGGCCCACTCCGCATGAGGGAATATATCCCTGATACTGAAAACCTACAACACAGGTAGTCATGAGCCCTAGGGGTGTAACGTCTGCTGCTGTCTGGCTAAATGTATATACTATGCTCACAAGACTGCCCAGTAAGCACTTCTCTTAATAATCATATCCATATATTAATGCTACTCTCACTTTTGGTTAGAAAATCTTCTCTTTTCCACTTGCAGTGACCTTGGGATGACTCAGAAGGCACCATGGTGCTGAGAAGAAGTGACAGAGGAGTGCTCAGCACTGAAATATCTTAATCACACCTTTCATGGCTCAGGATCCATTGCAGAAGAGGTAGCAGAAAGAATGTAAGAGCCAAAGGAAGGGTAAGTAGGACTCCTTACAATGTCCTCCTCCAGACACAAAATGGCCTGGAGGGATATCCATGACCCCTCAGTACCTGACACTACCTACACAAGACCATCATAATAGGAAGAAAAGATCATGACATCAAAATAAAAAAGAGACTGATTGAGTGGGGAGGGGATATGATGGAGAGTGGAGTCTCAAAGGGGAAAGTGGGGGGGATAGAGAGAATTACCATGGAATATCATTTACAATTATGGAAGCTGTCTATATATACATATATACATATATATATATGTCTATATATACATATATATATGTATGTATAAAGAAATATGCAGTAACTGAGTGATGTATTTGTTCATCATCAAGTTGTAAACATTGTTTAGTGAGTGAGGATTTTATTAACTAAATTTTCAACCTACACATGTGAATGTATATTTCTTATTTCTACTCATTAAACACACATATTATATAAGAATTCAGCTACATTCAGCTTACAATGGAGAAATCCACAAATTTGTAGCCTATACTAATTTGAAGATCTGTATGTGAATTTATCATAACTCATTTCTTTCACACCAGGAAAGTTAAATAATACCACAGTGCTGTCTCTCTTCAGAACAGCTAATTTCTATCCTTAATCACATCTATGGTTCTCCTGAGGACTGTGTGGAATATTTCTACACTTACATAAACTGTAAGGCCAAGAACAAAAAAATGTGGATCTAGTAAGTGTGCCATAGTTCAGCTTATGAATCTGGATAATTAATTAGAACATCTAGAAAATAGTTAGCAATGTACCAGTATAAGTCATGTATTCAGACAGAAATTTGGATTCTAAAACAAGATAAGAAAGGATGCACTGGCAATAATGGAATAAACTTTCTCTTTGTGACCTCTCTTACTGACCACAACTAAAACCTCCAGTCTGGATGAAAAGCAACAAGAAAAAAAACTGCCTGAGGATTGAAAAGTAAGTACAAGAAAGTAGTTTTGGAAAGGAAGTCAAAATGTGATAACAAGTTATGAAATCCCCCTTTTTTTGTTTTGGGTCATTATTTCCCTCTTTTATCTACTAGTTTTGACCAAAGTAGACCTAGTTGAAACTGCACAAGTAACTCCATCTTCATTCTGGCTTTCCCTCTGAAGTATGCATGGGGGTGCTCAATTCAGCTGAGGGGAAAGAGAATGAGGACCATATAAGATATTCATATGGGCCAGACCTGGAACAGGTCCCCTCCACTTACCATTGGCTAGAATTTGGGTCATCCTCAGTTGTAAGATAGACTAGGAAATCTAATGTAGCCATGTGTCCAAGATGAAAGTAAAGCACAATAGAGATTCTAGTCATCAGTGAATTCATGTGTACCACTTAAAAGCTTTGATAGAAAAAGGGTGTACAAGTCAAGTGTGCTGGTGTACATTTTTTCTAAGAAATTTATTCTTATTCGTTTGTTTGACAGAGAAAGAGGGAAAGAGAATGAGAATGAGAATGAGAATGAGAATGAGAATGAGAATGAGAATGAGAATGAGAATGAGAATGAGAATGTGTGCGCCAGGGCCTCCAGCCACTGCAAACAAACCCCAGAGGTGTGTGCCCCCTTGTGCATCTGGCTAACATGGGTCCTGGGGATCAAACCTGGGTCCTTTGGCTTTTGACACCTTAACCACTAAGACATCCCTCTAGCCCCTGGTGTGCATTTTTAATCTTAGCAATCCTAGCACCTAGAAGGATGAGGTAAAAGGATTGTCATGGGTTCAAGGCTAACCTGAACTACACTGTAAGGTTCAGGTCAGTCTTGGTTAGAGTAAGACCCTGGTTCAAAACAAGAAAGAAAGAAAGAAAGAAAGAAAGAAAGAAAGAAAGAAAGAAAGAAAGAAAGAAAGAAAGAAAGAAAGAAAGAAAGAAAGAAAGAAAGAGAAAGAAAGAAGAGAGGGAGGGAGGGAGGGGGGAGGGGGAGGGGGAGGGGGAGGGAGGGAGGAAGGGAGGGAAGGAAGAGGCAGGAAAGAAGGAAGGAAGGAAGGAAGGAAGGAAGGAAGGAAGGAAGGAAGGAAGGAAGGAAGGAAGGAAGGAAGGAAGGAAGGAAGGAAGATGGTGTACAGGGAAATCTGTGGTATAGTGGAGGTAATTCTAAATCAGAGTAGGGAGATAGACACCAGAGAAGACTTTCTGAAAGACAGAACATGAGTTTTACAGAACAGTTAGGAAGAAGAAAAGAGAACACAGGAAGAGATCACAATATGGAAACATGCAGAGGTAGGAAATACGTTGGGAGTCTCCAAGTATTTCCTTCTTCCTTGAGCTATGGTTACAGGTAAAGAGAGCCAAGAGATGAGTCCAGAAAGAGAAGCTGGCCACCAAGACCCAATCAAGAAAACTCTAGAAAATCATCGAAGAACTTTAAGCAAGGGCACAATAGAATCTGGTTTCAATTTAGAAAGAGACTGGTTGTTGTGTGGCAGGAAGATGGAGGTAAGAGTTAAAGAACTTTTGAAATGAGCCAGGAAAGAAGTAATTTGAGCTTACGTAATCAGTAGAGGGTGATTATAGGACAAGACAGGAGATCAGAGTTATTCATGAGTCAAAATCTATAGGAAAAATTGCATATCGTAGTTGAGATTATAGAAAGAGTCAAGGAAAATTCCTTTATTTCATTTATTTGCTACTTTACTCATTCACTTAACAAATACATGTTGACTCTCCACAGTGTGTATTCCCCAAGTATTGGAGATAATAAACAAGTAATATTCTTGTCCTCATAGAATTTACATTCTGGTGGAAATAGAAAAGTATTACAAGTAAATTCACATTTATGGTGTGGTTTAGTTATTGCCATTGAGTAAACAGCATATTGTGCTTGAAATTCTTGTGGAACATCTGTGTGGAGGTTGTTGAATAGGAAGTTATTGCTTTCAGCCTTTTCCTTGGGAGAGAAGCCTTGGCCAAAGATGTGGATTTGGGAGTCAACGGCATATGGATAGTTACAAGAGACAAACAAAATAACAACAAAAAAGGACAGATCAGCACATGCAAAAAGTGACTAGAGCTTTTGGCTTAGGACACCAAAAAGCACAGAGATTGTTCCTTCAGCTTTAAGCATAGCCTCATCCAGGAGCTTGTGTTTTAAAATTTCTTGGGCTGGAGAGTTGGCTTAGCAGTTAAGCACTTGCCTGTGAAGCCTAAGGGCCCCGGTTCAGGCTCAATTCCCCAGGACCCACGTTAGCCAGATGCACAAGGGGGCGCACACACCTGGAGTTCATTTGCAGTGGCTGGAGGCCCTGGAGCACCCATTCTCTCCCCCTCTCTCTCTGTCTTTCTCTCTCTCTCTCTCTCTCTCTCTCTCTCTCTCTCTCCCTTCCTCCCTCTTTCTCTCTCTGTCACTGTCAAATAAATGACTAAAATGAACAAAAAAAATTCTTGCACTCTCTTTCATGATGGCTTCTAGAAATCACAAGGTCCACATATGTATTCATTAAGTAGCACCATTATACAGTTGTTGTTTTGCTTGTTTGTTTCCACATAGTTCCTGAAAAGAATTTCAATAAATACTGTGGTTAGTCCAATAAGACTTAAATAACTATTCCTGAACTAAGCCCTGTAACAGGGAGTTAGAGTATTCTGATGTGCAGTGAAGAAGTCATGAATCCAAATCTCTAGTCATAGATAGATGTGACAGGGTGAATGCTATGAAAACACAGTCGAATAATCCTCCAGAAAAGATAAATCCTATTACTAGAAGAGGTAACAAATATTAACCAGACAAATACCAGTTGTTCTTTATAGGTGGAAACTAAGGTCTAAGCATTAGCAGAGTTATTGGGAAGTACATAAGAATGAAAAGAATCCAAAACTGATTTCAAAGAGGAGGATGATACTCAGAAGATAGAGAAAGATAGCACTGCAAGAAAGACAGAGAAATAGTAGCCAGAGAGGGAAGAAGCAATCCTAATGCCCCAAAACCAATTCAGTGATTTTCACAAAAATTTGAATGGTCAACTATTTCAACAGTCACAAAACAGTCAGTGAAAGAAAGCACAGTAGGAGATGGGTTCCAATATCCTTCATAAAAGTCTTTCAGCTGGGCTGGGCTGAGCTGGAGAAATGGCTTAAAAGTTAGGGCACTTGCTTGCAAAGCCTAAGTACCCATGTTCATCTCTTCAGATCCCACATAAGCCAGATGCACAAAATGATGCAAGTGTGCAAAGACACACATGTGCAGAAAGTGACACATACTTCTGGTATTCATTTTCAGTGGTTAGTGGCCCTGACAAGCCCATCTCTTTTTATCTATCTGCCTCTTTCTCTCTTAAAGTAAATAATAAATAAAAGAATTTTTTTAAAGTATCAGCTAAAGTGAGACAAAAATAGAAACTGGTTAGTTTCAGGGCACCAAGAAATGCTGGAACTAATCTGCAATCCTCCCTCTTACTGGCTAGCTTTCATAGTACTTACAAGTTCTATATAGGTTTCTAGGGGAGAAGAGTCATCAACAGTCTTAACCAGCAGTGGATCCTGTGAGCTACAATGGGCCAGCAAGGCAAGATATGTCCACTGGTGCAATAGTGGCATATCTGAAATGAGAGTCACCAACTGCTCTATTATTGGATTTGATGTCCATTCCACAGGAGGGAATTCATGCCCGCTACTGAAAACCTAGTCAAAAGCTATGGCTGGGGAGGCTATAAGCACTAACAGGGGAAACTTCTACTATTGTTTGGCTAAATACACATCTTGCACCAATCAAATTGTCCTCTAAATCTTTATGTTCATGCATAAATTAGCAGTGCTCTCTCTTTTGTTCAGAGAAACTTCTTTTTGCAGATGGTGGTGGTTGCTGGGAAAGTACAAAACTTGTCAAGGTGCTGAGAAGTGACAATTGAGTGCTCTGGCTGAATGAGACAGCTCTATAACATCCTCTAAGGCTTAGGGAACACTGTGGAAAGGTGACAGAAAGGAACTAAGAGCCAGAGGATGGGGAGAAGTGCTTTGGTATGTTGTTTTTTGGACATGAAGTAATCCATTGTATTCATGGCCTCACAGTGCCTGGCATTACCTGCACAAGATCCATATACTACTGGGCCTATAAACATGTCATGGATAATGGAAGAAGGCAAAAAAATTACCTCAAAATAGAAGAGGGACACTAGTTGGAAATAAGAAGGAGCTCTGTGGAAGGGGAACAGAATAGGAAGAACAAAGAAAATAACGGGTGAGAATTATGATGAGAATCTCTAATATTTCTGGGTATGGTGGCACGGGCCTTTAATCCCAGTATTATGAGGCAGAGGAAGGAGCATCAATGTGAATTAGGGGCCAGATGGGGCCTACATAATGAATTCCAGGTCAACCTTGGCTAGAGCAAGATCCTACCTCAAAATCAAAACTAAAAATCATACACACACACACATACACACACACATATACGTATATATATCATGTATATGTTATAACATGAAGCTGGTTAAACAGTATATTAGATTATCTGGGAGGAGAGTCTAGGATGTTCACCTATAAAAGGGCATGTTCAGACTCTGCTTCTAGAGTTCATGCACTGAGCATTCTCTGCCCTCTGCTTAATGACTTTTGAGTGGGAAACAATATGGAGTTTGTTTCTATTTGAACTTTTGCCTGTTGTTCCAAGAGTAGAGAGATGTTATTTCATATATGTTTTAGAACAGACCCACTTAAAATGTTTATAACAACACCTAGCATCTGTGATGCTCTTAAGATGTAATAGCCAATTTTCCATGTGCTTCACCTGTTTACACAACAGTACCATGAAGTGGTACTTGTAGCACCTCTCTTATTTGAAAACCAGGGGAAAGAATCCTGATGCACAGTAAGTTTAAATAGTTTATCAAGGTCACATAACTCTCGGTTCAAATCCTGTGAGCCTGGTTTTTGAGATAATGTCCTTAACCATTGCAAGTACCACTTGTTCAGACCCATGTTCCATAGGGACCATTGCACTTGTCAGACCGTGGATTCAGAAAAGGTCATATGTGAATTTGTTTCTTTATTATTTACTTATTTGTTTATGACAGTCTTAAAATTATGAACCTCAAACATGTGAATTTTGTGCCTCGGTCTCCTGAGTACTGGTGTTACAGGCCTACACTCGGGTTTGTCAATTGCTAAAAGAGGCAGGAAGAAGGTGCGAGAAGCCAGATCTGGTAGTCAAGTCCCAACCCTACACTATCTGGCTCACCTTCTAGTGGCAGGTGCCTCAGAAGTACAAAAGCTAGGGTGCCAGGCAGTTTTGTATCTTGGAACCTGGAAACCTTGCACTTAGTCTACTAAGTGACACTTGGCTGGACCCTCTATTTGCCTTTGTTGTTTAGACTTACATTTCTAAGTTCTTTCCTAATATTTTATTTTTATTTATTAATGAGAGAAAGAATGGGCATGCCAGGACCTCCAGCCACTGCAAACAAACTCCATACACATGTTCCACCTTGTATGTCTGGTTTACATGGGTCTTGGGAATTGAACCTGGGTCTTTTGATTTTGGAGAAAGTGCCTTAACCACTAAGCCATCTCTCCAGCCCTGTATTTGCATTTTTAATTTGCATTGGTTTTAATGTAGCTCCCAAATGAAAGAACAATCTCAGAGATGCTTTACACAATAGCTGGTCCCAGAAAAACCTTCCAGCTTAAGGTTTTCAGAATGAAAGGACGAAGAGAAAACATGCATAAATTCAGTACTTATCTGGGGTGGGTGTGTGTGTGTGTGTGTGTGTGTGTGTGTGTGTGTGTGACTTTATACTTTATTTCTGAACACACAGAAGGGTAAATGGAGCAGAATTTCGACCCACAAGACTTTTTAATCTGTGGCACACTATGGTTTCATAGTTCACATGAATAATACTGTGGATTTCATAGTAAGTCTCCACAAGCCAAAGCAAGGTCACCTTGGAAAAATTCAACACACCATGATCACCTTCTGAGATTCTAGAACTTCCTCTGCTTCTTTGCCTCCCAGGTAGTCAGGTATAGAATTATCAAAGGCCCTCCATTTTAACTGGCATTTATAATTTTTTTAAATAATTTATACAGGTAATCAGTCTTTCCCCTTTCCTCTCTGTCCTTGTGTTACTTTGAAGCAAAAATCCAACATCATGTCATTTTATCCATAAATATCTCAAGACATAGCTCTAAAAATTAAAGCTTATTAAAATACCTTACCATGATAATGACAGCCTTAATATCAGCAAGCAGCCAGTCTATGTTCATATCTGTGTACATTATTTTTGAAACTCTGCTTGCCTGCTAGCTCAACTGTTTCATATTCCCTAGTTACTAGTAACCTAGTTGCATTGGTTCTTGTAGGTATAGTTTTAAATTGATTATACACATTTCAAACATGCACACATGCATAAAGAATAATATTGTGAGCTCCATAAACTTGCCAGCCAACTTCCCCAATTACCTATATTTGGCCAATCTTCCTACATCTATTGCTTACTTCATGCATCCCCATTTGGTGGATGTTGTTAGAGCTGGCTAAAGACACCACTTCATGTCATTGGACATACATTCTCAGTTTCATTAGAGGAAAGAAAATGTAGCGCTGTTCTTTGGTAGGCATGTATGTGTTTATTTCACATCTAAATCCCTGGAAAAGGATTAGATTAAATGCAACAATTTTTAGCAAATCAGATAAACTGTCACTTGGCATTGTGCTGTTTCTTTTTTTTTTCTTCAAACAATGTTTAAAACAAACCAAATTCTAAACAAATGGCACTAATGGCCTATGACATTAATACCAAACAGAATATTTGTGTCATACACGCTCTGTCAGCTGGGCCAAGATCTTTCAAAGTACACATGTCTCTTAGACTAATTGAATAAAAGCTGAAACAAAAAGGTTCAAGTGTAATTATAATTTTGAAAAAAATATAGAGAGGATCACCATCAGCTGGTTGATATTTGAAAGAAGGCCTGAATGATGACACTGTTGGCAACATCAGCGGGCTCCTTTCTCACACTTCTAGGTTTTAAAATGCACTACTTTTTAAATGGCTCTTGGGTCCCTTTGAGAATTATGCATCTCATACTTAGGAGGCAGAGGAAATAGTTAAGACTTTGGGGTGTCTTATCATGATTTATTAAGATTTACTGAGAAAACCTTGATTTGGGTTCATGGAAACTTATCACAAAATCCACAGTATCTCTATCACACTAAGTGAAATCAGAGTGCACCACAATATCATTCAGTCTGTCATTGATACTGCAAGCCAATGACAAATGTCAGCAATGTTGGCTTGTATACCATTAAAAACCCAGAAGGGTAATGCAAACTTGTCTGGGGTTAGGTGAAGCAAATAAGAAAAGAAGATAAATTGAGCGTGTTCGATGCCAGAAAATTTGGGCAAACAAAAAGTCATTGGTTAAGATGGTAAATTGTTTCAACACTTACTTGCAAAAGAAATGGCAATACCAGTTAAAATTAAGCACGCTTATGCCCCATGATCCAGCTAATCCACTTTATGGCACTAGAGTTCAGAATAGTGTTGGGGTACTAATAGGGGAGGGGAATGAGTAAACTATGTATGTTTTGGGAGATCCAGGAATGTCCTAAAGCTTAATTTGGGATGGTCACACAGATATAGACATTGGTAAACATCCATTGAAATGTATCCTCCATATTTGGGCATGCTCTTATATGTCAAAAAGTTAAAAGTGGGCAGGAGAGGTGGCATAGTGGCTAAGGCACTTACCTGAAAAAAACAAAGGACCCAGGTTCAATTCCCCAGTACCCACATAAGCCAGATGCACAGGTGGAACATGCGTTTGGAGTTCATTTGCAGTGCCTGGAAGCCCTGGTGTGCCCATTCTCTCATATTCTCTCTCTCTCTGTGTCTCTTCCTCTCTTTCTCTTCCTCCCTATCTTTCTCTTTCTCCTTCCTTCTTTCTCTCTCAAATAACTTTTTAAAAGTTAAAATTAATTATTAAGAATTCCTAATATAATGGTTTTTGCAAAGTGCTGGCAATTTTAAAAGACGTAGAGATTGTGACAAAAACAATGCTATGCTCACTAGGTGCTCTATAATTATATTCTCCCAAGTAGAGGATCCTTCCAATCAAGATACTGTCTTCACTTCTTCCTTCAAAGATAGATTTCATCTATTCAGTTCTATATTGGAGTCCCATTAGGAGAAAAGCCACCCTTTATTAAAGGTCATTGCTATATTGACAGTCAATGATACAGAATCTACTGTAATACATTCATTTCTGGACCTTTTCAGCCCAATTAACCAATCTTTGATTAACTGATAACAATGATTGATGGTCAAGCTGCGTTAGAATAGTCTCTTAGCAAAATCAAATTTGGTAATATCAAGTCATATGCTAAAATACTTCGTTAATAAGTTCAGTTAAATGGAAGGCTCTGTTGGTATTGCTTAAAAATGGTTCATGCTTATGTTGGCACCTCTTCTGTTGAACATTGGGTTTGAGCTTCCTGTCATCATTCATTTGGTGTTCCATTATTCAGGTACACCCATTTGGTAGTGAAGCACTGAAAACCCACCCTAGCTAAGTATTGTGTTGCTATGGTATCAGCTGACTCCCAGTAAGCATTGGGTACAGCAAGCTCCTCTCTGTTTACTGAGTTGAGATACATTTTCACTTGTAAAGGAGAACAAATTATACTTTATCTGGGAAATTGTGGTGGTTTGATTCAGGTGCCCCCCATAAACTTAGTTGTTCTGAATGCTAGCTTCCCAGCTAATGGAGATTTGGGAATTAACACCTCCTGGAGGCAGTGTATTGTTGGGGGTGGGCTTATGGGTATTATGGGTATTATAGCCAGATCCCCCTTACTAGTGTTTGGCACACTATCCTGTTCCTGTTGTCCACCTGATGTTGGCCAGGGGGTGATGTCCATCCTTTGTTCATGCCATCAATTTCCCTGCCATTATTGAACTCCTCCCTTGAGCCTATTGGCCAAAATAAACCTCTTTTTTTTTTCCCTCAAGCTTCTCTTGGTTGGGTGATTTCTATCAGCAATGAGAACCTGGCTGCAAAAGTAAAGTGGCACCAAGGTGTGGGGTTGCTGCTAGACACGTGAGTGTGTGGCTTTGGCTTTTTGGAGCTGATTTTCAAGAGGAATGTGGAAGGATTTGAAACCTTGGCCTAAGAGACACCTTGCAGTGCTGTAAGTACAGCTTGATGGACTATTCTAGTCAGGATTGAAAGATCTGAATGCAGTAAAATCTATGGACTGTGAGGTTTGGCTTATGAGGGTGAGAAAGAACTTTGCTTGGACTGGGCTAGAGAAGGTTTATGTGGAGAGCTTGCTGTTATCCCCATGTCCTGAGAACTTGTGCAGGGTTGCAGTGCGTAGAAACGGATGGATGTGAGCAGAGGGATATGGCATAGAAAGAAATGTTTAGGCCAAAAGCAGCTTCCTGTTTAGCTGCAATTGAGAGATTAAAACCATTGAGATTGGACCAGCTGGCCTGCATTGGGGCAACAGGAAGAATGCAGACTCTTTGGAACAGGCCTGAGTGATCAAGGAGTGTCCTGTTCTTCAAAGTCTGCTTTATTCCCCACTGGATTAACAAATTGGCACCCTATCTGGTATGGTGGAGTATAAGAAATTCAGGAAAGAGAAGGTCATTGAGTTTGCAACACGGTCTTGTGTTTTGAAAATGGCCATGGGCAATGTGAAGCAGGTTTGCTGTATGCTTGCCTGGAGACCCTATGGGATCATGAGGATGAACCATGGATTGCAATGGAGCCCCAATGCAGATGCCAGGACCATGAGACAGCTGCTAAGGAAAGCTGTCAGCCCTGGATGAAGTTTTCCAGGACTGTGAGTAACCTAGCTGGAAGAGCAGAATTGGAACTCCAGAGACTTGTTGCTGGTTAGAATTATCAGACTTGGAGATTTGTCATTTACTAGAGTTGTTGGACTTGGAGCTACAGAGTTTGGTGTTTGCCCTGGTTAAATCATGTATTAGTTGAATATTTCTTTGCTATGCCCAATGCTATCTTTTGCAGTGGGAATGTTTATTCTGTGCCATTATGGAGCTTTTGAGGTTATCTTTTTGTATTATGGCTCGGTTAAAAGATCTTGGACTATGGGTATGTATGAACTTCATTGGAATTGGTAAAAATCTATGGGGACTTTTAAAGTTGGATGAATGCATTGCATTTTACATCATGTATGGTTATCAGTTTATGGGGGCCAGTGGCAGTATGTGGTGGTTTGTTTCAGATGTCTACCATAAACTCAGGTGTTCTGAATGCTAAGTTCCCAGCTGATGCAGATTTGGGAATTAACACCTCCAGGAGGCAGTGCATTGTGGGGTCAGGCTTATGGGAGCTATAGCCAGCTCCCCCTTGCTAGCATTTGGCACCCTCTCCTGCTCCTGTTCTCTACCTTCTGTTGGCCAGGGGGTGATGTCCACCCTCTGCTCATGCCATCATTTTCCCCTGCCATTGTGGAGGTTCCCCTCAAACCTATAAGCCAAACTAAACCTCTTTTCCCCACAAGCTGCTTTTAGTTGGGTAATTTCTACCAGCAATACAAACCTGACTATAACAATCCTGGTAAGCACAGTTAAGAAAGGGAAAGAGGAAAAATACTTGAATGCTTAAAGTCAACTCCATAGTAGGATGGAAATATGGAGAACCCTAGCAACATTATCTAAGTTAAAGTGGCTTTATGTTTGTTTATATATAGGTGTAGGAAATGTAATAGCATTAATATTCTAATGTGGCAGTGATTTGAAAAGAATTCATACTAAATTTAGGAACACAATGTTACATGTACCAAGACTGAATGCTATCTTATTATTCATGACTTCTTATCTCAACCTTATGGCATCTTTTCAATATGAAAAAAATCTTTGAAATATAATGAGTTAACACCCTTGTAAGTTTTCTAGAGCCAGAAAGATCTCTGTTTGAAGACATTACATCCCTTGAATATTTCTATTTGATTTTAATCCAAGGGTTAATTTTTTATGGTTGGGTACACACTTGAGAAAGATTCCATCAGCTGCTTGTGAATTCCTATAATACAGAGAAATATGGTATACCTTTGCTATGAAATTTTTATAAGATCAAAACATGTGTTCCACTTCATGGTATCAAACACAGAGCAAAATGATTCTAATTGGGAACATACTTGGGTAAATGATTGGATTAAAATGACTGAGAGTTATAAATGTCTGAAATGTCTATTTCAGTCATGAGTAGGGGAAATGGCACTAATTTCTAAAGAGTGCACATAATGATTAAATTAGCCCACAGAGATGAGGAATACATCAGTATATACTCCAGAGAAGAAATGCCATATGAATAAGCCAAGAGGCAGACATTTCCTTAGTTGGCAGCAACCACCATGAGAAAGCTTTCTATTCCCACCATCACATGATGTCTTATCTAGCCCATTTTTCTAGAATCTCATTACTCTCCTCTATAGTAGCTGTCAAACAAAATAAAATGTTGCTTACAATCCTGCTCCTTGCCCAATTTCTCTTTTTGGTCATGTTTAGAACCTTTGAAGTGACTTCCATTAGATGAATGAGACCTTTTTTGGTACGGTGAAAACTGCCAACTAACCCTTGATTTTGATTTAAATTCAAATCCAAGGGATACTGCATTTGCATATTTCCCTGAGGATCTTGGTTTTAGGATAAGTTAGTAAAATTATAGGTGTTTGAAATACACAGATGCATACCCTGTTGACATGCACTTGTGGCATTTATTCTTTGTCTGAAATACATCTACCACCTTTGTACCTGCCTGATGTGTACATGTCTAGACACTATTCTAAGACAAGAGGGAACATTCTAAATGGTAGTAAATTTGGACTGTAGTACTAGAATAAAGGGACTGTCATTGTTGATGGTGTCTACTGAAATTCTCTGTGCATGAACTTTTCCATTATATGCAGATAATTCTGGGCTGCAATAAACATATGTAACTCTGACTGAAGTTTTCCATGTTAGCCTGAGAAACTGGGAAGTTCCATGGAATAACCAAGAACAGTCTTCCTTCATACTGGATTGGCATGGGAGGTTTTTCACATACTGGTTAGTTAAAACATCAAAGCATGCTCTCTCACGTCTCCTAGAGGTTCTTAGTGGGATTAATCTCCAGTTACCCACAGGGACAATCAGATCCCTAAAGCACCCTTGCTGTCATGTTTCCTGCCACCCTGTGGTAGTCTTTAGAGCTTCTGAACTTCTTCATCTTATTCCACTCATGCCCCTTTTTACCCAAGTCATTTTCACCTGGCCCCCGAATGTAAAATAGGCAAACAAAGCACACATTTATTGGTAATAAATCATACTAAAATATTTTTTTTAATATTTTTTGTTCATAATTTATTTATTTATTTGAGAGCGACAGACACAGGGAGAAAGACAGATAGAGGGAGAGAGAGAGAATGGGCGCACCAGGGCCTCCAGCCACTGCAAACGAACTCCAGACGCATGTGCCTCCTTGTGCAACCTGGCTAACGTGGGACCTGGGGAACCGAGCCTTGAACCGGGGTCCTTAGGCTTCACAGGCAAGCGCTTAACCGCTAAGCCATCTCTCCAGCCCATACTAAAATATTTTAAGGTAATTCTGTGCTATGTATATAGTTTTACTATTTGGTAATGAAGAAAAGAAATTTGCCTACCAATGAAATGGATGTGCTTGTTTATATTTACACAAAGCATTAAATCTTAGGGGCTGGGATGATAACTCAGTGGGTAAAGTGCTTATCATGCCAATATGAGACTTTACTTTGGATCCTAGCACTCACATGCTAAGTCCTGGTGCTGGGGAGGTAGATACATAAGCTTACTGGCTAGCTAGTCTAGCCAATTTGGTCAGCTCCAGGTTCAGTGAGAGACCTTGTCTTTAAAAAACATAAAGCAGAGGGCTGGAGAGATGGCTTATCAGTTAAAGCGCTTGCTAGCGAAGGCTAAGAACTCAGGTTTGAATCTCCAGGTTCCACGTAGCCAGACACAGTGACACAAGTGCACAATGTCGCACATGCACCACAAGGGGGCGCACATGTCTGGAGTTTGTTAGCAGTGGCTAAAGGCCCTGGTGCACCCATTCTTTCTCTCTCTTTCTCAAAAAAGGAGATTTTTGAAATGCAACAACCAAAATTTAATGTAAAATCAAATACTCATTGAGCTCAGGATGTTTCTGGCAGCACTCACCCATGTTGCATCACGCTACTACCCTGAAGCCTTGGTTTTGAACACATAGCATGAGCCTTTATCACTGTGTATGCCATCACACCACACAATGGCAACAAATATTTCCTGAAAAACCTGGGCTCAAATTTCAGTCTACTGTATATTATGACCTGAAGTGTAGTGTTTGTACTATGCACATAAGTTTTCTGCTATTATAGAAGCACAATTATTTAATGTGGATAATAGTTTTAATATTTTCCTACCATAAGTCCTCAGCATACAAATAATGAGTTAGTGTATCTTGGATTTTATTGTATTTAAATGTTTTATTTAAAAATATTCTATTTGAGCTGTTTTGTTTCATAAAAAATATTCGGTGAATTTTGGCTTAGAATTTGGACAAAATTTCTGATAGTTTCTGAAATGACCTTAAACTACTTTTGCCATTCTGAACTACATGTTTATGCAAAGCAGTGTTTTCAGTACTGATGATTATAGAATGTTCACTGAGGATGGAGTTCTTGCCTGTTTGATTTACTGCTGGGTCTAGAATAGTATCTTAAATATAATTGTTCTCAAAGTATGTTTGTGGGTCATGAACGAATGAACAAAGAATTTTATCTACATTTCACAAATCTGCTTCATTAAAAAAAATTATTAACAACTTCCATGATTATAAAAATACCCATGGTGATACCCCCCCCACTTACCCCTTTGAAACTCCATTCTCCATCATACCCCGCCCCATCTCAGTCAGTCTCTCATTTAATTTTGATGTCTTGATCTTTTCCTCCTCTTCTTATGTCTTGTGTAGGTAGTGTCAGGTGCTGTGAAGTCATGGATATCCAGGCCATTTTGTGTCTGGAGGAGCACGTTGTAAGGAGTCCTGCCCTTCCTTTGGCTCTTACATTCTTTCCACCACCTCTTCCACATTGTACCCTGAGCCTTGGAAGGTGTGATACAGATATTGCAGTACTGAGCACTGTGGTCATTTCTTTCCGTCACCATGATACCTTCTGAGTCATCCCAAGGTCACTACCATCTGAAATGAGAAGATTCTCTACCTAAAGTGAGAGTAGCATTAATATAAGGGTGTGAACATTAACAGAAGTGCTTACTGGGCAGTTTGATAAGCATAGTATGTACATTTGGCCAGACAACAGCAGACGTTACACCCCTAGGGCTTATGGCTACCCCTGTTTTAAGTTTTCAGTATCAGGGATGTATTCCCTTCCCATGGAGCGGGCCTCTAGTCTAATTGGAGGGCAGTTGGTTTCCTCCATAACAGACATGCCACTATTGCACCCGTTGGCTCATTTGGCCTGGTTGGTCAATCATAAGGCTTGCAGTGTCCGCTGATGAGTATCTTCACTGGTGATTTCTCTTTCATTTTTTATTTGAGAAGACAAATATGGGAAAGCATGGTCTCTGATGTCTTTGTCATTATGAATAGAACTTCCCACTTGGCTGGGAGCTATATGCCTTTGGCTTTTGTGATCTGGCTAATTTGGTACACTTGAAATGAAAAGTTCAATTTAGCCTTCAATTAGTTTTCTCCCTCCCTCTCTCTCTCTCTCTCTCTCTCTCTCTCTCTCTCTCTCTCTCTCTCTCACACACACACACACACACACACACCACTAGCATTTAATGTCTCTTTTCTCCTCTGATTTTACCAAAAACTTGATTTGGGGCTTCAGTGATCCCCAATTTAATCAGATAGTCTTTGCTTTGGTACCATCCCTCATTCAGGTGACCCTACATGTTGTATAGAATTCATAGCAGATACATTTTTAAAATACATGTTTTTATTTTTTTATATTTATTTGAGAGTGAGTGAGAAAGAGAGAGAGAGAGAGAGAATAGGTGTTCTAGGGTCTCCAGCCACTGCAAACAAATTCCATATGCATGTGTCACCTTGTGGATTTACCTTACATGGGAATTGAACCTGAGACCTTTGGCTTTGCAAGCAAGCACTTTAACCACTAAGCAATCCCTCCATCACTTAAAAATATTTTTATTTATTTATTTTCAAGCAGACAGAGAAAGAGAATGAGAATGAATGGGCATGTCAAGGCCTATGGCCACTGCAAAAGACCTCCAGATGCACGTGCCACTTTGCTTATGTGGCTCTAGGTGGGTACTAGAGAATCATACCTGAGTTGTGAGGCTATCAGGCAAGTCCCTTAACCACTTAGCCATCTCTCCATCCCATATCAGGTTCTTTAAGTAAAGAAACTCACTGAGGTGTGGGCAGAGTTAGAACCAACAAGATTGTCATGACCCTGAGAAACCAGCAACAATGTAGAACATTTAATACGACCCAGGCCAAAAGCCAACTAGTGAAAAAAAGTTATTAGTTGAGCCTGGTGAGAGTTGGAGCTGTGGAGAAGGGACCTTCAGCGGAACTAGAATCCTTCAGGTATACACATGCTACAGAACAGGATGATGACGGAGGAAAGGAGTGGCCGTCTGGCCATACTCTGATCTACTATTGGCATCTTCCAATGGCCAACCATAACTGGGTTCCAGGTGACAAAGGCATGGTAATGGTAGTGGCCTGGGGCAAGTTCTTAGACACAGAAGAAGCCATAAATTGGACAGAGACTGAATCTGAGGGCTTGTGAGGAGGGAAAAGAGGAATCAACACATCTTTTTAAATGTTTTTCACTTATTTTTTATTTATTTATTTGAGAGCAACAGAGAGAGAATGGGAGCAAATGAACTCCAGACACGTGCGCTCCCTTGTGCATCTGGCTAACGTGGGTCCTGGGGAATCAAGCCTCAAACTGGAGTCCTTAGGCTTCACAGGCAAGCACTCAAACGCTAAGCCATCTGTCCAGCCATAATATTTGTTTTTATTTATTTGAGAAAGAGAAAGAGGCAGGGGGTGGAGAATGGGCACATCTGGCTTCCAACCATTGCAAATGAACTCCAGATGCATGTGCTACCTTGTGCATCTGGTTTACGTGGGTCCTGGAGAATCAAACGGAGGTCCTTTGGCTTTGAAGGCAAGCACCTTAATGGCTAAGCCATCTCTCCAGCCCAGGGACCAGCACATCTTAATTTATCACATCTTGATTCAAAATTAATAGGATAGAAATTAACAGGATAGAAAAATTTCATGTTCTACCAACAGGTTATAAATCTCTGTGAAACATACATATGGCCTTTAATCTCGCTTGTCCCTATAAGTAATATGATCTGCACTAGCATGGTTTTGGTAAGTATGCCTCAAAGGCTATGTGATTTTAAAGGCTCTGTCTCCAACCCATGCAGCCACTATAAGGTGGTGGAATCTATAAGAGGTAGACTCCAGAGGGAGGGCTCCCATTTGGAGTATGATCTTCCTCTCTTTCACTGGAAATGAAGTATGCAGTTTTGCTCTGCATCCCTGTCATGATTAACCATGTCACCATTAACCCAAAACAATGGGACAAATTGCTCATGGATTGGAACCTCTAAAACTATGAGGTACAGTAAATTTAGCTGTACATTCATGGAGAGCTGATTAGCATCTTGTTTGTTGTTGTGGATGAAGAAACAAGCTTAGACCATCAGTGGCTCCTTGAAGATCATCATAAGGCTAAGAAATAGCACAGTTAAAAGATGAGGCCAGGTTTGAAGTTGGATTTCTTTTTTACTAAAATGTGGCACACAATTAACCTATATATTCATTCTATGGAACTTCTCTCCATTTCTACCCTGTCTTCTTTTGTTTTTGTTTTTTTTTTTTTTTTCTCTCTCTCCATGTTGTTTTAATGTCTCTCATTAACCCATCTTTTGGCTTTGGCCTTCTCCTGTCCTTCAATAATTCTGTTTGAGACAACTTCATCCCTCATCATTGTCCTTCCTTCCAGCTAACTCAGGTCCATCAGCTGCCTCTTGCATTTTCATTTAGCTAACATTGAAATATGGAGTTATATAGAACTGCACTACCCACTCAAAACATGGCTAGTGTCACTATAAAATTAATTTTGAATTTAAGTTTTACAAAGTTAAATTTAAAACTTATATTTATAGTTTAATCTTCCCATGCCATATTTAAGTGCAGGCTCTGTTTAAGTATCCCATTTTTTTCAGTGGAGGAAAATGTACTTCAAGTACAAAAAACCTGGCAAGTGCTACTTTGGCCAGTTGATCAAGGTTAACAGCACCAGTGATAAGTCATATTGATAGCATCCACTCTCGATGTGCTGTGATGAAAATTATACTTTATCTCTGTGATCTAAAACCCATAGCCTCAGTCTAATCATAAGGAAAATGTCAGCCAAAGCCCAGTTAAGAGAAATTCTTCAAACTGTCTGACTAGAACTTCTCAAAACTGTCAAAGTCATATAAAACAAGACAAGTTTGATAAGTTGCCACAGCCCAGAAGAGAGTAAGGGCAGATGATTACATATAATGAGATGTCTTGGGTTAGACCTGGAACAGAGAAAAGAAGGGGAAAATGATGAAATTTAATAAAGACTGAAATTTAGGTTGGGACGATAGATGTCAGCAAAGTTCTTTCCTTGTAAATATGAGAACCCGAGTTTGAGTCCCAGAATGCCTGTTAAAAACACCAGCTAGGGTGGCATGTGCTTATAGTTCCAGCAGTGGGGAGGCAGAGAAAGGCTGATCTCCAGGCCTCACTAGTCAGCCAGTCTAGCCTACTTAGTGAGGTCACAAATGTTGTTCCCTGAATTGGAACAAATGTCCATCATGTAACAGAACTTGCACCTTTCCTGTCAATGTAAAATTTTCTGAAATAAAATATTCAAAAATAAAAATATTGCTTAATTCTGTAACTGGAAACATTAAGACAACTTGAGTATGTCAACCTAGTTTTTCAACTTTGATGAGAGTTTTCATAGCTTTTAAGAAAGCTAAATACCAACCAAGTATCCCCAGTGACAATTTAGAGTTGGCAGGGAAATGTGTTATAAGAACCATCTATAGGGTTCAACCTCCACAAGCACAGAACAAGTCTGGGAAAAGTGGATAATGATCTCTGCAGGAAGCAGAGAAGATAACCACCCTTGTCATAACTGAAAGCCTAAAGCATGCCCACGTAGCTTCATCTGTATGGTCCATCCTGAATTCCCAGAAAACCATGTTTAGTGAGCTTCCCCTAGTCACCCCAATTGCCCAGGGCATTCACAGTCAGCTCTTGCTCAGAACTTCTGAGCAATCTCCGACCTAGGATATTATAGTTTTTAGTTCAAGATAATTTCATATATGTGAAGAGTTGGATGTTTTTCTTTCCTTCTACTGATGTTTGCCTTTGTCTACATGAAGATTAACTGATCTTTTAAAAAGTATTTTGTTTATTTGAGAGATAGATAGGGGGCATAGAGAGGGAATGGGTGCTCTAGGGCCTCCAGCCACTGCAAATTAACTCTAGACATGTGCGCCACTTAGTGCATTTGAATGTACATGGGTACTGGAAAATTGAACCTGGGTCCTTAGGCTTTGAAGGCAAGTGCTTTAACCGCTGAACCATCTCTCCAGCCCATGACTGATCTTTGAAGGCAAACACCAGGTATTCCCAGAACTATATGCACCCCACTGAAGTATGAGCAGACACTGATGAAGACAAGGATGCTTAGTGACCTCAAAATGATGTCTTTAGTAGTTTTTTTTTTCCTTCTAGAATTTTTCCCAGTGTTCTGAATGTCTACCTTAGCTGCCCAAGTAATAATTCATTGAAATAAATGAAGCTGGGTAGCTCTCCTTTGTGCAGGGGGAGCATTATCTTTGTAAAGCAATTGCACTGGCTTTCTTCTTCGGCTGGCCATATGGTCTTGTCTCTGCTCAACTTTTCCAGGACACACACACAGTGCAGGGAATCTAATAATGGATTCCAGCTAGCCAATGGTTTATCCTGTAGATAAGAATCCTCCAATACCCCCTCCAAATAATCCCTTAGGGCACTCTCTAATTCATTAGTTTGTGTTTTAAAAACCCACATATACATTCCCTCTCATGGTGTTAGGTGGTCTTAATAGTGCACTATTTTAGAGTGTGGTTCCACTTTGAAGGTTAAGAAATGCATGAATTTATGACAGCAGTTACTTAAGTATGTAGTCTCATGAACCTCCTAAAATCAACTGGTCTCAAGACCTAGTTCCACCCCCCCGCCCATATTTGCACACTTTATTTAGGCCATTTTATTAGGTGTATACAAATTAAGAATTGTTTTATGTCTTTGCAGAATTTAATTTTTATCATGATGTAGTAACTCCTTCTAACTATGATAATGCTTTTTAATCTGAAAGTCTATGTCAACTAATATGGCCTTCTTTGTTAGTATTTGCAGAGTATGTCTTTTAAAAGTTATTTTCTACTTTTCTGCATGATTATGCCTTAAGTGTGGCTTTATTATCAGCATGTAGCTTCATTAAAAAAAAAGAAACTCTAACAATATCTGTTCTTACTTGGTTGGCTTAATTTGCATATATATATATATATATATATATATATATATATATATGGTAATTAATAATACTATATTTAGACTTTTTTCCACTCTTTTGTAAATTTATTTTGACCATATGCATAAAATTTTGTTTAGTTTGTTTAAAGCATGCTTTGGAATAATTATAGGCTCATAACAAAATTAAGAGGAAAACACAAAGGTTTTCTATAAGCCCCCTTCCTCCACATTTGCCAAGCTTCCACCCTCATCAGCACCCAACATCCAGAGTAGAACATTTGTTGTAATTGAGGAATCTACCTTGACTTGTCATTACTATCTCACGAGCATAACTCATGGTGTTGTGTGAGTTTGAACAAATGTATGATGGCATATATCCACCATGACAGTATCATATAGCACCTTTCTTCTGCTCTAAAAATTCCCTGTGTTCTGATTATTCATCCCCCAAACTCCTGTAACCTCTGGCTTTCCTACTGTCTCCATAGTTTCTCCTTTTCCATAATAATTGTGGTGGTTTGAATGTAAAATTTCCCCATAGCTTCATGATGAAGCCTCATATTCAATCCCCAACTGGTGGAATCTTTGGGAGGTAGAGCCTTGCTGGAGAAGGTGTGTCATTGGGGGTGGGACTTGAGGCTTATTAATTCATCCCTACTGGGTGTTCATAGCTCACTCTGATGACTTCCATCCTGTTTCTGTGGAGATGTCTGCCGTGCCATGATGAAACTTCCCTGTCAGCTGAAATACGCCTTTTCTGTGTATTCATGTGTGTGAGCTGCTTCTGGTTGGGTGTTTTATCCCAGCAAGTAGAAGGTAACTGCTTCAGTGTCATACAGTTCAAAGCACACAGCATATAGGCTTTTCAGATTCACTTTTTTTAAACTTAATAATACACATGTAAGGCTATTCTATGACTTCTCATGACTTGTTTACTTATTTCTTTTTAGACCTGAATTAATTTATCTAACTATCCAATTATTTAATTTTTAATTTATTTTTTTCTATTCTTCTTTCTTGCAATTTGGGGCATTATTGGTGACATATATATGGATTTATATATTATTTTGCTGATCACTATTGAAAAATTCAATCATATATAGTTTTAGCTTACACAATCAGTATTTAATGGTCCAATGATCACATACATCCAACTTGTCTTTCTAAGTAAACTTGCATGAGTGTATGTGTGCATATCTGTGAATTTATATGTGTGAGCAGGAGAGTGAGGGTGCCATATCACTTGTGTGGAGGTCAAAGGACAACTTTGAGTGGGTCAGTTCTCGCCTTCTACCTCACTTGAGGCAGGGACTCTCATTCTTGGCCACTGTATGTGCTAGGTAGCTGGCTCACAAGCTTCCAGACAATTCTCCTTTCTCTGTCTCCTTTCTTTCTGTACACACACTGGGATTACAAATGTACACCATAGCATCCAGCTTTTAACTTGAGTCCAAACTCAGGTATTAATATTTGGGTAGCAAACACTTTATTCACTGAGCCATCTCTCCAGCCCATAAATAAAGATTTGTTGCAATCCAGCCATGCTTTATTTTTTTATTATTATTCACATAAGGTCTGTGTCTATTCTTATGCTACAATGAAGTTGCCCATGCAAAGACTATGACCAGCAAGAGTTAGAAAACTTACTACATGACACTTAAAGAAAAACAGTGCTGATCTCTACTCTATAGTAATACCCTTAAGGATTTAGGAAATCTTGACTGTGATCTTCCCTTTACTCATTGACATGTGATTGTTGTCCAGTATTTTCTTTTTGCCATTTTTCCTTATTTTTCTTTGCATTTTTGTTTTATTTGAAAATGACAGAGAGAGAAAGAGGCAGATAGAGAGAGAGAGAATGGACGCACCAGAGCCTCTAGCCACTGCAAAGGAACTCCAGATGCATACACCCCCTTGTGCATCTAGCTTACGTGGGGCCTGGGGAATTGAGCCTCTAACCAGGATCCTTAGGCTTCACAGGCAAGTGCTTAACCTCTAAGCCATCTCTCCAGCCCATCTTTTTGCCATTTTTCTTAACTCCACAAATTTAGCATTAGTATTCCTTTACCCAAAGTTCCATTTTGTCACGTATCTACACATTTTTAGCCATTCTATTGATCACCATTTCATCTTACATCATAGATCATTCTTTTAGCATCACTTTTTTATTATTTAAGTATATCTTTTAGAAGGTATTGGATTAGTTAAGCTCTTTTGGGAGTAAATCCCTTTGTTGTTTGCACCTCTAAATATCCTCATTTTATCTTCATTCGTGAAATGCATTTTTTTCTGAGTACACAATTCTAAGCTGATAGTCATGTTCTCTTAACAGTTGGAAAATATTACTTCCTCTATCTTTATTTTCAATGTTGTTGAAGCAAACTTCAACATCATTCTTTTAAGGATGGTCCATCTTTTCTCTCTATGTCCTTTTAAGATCTTTTGACATTTAGTGTTATACAGTTGAATTATGATATATTTAAGCATGAATTTACTCTTTTAATATTATGCTTGGTGTGTGATATTGTGTTTTTATCAGTTTTGGAAGATTTGGACTAACGTCTCTTCAAATCACTCTTTCTCTCCATTAACCCATCCAGCCATCCTTTGCTATCTCCATTCTGCTCTTTCTTCAGTCATTTGGAGATGCCACTTAGATCTGTGTTTGACCCTTTTTACTATATTCGAGGTAGTTTCCAATTTTCATTTCAGATGGATTGTATATAACATCTAGCTTATGGTTACCTCTTCATCTATATGATTGCATCTTTCTTTTTCTTTAAACATTTCACAGGTAGTGGTTCTTTATACTGCATCTTAGACTCCTCTACTTTCATTGTGAATATCTTAACCTATTCCATATTGTTGATGTTGCCTCTAATTCATGGTAGGTTACCTTAGGGTATTTTGCATTTCTTGCTTAACTTTATAGAATCATATAGGTGTAAGTTAAAGAAGCTTTCTTTTCTCCAGAGAGTGTTTGCTTCAATGGTTAGTCAAGGACACTCCTGATCTAAGACCATTTCAGCTACTGTGAGGATTCTGGCTTAGGAAATGGATCCCAGGATCAAGATTAGTCCCTACACAATGGTAGTCCATGTCTTAGTATTCCAATAAGAATGTTGCTGTTTGGCATCTGCTCTCAGGGCCCTTCACTGTGCTAGTCTGGACTTGGATTGGTTTCTATTTGGAGAACTCACAATCCCCGTGGGGATAACTGGCATCCCCAATGAAGAGGGTCCCTTCAGGGGGTAGGGAGGACAGGGATGAAGGTAAGTATGGTACAAACATGTGCTGTCTCCACACTGAGTATGTGCATAACTAATAAAGAAAAAATGGTTTTTAAAAAGGCCTTTTTAAAAGCTCTTCAATCCAACCACTTGTAAAACTAGGAATGTCTTGAGTATTTTCTGTTCACAATGTAGCTTTTCATCTACTACATAGGGGGGTGAGTTCCTCAAAGGACTCCTTGTGCCACCAAAACTCTTGTGAAAATGTGAACCCCTGCCTGCACCCCCACCATACACCCATACACACAAAATAACTTGCATACTTTCTTCTATCACTGGAAACAGAATGAAAATTCATTGTTAAATTTTAAAACATTTTGTTTTAGGTAAAAATCTGGTTCTCAAAATACCATCATTAAGCCAGATATGGTGGCACATGCCTTTAATACCAGCACTCAGGAGGCAGAGAAGGATCACTGTGAGTTTGAGGGCACCCTGAGACTACATAGTGAATTCCAGGTCAGCCTGAGCTAGAGTGAAACCCTACCTCAAAAAAGAAAAAATAGCAAAAAATAACTGTCATTAAAATGCCATTAGTGGGCTGGAAAGATGGCTTAAGAGTTAAGGTGTTGCCTGCAAACCCTAAGGACCCAGGTTTGAGTCCCCAATACCCACGTAAGCCAGATGCACAAGATGGTGCATGTGTATGGAGTTCATTTGCAGTGGCTGGAGGCCCTGGCATGTCCATTCTTTCTCTCTCTCTCAAATAAATAAATAAATAAGTAAATAAATAAATAAAATATTTACAAAAATACCATTATTTGCTAGGCGTGGTGGCACATGCCTTTAATCCCAGGACTCGGGAGGCAGAGGTAGGAGGATCACCATGAGTTCGAGTCCACCCTGAGACTACATAGAGAATCCCAGGTCAGTCTGAGCTAAAGTGAGACCCTAGCTTGAAAAGCCAAAAATAAATAAATAAATAAATAAATAAATAACTTTATTGACTGTTTAACTTACTGGGCCAAATATACAACTTGCTTTCTTATTTAGTCAGTATTTTATCACCCTTGATATTGAGAATGACTACAAGCCTCAAAATGCTTGCTTTTGGTATATAACGTTAATATTTTGGTACACTGAAATTAAAACTAGGTATTGTTCTATAAGATATATGGTCTGTGGCAGTAGGCGCTGGTGATTGTAGTCAGGAGGCCAGCATTCCTTTCGCCTTATGCTCATAAAAACATGGAAGCTATTGATACCACAATACCACAGGACGACATTATGGACCATTCTTACCTTGCTATATATTTGCCAGACACTTTACAACCCATTTGGGTAGGTCATTTCTCACTAGCACTCACAGAGAAAATTAGGTGACCCATACTATATTGGCTTCCTTGTCTCCCACTGTTCATCTTCATAGGATGATTCAAAACCTCCAAACTTCTATCCTGCACTGTTCTACATTTATGTAAGTAGGAGGGTCAGCTGGCATGAAAAAGTATCTGATACACCTCCTTTTCCAATACTATTTCTTTCTGCTTTTTTTTTTACTATTTATTTATATGTATGTGTATGTGCCTATGTATTTATTTATATGTATGTGTATGTGTGTGTGTGAGTGTCGGCGTGCCATGGTGCACATGTGGTGGTTACAAGACAACCTTGGGGTGTTTCTCCTCTCCTTCTACCTTCTTTTGAGACAGTGAGACAGATTTTCCTTTGTCACCACTGCTTGTGACCTTCTGGATTCTCCTGACTTGTGTGGGAAATATTCCAATAGTTATAGATGACTGCAATGCCCCTGAGACTAAGACAGCAGAAGGATAAATTCAGGTATTAAACTCCTATTATGGACAACTTGGTACTTTTCTTCCTTTCTTGAGTAAGTTAAGAAAAAATGTTTAAAATAACAGAGATTTCTGGATGTGGTGGTGCACACCTATTGTCTTAGCTACTTGGTAGAATGAGGCAAGCAGGGCACTTAAGCCCAGGAGTTCAAGGCCAGCTGAACCAACATAATAAAAACCCATTTCAAAACAAAGTAACAACAAATATTAAGGGACCCATTTAACTACCATTAACATTTAGTACTTGTTGTGATTTTATCATATTTGTTTTATTTATATGTGCTGAAGTATTTAGAATTGTACATATAATACTATATATATAATAATGAAAATTAAAGCTTGTCATACCTTAAATAATCCCACTGTAATCACATCTGACAAAACTAGCATTATCTAATACTCTATAGTAAAATGGCCTTCAGTATCTTTTGTACTTGGTTGTTCAAAGTAAGGTGGAATCAAGGCCAGTACATTACATTTGATGATAGTATCTAAACTTCTGTAACACATATAGTCCTTGCAATTTTTAAATCATTTTATCTTCATCAGGACTCTAAAATTCAATAACCATTATTTTCATTGTGTAAATGCAAGTTGAGGCAGTGTATAGAGAAAATTTCTTGCATTTCACCAATCCAGTATCCAAATCCCTTTCTTATTTTGAAAAAACATCTTAGTGGGGGCCCCATCTGGATGCCAAAGAGGTGTGTAAACTAGCATGGACATGTTAGTACAGGACTTTGAGTCTAGAGAAGTAAAATTTATGTAATTATAAAAATATGCTACACTTGCATTGTCCCTTATGATGACATCCACCCTATGGAGTATCTACCATAGTGAACCACATAGATCTAAACAGATTAAGCCAAGCTACAAAGACAGATGAGGAATCGTGAAGAGCATCAGTGACAGAACTTAGTGTCCAATAGGCTTGCCAGTTCTGAGAATTAATTTGATGGTTATGTTCCAGAAAATCCACTTGTCTACTTTCAGAGACTGATCCTCTACTCATCCTATCAATTATCTGAAACAAAAATCAGCTGTCCAGTAAAATCTCCTTTTGCTTAACTTTTCAAATGTCAGGGTCTGTTGCTGAAATTTAAAAAAAAAAAATCCTTTGGCAACTATTGCTCATTGTGTCCAATTCATTTCAATAGGAGCAGAATCTGCATTCTTAGCTAGGCACAGATCACAGCTGTTTGTGCCTACAAGTTCTGATCTATATGTCAGAGGCAGAAGGGTGGTGTGCAAGTTTTAGAAAGAATCTTTACATACACAGCTTACACTTTCCACTCCCTCTTCCTCCTTCTAGATGGAGCATGACTTAGCAAAGAAATATTGAAGATGGTTTATCATCAAAATAGAAGGACCAAAGGGGTTATAAAGTCACTCCTATAACCTTCCAATTATGTAAAAGAGAGAGGAAGAAACTATCTATCTTGTTTATGCTATTGGAACTTTTTTCTTAATCCTGATTCTTCTCAGCTGAACAGAATCCCAACTGGTACACACACACACACACACACACACACACACACACACACACACACACAAACAGACATGGTTGATACATCCATTTTTGTAACTAAAACAACAGCGAATATGACACATATTCTTCTCTGGGACTGTTCTCCAAATGCTGGTTTTCATGTCCCTATGGGTGAGCCAAGCATATAATTTGTAGGATTCATCCATCATCTCATTTATACACTGTACTATCTTTGACCCCCTTAGAATTCTATTCTGCATCTTGTCAGTTACAAGACTCCACTATAACTGAACCCCATTCTAAAAGAAAAACAGTTAAGCTAAGTCCTTCTAGACCATGATTTTGCAGGATCCTTGGAATACCCTGGACAAATGACCCAATCTTCTCTAGATCAGGCATGGGATTCTAGTCCCTTTTTACCTCCAAATCAGACCATGTAACCAGTATGAGTTCACACAGGCCATAGATAAGGACAAAAATTAGGTTTTTGCAGAGAGATGCTGATTCATCCAACCTCACAGTGGTTGATGCTACCTACACAAGACCTTCATATTATGACATCAAAAAGAGAGGGTAGGCAAACACAAGCCCACTCTACAATATCAAGCTACCATCAATCACGGGGTATAAGAGGGCCTAAACCTACCATACTGTCTATCAAAAAAGTAAGTCTTATCTCAATTTTCTGGGTGCTAACTTACTCTCCGTTGGAGAATCTGCTTCTCTTTTCCAGATAGATGCAGATCCTAAGAAGAGAGCTGCCCCAACATACCTCAAAAGGGGCCCAACTGAAACTAAGGACAACTGGCAAAATAAGCAAGGGTGATGTTTTCCTGTGAACCGGATACCAGCACAAAGGGGAAGGAGAACAACACAGAGAAAAGTCAACTCCTACCAAATCAGAGGGCCAGAGCCTCAGAGGCCCCCAACACCTCAGCACTGAAGCAGACCAAAAATGAACCCAACATGGCTCAGGGAAATTTTGCGGAAGAGGGGGCGGAAAGAATGTCAGAGTCACATGTTGGGTCATGATTTGCAGAAACATTTATCATACCAATAACTGGGGGCTAACTCCACAATGCACGACCCATTTTCATTAACAAGGAGGGTCTAATGGGAGGGGGTAGATCACAGATGAGCCTAAATAATGGTACCAAACTGCCTGTATTTACTGAAAAGAAAACTAATAAATTAAATTAAAAAAAATAAAAAAAGAGAGGGTAGGACTAAAGAGATTGCTTAGTGGTTAAGGCATTTGCCTGCAAGGCTAAAGGACCCAGGTTTGATTCTCCAGGACCCACATTAGCCAGATGCACAAGGGGGCGCATGAATCTGGAGTTTGTTTTCAGTGGCTGGAGGCCTTGGCATGCCAATTCTCTGTCTCTCTCTCTCTCTCTCTCTCTCTCTCTCTCTCTCTCTCTCTCATAAATAAATAAAAATAAAATTTAAAAAGGAGACTAGTTGGAAAGAAGAAGGGATTCAGTGGATAAAGAATCTGGGAGGGAGAAAAGGGGAGTTACAAAAGGGATTATCATGGTTTTATGAAACTTTTAAATAAAACTTAAAAGAATTACACAGACACTAGCCTACTAGTCCATGGGCCCATGAATCTCCTTATAGAAGAAGATAGAATCTAGGAAACTGTTGGGCTATAGCTTGATGACCCTGGTTTACTCTTCTATGTCACTGTGGTTCAGTAAGGGACTACAAGAAATCCATTAATTGTACATTCAAAGCTGGACTTCTAGATCATACAAAAATATATTTATCAGAGTAAGAAGGTGGACATATTTTAATAGTTTGTACCTTGTTTATAACTTTCAAGTATTTAGACATGTATGCGGATTTTCATTTGTATGCTGGTTCTAAGCCTTGGAGATGACCCTGCTTGTACATGAGTTTAAATACCACTTCTCCCCTCTGAAATAGCTAGTGCATTATTTGCTTTATTATTTTCTAGTTCTCTCCCTAACATTCTCCTCTAGTGTAATAAATCACTCATAGGCATGAACTTGGCTTTCTAATTCTTTGTAGCCTTCTGGTTCTTAGAACAAAGTGTTCGGGGTACGTGATTGTGTGTGTGATCAGTATGTCCCAACTCTGGCTGAGTATCAGAATCACAAGAATGATTTTGAAACATGTAATCCCAAGTGCCACCATAGTCATTCTGAAATCCAGAATTAAGGAAAAGAATATATATATATATATATATATATATATATATATATATATATATATATATATATATATATTCTACAGGCTCCACAGATAGCTAAGACAGTGAGCACTGTGACCAACTCATTCACTCCTGCTTTAAGATCATCAGCATGCAGAAATACAAGAACAAAAGTGAGGGGATGATCATGGGGTAAGGTAAGAAAGGTATTTTCCTGGGCCTTAACATCTTCCCTCCAGACTTTTGGACTTGGTATCTGCTTCTCATTTTACTGATCTCTTGGTATTAGCACTTCCCATGGCTCAAAGCTTGATCATGAATTTCAAAATCAGGGTGGCAGTGAATGGTTCTCAAATCTGTATCTGTAACTCTTTGTATTTCTTAAGGATATATGCCTAATCTTTCACCATAGTATCTCAGTCCAGTTTGTTCTACTACAGCTGGTTACCAGAGATTGAGTAATTTAAGACATGTATTTGGTTTGAAATATATAAATACTGGAAGCTGAGAAGTGCAAGATCAAGAGGCCACATCTGGTGAAGGCCTTCTCACATCATCCTAACAAGGAGGAAGGCACCACATGAGTTGAGCATGGGAAAGAAAGGAGCTAAACTCCTCTTTGGTAATGGACTCACTTCCACAATGCCTAACTCACTCCCATTGTTGTAGTTACCTTCTCATTGCTGTGATAAAGTACCAAACCAAAAGCAGTTGATGGGAGGAAAGTTTTTATTTTGGCTTACAGTGTTGAGAGGAAGCTTCATGATGGCAAGGGAAAGTGTGGCATGAACAGAGGCTGGACATCATCTCTGCCACAGCAGGTAGACAACAGCAGCAGGAGAGTGAGCCAAACCCTAGCATGGGAAAGCTGGCTGTAGCACTCCTAAGCCTATCCCCTATAATATACCTCCTCCAGCAAGGCTCCACTTCCCAAATTTTCACCTGCTTAGGACCTAGCATTCAGAACACATGAGTTTATGGGGGACATCTGATTCAAACCATCACACCAATGAGGAAGGATAGATCCATTTGTGAGGTCAGTGCCCCCATGATTGTCATCAGGAAGACAATACCTCCAAAATGCCACTGTATTGATTTACTTTTTATTTATATTTTTATTTATTTGTTTTTTTTAATTTATTTTATTAATTAAGTAGGAAGTTTTACAAATGCATCATATGTTAGTGCTATCATTTCCATACTTCCTGCTTCCATTCCACTGAGGGCTTCCCTCAGTGGGATTGTTGGTATTCCCCATAAGTTTGTGGGGTATAGATGTGAGAGCATTAGTCAGTTATTGTGGGGGCGGGCAGCCAGTGTCTCTGGACAGTCCCTTCTACTCTGTGCCTCTTACATTCTTTTTGCCCCCTCTTCCACAAAATTCCCTGAGCAATAGCGGACGCATTTCAAATGTACTTTAGCGTTGTGCTCTCAGAACCAAATGATGAGGACTTTAAAAATCCTAATCACCACAAAGAAATTCCTGCCAATCTATTCTACCTTATAGTTCATGGGGCATTTTGACCAAGACTCTAGATAGTCATGGCTTTTAATGTTGTCATTGTCTAAAATATAGGCAAGGACAATGATAGACAATCACAATTTGCTTGAAGTCCTTAGTGCCTCATTTACTTAAGCTACCTTTTAAGATAAAGGTAAATAATTTTAGAAAATCAAGAATATACACAAAGCTAAAACCCAATAAGTATTTAGACAACACAAAACAGGACAACTTCCAAGCTTGCGCTCAGATGTCCTAAAGAGTTAAACAGATATCCAGAGACACAGAGGCTCCCAAGACCTAAGCACTGAAGCAGACCTAAAATGGACCCAACATGGCTCAGGGAAATTTGCAGAAGAGGAGGCAGAAAGAATGTCAGAGCCACACGATGGGTCATGATACACTGCCTCCTACCCATAATTGATGGCTAACCCCACAAGGCACGACCCATATTCCCCAACAAGGAGGGTCCCTACGGAGTGGGAAGAACAGGGAGGAGGCTAACAATGGTACCAACTTGACTGTATACACTGAGTACAAAACTAATTAAAAATTTTAAAAAAGGAGTTAAACTCTGAAATGAACTGTCTCTGTTGGTTTGCTGCCAAACATTTCCTTCATTGGAGTTACCATTGCACAAGATTGTAACAACAGCTTCATCTTTGTCTTGATCTCAGTTATTTTGGAGATTATTTTCAATAACTGCACTGAAAACAGCTCTATCAAGTCCCATCTTTTTTCCACGCTCCAGATCTTCATTTAAATGGTACAATGGCTTCATTAGGGGCTCAGGAAGCCACAATAGAAGATACCAAAGCTGTTTAGGCACATGAAATGGGAATAATAAGTTACCAGTGGGCCAATTAAACATGCTCTTCCTTCTTTGCTGGAACATGCAAGTGACCAAGTTTTGCCACTTGGGGTCTGTTCCTTGCAATTGCTGTCATAGACTCACCCTACAAAGCCCCACATCCTGGGGGTCATCAGCCTGGATGCTTCATTTAAGCCACACTATGAGAACCACTGGTGGGATTCCTTGAAAGAAAATGTTAAATTGAAACCACATCATTACCAGTGTTTCTCAGAATAAAAAAAAGAGCCTTCTAAGTGAGGCAATTATAAAGTATCATCTCAAAACAGTTTTTTGCCAGAATATTATCTTAACTGTGAAACATTCATAGCTTTGTCGTGACTCCATATTATAGTCCACACACTTAACTAAGACCATACAGGGAAAATTACAAAGATGGCTTAAATTTCCCAGGGCATTGGGTTTGTTGAAAAGAGTCACATATTTTGAGGCTGTGTAGGGAACACAAGGACAATGCAAGAACTAATGCAGTCTCCTAATACTTAATCTCTTTGGCTTTTCCTCCTATGTGACAAAATTTTGAATTAAGAGTAATAAGCTGGGGCTGAAAAGATGGATCAGTGGTAAGATTCTTTTTGCAAAACCATGAGTACCTGAGTCAAGATCTCCAGCATCCAACATGCACCCATGATGTGTGCCTGTGATCCCAGTACTGGGAAGGCAGAGACAGGAGGCTCCCTAGGACTTGCTGGCTAACTAGCTCTAGCCAAATTGGTGAGCTCTATGGTCAGAGCAATGCCTTGTCTTAATAAATAAGGTAGAGAATAGCAGAGAAGGTACCTAATATTGACCTCTGCTCTCCACCTGCATGCACGTGCATGTGTACCCCAACCATACACATGCACCTGTGCACACACATGCACCCACATTCATACATACATACATACATACATACCACATAAACTTGCCAAAAAAGAATAGTAAGCCATAAAAGAATCTAAAAATATCCTCTTGGATTTGTGAGACAAAATGTCTGACATCCAGGAAGGTGCAACTATGAGATGTAAGACTCAAGGTCAAACAATTGTGCTGTGGCTGATCGATGCCCATTTGTTTTTGTTATATTGTTAGAATGTTTTTAGTAGCTAGTGGTCGCCATTGAAAACCTTTGCATGAATGGGGATTAGCTATTTAGCTGTAACCTCAGGACAAGATTATGGAGAAAAGAATTTCCAAATTACCATCTCCCAGTTTCCATGAAAGCTTTACTCAACAGTCAAGTATAGACTCAATTATAGCAACGTAGAGACAGCATCAGGCAACTAGAAATATTTCTAAGCCAGTGATTAGACAAGGACTCACATAGAGTTCAGTATTTTGGTGTCATCACTAAGGGTACAAGCTATGAGTGGTGGTTTGATTCAGGTGTCCCCCATAAAATTAGGTGTTCTGGATACTAGGTTCCCACCTGTTGGAGATTTGGGAATTAATGCCTCCTGGAGGGAGTGTATTGTTGGGGGTGGGCTTATGGGTGTTATAGTCAGTGTTCTCTTGTCAGTGTTTGGCACACTGTCCTATGGCTATGGTCCACCTTATGTTGTCCAGGGGGTGATGTCCACCCTCTGCTCATGCCATCATTTTCCCCTGCCATTGTGGAGCTTCCCCTAGACCCTGTAAGCCAAAATAAATCTCTTTTTACCACAAGCTTCTCTTGGTTGGGTGATTTCTCCAAGCAATGCGAACCTGACAGCAACACTATGGATAACACTAAGTTCTTTTAGCCTGATTTGTGCAAGAGTAAATATATTTGAGCTGCTCCACACATCTTGAATTCACGTGATTTCATCAGTGAAAGCTTGTTTCAATACTCATAATCAGCAAATCATTTATTTCATTATTAAGACTCTTTTCTGACATTTGCTGTGCTCATTAGCAAAACCTAAGTGATGTAGATAAGAAACAATAGGTATAAAGGAGCCTCTGGAGGATGGTGTCTCTGCTTACAATGTGTATAGACCAACCCAGGTGTGTGCACCCTTGATTGGCATCTGGGTTATTACTTAACCTAAATTTGACACATGGAATGTCACTCTAATTGATGCGGAATTTTAAAGTAAATTTCAGACATTATAACAAGCCTCTTAGTGATAAAATAAGAACTCAAATTCTTGGATTTCTAGTTCAAGATCCTTTCCAAATGATTGCCACCTTTCCTCCTTAAAAAAAAAAAATGGAGCTTGGGATATAGTTTAGAGGTAGAACACTTACTTGGTATGTATGTGCAAGGCCCTGGGTTCAGCCCTCAATGCTGCACTAAAAAAAAGAGAGATAGTCTCTAAGTATATGCTAGAAAAAAAAAAAAAACACCACGAACTACCCCTTACACATCAGCCAAGGTCCAGGTGAAACCACAGATGAACTGGCAAGATTAGCAAGAGTGCTGCTTCCATGGTGAGCCTGACAGCCTGCACCAGGGTAATGGAGACAGATACTGATGATACTCAAGACATTCCAAAGCAGAAATCCAGAAGCTGCTGAGATCTCAACACTAAATTAGACTTAAATCACACCCACCATGGCTCAGGGAACTTTGTGGAAGTGTCAAATTGTAAGAGCCACAGAGTGGGGTGAACTATCTAGAGGCATTGCTACCCCCACAATGACTGAACACTGCTCTCACAACCCATAACCTACAGCTCCATGTGGAATACCAGAAACCCCACTGAGGAAGGCCCTCAATGGAATGGGGTCAGGGAGGAGGGAAATGATGGTACCAATACATGATATGTCCATACAAAGCTTCTGATTAATAAAAAAAAAAAAAGAGAAGAAAAAACCTGAAGTCCTAAATCATGCTTATCTGTGAAACTGGGGTACTCTAAAACTGGTTCTTAGGAGCCCAGATTGGTGTGTCCTAAGATTTTTCACAAAAGAATACTTTATTGGAGCCTTTTGATACTCCATTATCCCATAGGCTTCCAGAAGACACAGAGTGACCTTTCAGTGTTGTGACACAAGATCCACTATAGAAAACTCCCATACCACTGAATAGTGTTACTTTCTAGCTTGTTGGAGTGGACCTGTGGGGTATAGTGAGATGGACCCATAATAGTCAGTTAATAAATAATTGTCAAGTTAAATTGTGCTAAATCCATGCTGACTTCCCTGTGAGACTGAGCAGGGAAATTTGGGGTTTGTCCATGGTAAACTGATTTAGGTTTAGAATTATTGAAATCCAGTTGTTTAATCCAGCACTTTTTAATTTTTATGTATTTATTTATTTGACAGAGAAAGAGAGAGAGAGAGAGAGAGAGAGAGAGAGAGATTGCTACTGCAAACGAACTCAAGATGCATGCACCCCATTGTGCATCTGGCTAATGTGGGTCCTGGAAAATAGAACCTGGGTTCTTTAGCTTTGCAGGCAAGCAACTTACTGCTAAGTCATCCCTCCAGCCCAATCCAGCCCTTCTTTAAAAAATATATATATATATATATATATATATATATATATATATATATATATATATATATATATATCTCGATAAAAGGAGAGAGAGAATGGGCATGCTATTGCCTGCAGCCACTGCAAAAGAAATCCAGATGCATGCACCCCTTTGTGCATCTGGCTTATGTGGGTCCTGGAGAATCAAACCTGGATCCTTTGGCTTTGCAGGCAAATGCCTTAACCATGAAGCCATCTCTCCAGCCCTTTTTTTTCTTTCTTTTTTATTTTTTCAATCCAGCTTCTTAAACTGCTATTTGTGCACCATCTGGGGATCTTCCTAGAATGGAGATTCTCACTCAGTTGATCTAGGGTGGATCTTGAGAGTCTGCACATATAAAAGGCTATCAGGGTACACTGCCATTGCTGACCCAAGGTGGCAAAGATTCAACCTCCACCTGAAGAGTTTTGAGAACAAAACTGATAAATCAAACACTGCAGTGTGTGTGTGGGGGGGGGGTTGGGGAGATGGCTCAGTGGTTAATAGCACTTGCTGCTCAAGCATGAAGGCCTGGGACCACCGGAGTGCAATTTACCAGCACCCACATCAGTAGTGGAATATGGCTATGCACATCTATAACTGTGTCTGTGAGGGAGAGGGGTAACTAGAGAATCACTTGGGGTCACTGATCAAAATCAGCAAAAACAGCAGCTCTGGGCTGAGTGAGAGACTCTGTCTCAAAGAAACAGGCAGAGGGGCAAAAAGAGGAGGACACCAGAGGTTCTCCTCTAGCTTCTGCATCCTTGTGCACAGGTGCACACATATGCTCACATATGTGCATATAATATGCACACATCACAGACTATATCATACATATGCAACACACACACACACACACACACACACACACACACACACATAAACACACACGCCAGAAAATTCCAAGATGAGGCAAAATAATGGAACTCAAACCCATAGTTAACCTTCTGCAAAATGTGAAGAGCACAGCTAAAGTGCTCATGCAAAGCAAAGAAAGTGGGTAAGCACTTGAACATTTGGTGAAGATTGAACTTCGACTTCCTATAGACTTAACTATTTACAATAGTTTTCAAAGCACAAACATATCCTGTCATTAATTCTAAAAATCTGTCTTTTGTGCTAAAAAAATTATAAAGAGAGCCCTCCTTCCCTCCTTATTAATTACCTTTATATGTATTGGTGGACTCGGATCTCACTGCCTCTACAGTTAGCCTGCTAGAGTGGGTTACCTGTGTTCTCCACTCTTTTCCCAGCTCTAGTTTAAGTCAGTCAATCACAGAATCCAGGGATATGGTGAGAGACTTCATAAATGGCCAAGGGGCTGCAAAGAGCATAGGTGGCTGGAAAGGAAAAGGCTATCTTCAGATGTAAACAAAGGAAAAAGGTGGACCTCACTGAGTGGCCTTCTGATGAACGAGTCAGAAAATTTTGCAAATTCAGTAAGAAAAGTATGTCCAAACCACTAGTCACAGAGCCAAAGGTGCAAGTGCATGTGAATTATGTTATCAGCTACACAGCAGGACTGCAGAAAGCACTAACTATGAACAATATATAAATTACAGGGTCATTCAAAGAGCAGATCAAGTGCAATTAAAATGCAAAGGACTTTTCTTTTTACCTGACTCAGATAAAAAAAATAATAATAATCCACAACCTCTGCGGATCACACAAGGCTGCCTCAAATTGTCCAGAAGAGCAGAAAGTGAGGGGGTTGGGGAACCTGATTATTGGACACAAAAAAAGCTAACATGCAATTTGTGCTCTTTTTATGTAGATTAAATGCATTGACTGCAGCTTGTACAGCTTAGATACGCAGCAGGGAGTCAAAAGCTTGGGTATCAGTCAACCACAGCCAGCAGCTATACCACAGAGCCAAATCTGTTATTGTACCTTAGATGAGCCACTCAATCTAATCTAATGGGAGAAAACCCCACTGGACAAATAAAATGGCTTTGCCAGCAGCAATGGTAGTTGTAATGTTAAGAAAAAAAGCCCCAAATATTTTTGGTGATAACATGATTAATGACTTCTCAGTCTCCTGGTTGTGTCTTTAAAACCCTGTTTTCCAGCTCACAGGCGCATGTCCATATTCTGACGGGGACGTTCAGGATATAAATAACAAGAGGTGGCAGTCTGCCTTCTTATCCTCACAGGAAGTCATGTGTCCTAAGCAGACCATACTCCAAGTAAATACCCTTAAGTAGACAGAAAACATTACTGGGTTTTTATGAGTGTCTCAATAGAACAACCAGAAAGGCTGAGGTTAGGAATAAAGAATTCAGTGAAATGTAGGATTGGGGGCCACTAGGACAGGGACTGTGCCCATTGAAAACAAGATGAAATTCGAGACAAGGATCACAAAGCAGACCAACAGAATATTAAAAATGACAGTCCATCTCAGAAGCCATGAAGCCCAACCTGCCCTAACTGGAAAATTGATTCTACCGTCAGGTTTGGCATCTAGTTCTAGAAAAATGAAAACTTTTTCCAGCAGCAATCCCCGAATCACCATACAAATATTTTTGGTTAAGTACTTCTATGACTTTAAAGTACACACAATACCTAGGATCTTGTTCAAAAGCACGATTGAATTCAGTAGGTGTTGCAGTCAGGTTTGCATTGCTGGCAGAAATCACCCAACCAAGAGCAGCTATTTGGGAGGGGGGTATTTTGGCTTATAGATTCTAGGGGATGCTCCACAATGGCAGGAAAAAGAACGTAGACAATAGCAACAAGGGTGTGTGCGAAACACTGGCAAGGGGATGCTGGCTATAACAGCCATAAACCTGCCCCCAATACACTGCCTCCAGGAGGCGTTAATTCCCAAATACCAATCAGCTGGGAACCTAGCGTTCAGATCACCTAAGTTTATGGGGTGCACCTGAATCAGTCCACCACAGTAGGTATGTCATAGGACATGAGATGTTAGGGTTACAGGAAGCTCCCATTGTCCCATGGACAATGCTGCTTTTCTATGGACTACCCTTGGAATAAACAAAGCTTTGTTTGTCTGGCCATACCTTATATCAAACCTAAATTTGTGAGCTTCATTTGGTGTTAGGGCCAAGATTTCTAGATTTATCCTTTTTCCTTCATGTTCCCAACTTTAAAACTAATCAACCAGTTTAAACAAGGCCTATGGCTACCATTTCTAGAAAAAAAATATATATACAGGTAGGGCATCTTAGCACATAGCTTGTAGAAGGTTTTAAACACAGGCATGAAACTGCTTTTGCCAAATTTGTTAATTGTCAGATAAAATGGCCCAAACTATTAACTATGATTTATAAATTGATAGACAATCATCTTGAAGACATGAATATTTATTATAGAACTTCCGAGGTTGAGAAATTCAAAGCCAGTTGACAAGATGCCTCTGACTTGAGATCTCTCAAAGAAGTATAGGCGAATGTTATCCAAGGCTGAAGTTATGTGCAGCCTTGATAGGAAGTGGACAGTTTACTTCCAAAGTGGCCCCTCTGCATGGTAAATTGATATTGTTGATGGGAAACCTCAGATCCTTCCATGTGAGACCCTCCACAGAGCTATTTGAATGCCTTTATTTCATGGGAGGTGGCTTCTCCCAAAGCAAGTGATATAAGGCCAAGAGAAGTTGCAACAGCCTTTGAGACCGATCTACCATCAAAGCCAAAAACTTCTTCCATATTCTAAAATATATTTTAGTTATTATTTATTTGAAAGGAGTGAATAAGAGAGAAAGGTCCTCTTGCTACTGCAAATGAAAAAGATACATGCACCACTTGGTGCATCTGGCTTCACCTAGGTACTGGGGAATTGAACCCAGGCCATCAGAATTTGCAACAAGTGCCTTTACTACTGAGCCATCTCTCCAGGCCACTTCTGCCATATTCTAATAGTCACACATGTCAGCCATGAATTCAGTGTGGGAAGCCTCTGCACAAATATGAATGCCAGTGGAAGAGGGAGGACAAGAAAAGTTAATGGGAGGGTATTGTGATCAAAATACATTATATACACTTATAAAAATTGTTAATAAATAAAAAAAAATCAAAATGGAGGACGTATATACTGCACTGATTTCACAAGTGTATTGCTCCACTTTCAAAAACCCAAAGTGGATGTCACAGACATTGTATGTAGATATGGCCCATTATAAAAGGAAAACCTGAAACTCCTGCCAGCAGATTTGTTCTTTTTTGACTTTTTATTGACAACTTTCATATAGAAAGTATACCACTACTCTCCCGTTTTCCCTCCCAACTCCGTTCTCTGAATCCTCTTTCTTCTTTCCGACCAATCTACTGTTTTGAGGTCATTTTTTTCCTTCCTATTTTGCAGGTCTTGTGTATGTGGCATTAGTCATTTTCAGGTTAAAAATATCAGGCCACTTTGTATCTGGATGACAGCATTGTAAGCAGCCATCTCCTTCCTTTGGCTCTTACATTCTTCCTAACACCTCGTCAGCACTGGTCCCTGAGCCTTGGAGGGTGTGATAGGGATGTCTCATCTAGGGCTAAACACTCCACTGTTCCTTCTTCTCAGCACTTTGATGAGTTTTGAGTGACTCCAGTGGTCACTACCATCTTAAAAGTTTATCTAATCAAAGTGAGAATAGCATAAGTATACGGACATAAACGTAAGTATTTAGAGGACAGTTTAGTGGTCATAACATATCCATTTTGCCAGGCAACAGTAACAGTTCCCTCCTTGGGGCTTATAACCTCCTCAGCCATAGGCTTTTGACTAAGTTTTCAATTCCAGGCAGGAATTACCTCTCATGGAGTAGGCCTCAAGTCTAATCAGAGAGCAATTGGTTTTCTTCAAAACAGACATGCCACCATCGTACCAATTGGTACATTTTGCCTGGCTGGCCAGCCATAAACTTTGCTGGATAGAGCTACAAACTGAAAGAAGAAGCCCAGTCCCCGAGTCACCACCTGTGGGAATGTCACTCATTTGCTGACCAGGAACATGCACAAAGGACTACTGCTTGTCAAGACATTTATATGTGCACAATTGTTTATTATAGTAGCTAGTGTTATATTACAGAAGCTACTGTTTCCAAAACTTGCCCCTATTTACTGTGCTGCATCCTTCCTTCTATCCCAGCCTCTCCTGCTCCATTGCCACCATTCTTCTTTGGTATGGTTTATACATTTTGCTATTACCTAAAGATTCTTCAGCATTGTCCATTCAATTAATTGTATGCAAAATATTATAGGTGTATATTTTCTGGAAAGAGAACCCAGTGGTTTGTGGGCGTCCTTTAGAAACCTAGAAGGTCCTGAAATTGTTTAAAGACCCACTCTACCAGAGTCTCCTCTATTGTCTTACTCCTAAATCAATCTGTGACCTTAATTCACCCTATGACTTCAAGGTGGGAATATTTTGAGTAAACCATCAATGAAAATTAGAGTAAGGGCTGGGGATTAGACAGTGGATTAAACACTTGCCACACAAACATGAGTACCTGAATTCAGAACCCCAGATCCCAAATAACAAATCAGATGCTTTGATAAGCATCTGTAATTCCAGTGTTCTTAGAGTGAGATGGAAGGTGGAGATAGGAGAATCTCCCAGAAGCTTGTGAGGCATGGAGCCTGGTAAATACAGTGGTGCCTCAGGGTGAAAGGCAAGGATTAAAATCCATACTGTCCTCTGACCTCCATATGCATGCCATCATGCATGCACATATACACAAAATAAAATTTAAAAGAAAGCAAAATAAAGCACTCTAGTTAGGTTGTGACTGCCAATAGGAGTCCATTATGGTATGAACAGGGTGGTAGACTGAAGGAACTGACTGGAAGCCCCCTCTGAGACTTATTTAGCAGCTGCCCTTCTCCTCTAATAGTAAAATCTTCCTCAGAGTGTCTCCTAGTGACCCTAAAGAGTTACCATGTTCTTTTCCAATAGCCTAATTTATGGCTTAGGACTAAGGAGATCTTGTTTTTGTATATTCTGAGAAGTAATTCTACTCTATCTTATCAGTTCTGAGAGTTTGATGTCCAGAAAAGCTATATTAATGCTGAGGCAATTCAAAAAAAAAAAGGCCTTCAGTATCATGTACAGGGCTGGAAATATTAGGCAATGAACCATGCCTGTCCGGCACACTAAAATCTACTGGGTGGAGTGAGTGGTCTTCAGAAGGTTCATTATTCATGTGAAGGTGTCTAGTCTCTTCAGAAACCAGGAATGACCTGAATTCTAAATCAATGGTTAACAAAGAGCTTCCCACTTTACTTGATGGCTTTTAATAGAACAGCTATAAATATATCACTTTCATCTTGAGGTTGTGGAGAATTGTGGTGTGGTGTCTTATCCTCTAAGAAACAAGCATGCAGGTAGGAGGTAGACATGTTCACTCACCTAAGCCAAGAGACTATTTACTTTTCAGGATCCCCCTTCCCAATTTTATTTATTTTTACCAGAGCCTGCCACAGCTTTCCAACAAGGGTTCATGTACTTTGATGCCTGGACATTCTGGTCCTTGGTCTAAACCTTGAACTTTGGTCTAACCTAATGGTTCTCAGAGTATGGTCCCCAGATCAGCAGCATAAGCAAATTCTTGCACTCTGGAGACTGGGCCAAGTAATGTGCTTTAGCAAATCCTAATGGATATTCGGATGGATGTTGAAGGGGGATAAACTTTGTCAGAAGTCTGTCCTTGACTGCTGAAACTTCCCTTCACTCATTCAGTCTCTTAACATTTATGCATCAGTTTTCTTGTAGCACTGAAGTGGTGTAAGTACCTTCAAAGGCATTTTAGTTTGAGGGAGAATCTAAGTGCTACAGAGAAGAAAAATACTTACCTTCTAGAAAATTGATATTTTTATATACAAATAATCTCCAGGTTATAATGATTTGAATTGCCACTTTTTGACTTTCTGATGGGGGAAAAGTGATATGCATTCTGTGGAAAGCTTAATTTAAAGTTTGAATTTGAGATTTTCTTGCTGGGTAGTGATCTAAAGCAAGAAGCTCTCTGGTGATGCTGTGTATTTGGTGGTGACTCCCAGCTCCCAGTCAGCCCTGCAATCAGGAGTGTGCTGTGTTGCTAAGGTACAAATGTGTATCCAGTGCATTGTAGACTTAAGAGACGATGTTAACTGATAGGAATGTCTATCAGGATGGAATCCCATCAATAAGCAAGCCATTTCTATTGCATAAAATGTATCCCTTTCATCTAGGCATTTCTGGGTCTTCTTTGTCCCTGGGGACTCCTGAGGTACTGGTTCTATGCAGGTTGTGACATCTGCTCTTACACTACACAGAAGAGATTTCTCCCAGGCTAAAAGATAACTGATAATCTTCTCTTAGATCATGAACCTTATAATGCTCATGTTTGCCTTTAGAGTATATTAAAGAGAAGTTTGCTTTTTAGTGATTAGGACTTTAAAGTGACTTTTCATTCAGAAGTCACTACCAAGGAACGTATGGCACTCACAACCACCCACTCTGCTCGAAGTGTTCTTCTTCCCTCCATTTCCCTCTCCTAATGACCCCAGTATTTGCTTCCCCCCCCCGTTTCCTTCTTTTTTCACTGTACAACCTCTAAGACTACAATTATCTGAGATTCTTTTTTAAATATTTTTTTATTAACTTAAGAAAGAGGAAGAGGGAGAGAGAGAGAGAAAATGGGCACACAAACTCCAGATGCATGTGCCACCATGTGCATCTGGCTTATGGGGGTCCTGGGGAATCGAACCTGGGTACTTTGGCTTTACAGGCAAGTGCCTTAACTGCTAAGCCATCTCCTCAGCCCTATCTGAGATTCTTGCTTAAAACACAGAGGGTCAGGTTTTGCTTTCAACCTATTCCTGAATCATCATTACTGGGCAGGTGTGGGAGGCATATGAGAAAGCTGCCCTTTAAACACATGATGCAGGTTATTTTAAGACTCACAGATTTACTACTCACCTTTCCTTGGCCTCAGGAATAATACCTCTGTTCTGTCTTCAGAGTTGGAACAGAACTTGGTTCTATAGGGTCGGAAGCAGGCGGGGACACTTGTCTGGCTGTACTAGCTATACTCACCTTGTTCTTTGTGATATCCATGTTATTCAAGGTGCTTTTGGAGAAAGGCTGATGGGATTTATGGAGCTACTAAAGCCTGCCCTCCCCCCCCCACGCATTTACCACACCATGTCCTATTATCCTTCTACATACAATCCTCCAGGGTGGCAAAGATGCTGAAGTTCAAAGTGATCATCTTATCTGTACTTTGAGACACAAAGATAGGGTGTACAAAGCCCATACTCCTCATATGTGTACATCAGTGCTCCACAGGATAGCAGAAATGTTTCCATTCAGCTCTGGTGTTTGTCATGTCTGATCCCATCCTTGAAGCATCTTTCTAGGCTGGGTTTCAATGTCCTGCCTGTGGTTGTAAGCTCAATGGCACCTCCACACACCTTCTTCCCATTACATACACCCACCAATTACATAATCCAACCTGCCTGATGAGAACAACTGTAACTTCTGCAAAGCACACACTTGGCTGGTACTCAGGGAAAGATGGGATGGCTAGACAGTATATGTCCTTGGAAGCATACCCTCATGCCAGAAGAGGAATTTGGTAGAGAAACAGCAAAGCTTTCTCTACTCTCATGAGGGATTCTGCCCTATGCCTGTACTTCACCCATCACTTCAGCCAAATGCTACTCCTCATTGAACACAGGTATAAGGTCATCTCTTCTATGCAGTCTTCCTTGACATTTCCTTATCCTGACACTTCAACATCACCAAGAGCTGTGTCCTCTGTATCCCTTACTGTTGTTGCAGTCCAGTTCACATTGCTGGTAGAAATCACCCAACCAAGAGCAGCTTCTGGGAAAAAGATTTATTTTGGCTTACAGGCTCGAGGGGAAGCTCCCGATGACAGGAGAAAACGATGGCATGAGCAGAGGGTGGACATCATTCCCTGGCTAACATAAGGCGGACTACAGCAACAGGAGGGTATGCCAAACACTGGCAAGGGGAAAATGGCTTTAATACCCATAAGCCGGCCCCCAACAATACACTCCCTCCAGGAGGCATTAATTCCCAAATCTCCATCAGCTGGGAACCTAGCATTCAGAACACCTAAGTTTATGGGGGACAGCTGAATCAAACCACCACAACTATCATCATACATACATAAAGGTCAACATTGTTCATACTGGGTGAGCCTAGAAGACTAGGTACACACAAAGCAGGGATATTGGGATATTTCCATTGCATGCACCTTTGTACCATATGTATGAGCTGGTGATAATATTTGGCACAGTACACAATATTAATAAATGCTTGTGGATGGCTTGCACATACCCACAAGAACCCAAAAGGAGATTTCATCCTTTTTCTCCTTTTTCTATGATGTAAGAAGGGCTCCACAATCTTGGATGGATTATTGAATGGGACTTTCTATACAGCCACCTTCTGTCTCAGGGGCTCAGCCATTGCCCTCCTTGGCCTTAGAGCTGATTGATTGAGATTGCTCCAAGGCAGGAGATCAGTAGGTCCTCGGAGATGTTGGGAGCTGGAGCTGAGCAGACGAGTGTTTATATCTCCCAGGGTGCATTCCTACTGCTCCCATGGGACACTGCTGGCAGGACTAGTCAGGAAGCTGATCATAGACTATTCCACAGGAAGCCCTCAATATTGATGGTTGAAAACAAGAGTTTCAAGAGGAAAAAGGAATTCATTCAAGGTATCTTGTGCCTGGATCATTGGAGATGATATTTGCTAGGTTTCAGAGAGATAAGCCAAAGAGTTCTCAACTTAACAGACAAGTAAGGAAGTGGGGTAAGGTTGTGTCAGCATTATAGCTGCTTGGGTGAATCCAACAGCTCCCTACTTCTCCCAGAGATCAGGTGGTAATGGGGTGCTGGATACCACCTTTGATCACCATCAAATCAAGGGAAAAATCACATCATTCAGCCCAAATTCTGTCTTACAACTTTCTGTACTTCTGTAAGATACGAGGCAAAATGTTTTATTCTAGAAAGATGCAGACTTTGACAGTTCTTACTATGGGCCAAGGACATAGCTGTGTGTTTTCTGTGCACCATCTCATTTCTTTCCCATGACAAAGTCTAGTTGAGAAGTATTCTAACTAGTCCAATTTTACATATTTGAAGTTAGAGGTTCAGTGAAGTACGACAAAACAGAGACAAGGTAAGGACACTCCCCCAGCCACTTGGCTACTACATAGTTCTGTGGCCTGGATAAGGTACTCTTATCTTTCAGGACTTATTTGATTTCCTCAATAGATAAGTGTGAATGTTATGCCATATTGAGCCCTCTATATTCCCCTGGTGAAATCCTATGTTTTTAGATTCATGACTCTCACCTGTGTTCCTAGAACAGTCTAGCTGGTTGCAAGTAAAACAGTGAAGCAAATGACATGTCCCTGAGTCATGGGATGAAAAAGAGCATTAATTGTCATTTTTAGACTGTGAACTAAATCTACCCAACAGGCCAGATTTTGGTCACTTTGACACATTATGGCTCTCAAGTGTTAAAACTATATGAACTTTTGAGAGCAGTAACTTCGTTTAAGTAGCTATATGTAAACCCCAGCAAATATCATACAATGATAGTGTTTCAACTGGTACTGCTACATAACAAAATGTTCCAAACTTTAGAAACATATAGCAGGGATTTTATTTAATTATTTTATGCCTATGGGTAGATTCTATGAGTCAGTAATGAGAACAGAGCCCAGTGGAGATGCTTGCTTTTGCTCACCATTGTTTGGATCCTAAGTTGGAAAGACTCAATAGCTAGAGGTAACTGAAAGGCTGCAGGCCAGAATTGCCTAGACAGGTGTTTACTCAAACACCTGGTAGTTGATCATGGCTATTCTCTGGAATATCAGCCAGATTTGTTAGTCAAAACACATATATTTGTGACCCACTACAGCAATTTAACTCACACTCGAAGTGTGAGTATTCAGAAAGTGGGGAAGAAAAAGGGGGGTTACAAGTGAGTCACTAAGGTTGGATAAGATTCAAGGCCAGGAGATAGAGACCTACACCTCTAGAAGGAAGAAGCCTGAGTATAATTGCTACATGTTTTTCTTTTATTTTTATTTTTATTTTTATTTTTCTATAGGTCAGGGACTGTCTTATTTATCTAAATAATTTCCATCAAACACAAGGCAAGACAGGATATGTCTAATGAGTGTTTGGCCAAGTACCAAAGAATGAATGAAGGATGACTGATCCCATTGCAGGAAGTCTCTCAGGTACATAGGCATTTAATCATTTCATTTTTCATTTATTTTTCAGGTATTAAAAATAATTTATAGAGGCCAGGAGAGATGACTCAGAGGTTAAGAGCACTTCCAGTGAAAGCATGAGGACCTGAGAAGACCTGAGAGACCACTCAACTTCAAACCCTAGGGCCCATATAAAAGCTAGGTGTGGCCACAGCCACATGAGTCTATGACTCCAGACCTGTATGACAGCAGATGCCCAGGAATCACCAGAGCTTGAGGAAAAAAAAAAAAAAAAGGCAAGCTCAGGGATTAATAAGAGACTCAGGTGAAACTGGTCACCTGAAATTTTGCTGCAAGCCAGGCATGGTGGCACACACCTTTAATCCCAGCACTTGGGAGGCAGAGGTAGGAGGATCGCCAGAGTGAATTCCAGGTCAGCCTGGGCTAGAGTGAGACCCTACCTTGAGAAACCAAAAAAATTTTTTTTTTGTTTTGCTCTGTTCACACAAGCAAGCACAACCCTATACGTGTGAGTGCATAGGCTGCCACCTGGGCACATGCATACAACACATACATACACACACATACACATTATACAAGCAAAAAAACATATAATTTTTTTTCTTTAGAAGTCAGAAGTATGTATTAAAATTTTCTGATTATTATCAGAATGAGAATATTTACAAAAGCACATAAGAAAGTGATGCTATAGATCTGTGTAGCAAACCAGATGGAATAACGTATTCCTGTCATCCCAAAACTAGGGAGGTTAAAGAAGGAGGATCAAGAGGTTCAGGACATCTTTAGCTACATAGCAAGCTCCAAGATAACCTGGGGTATGTGAGAACAGATCTCAAAAATTAATAAATAAGGGCTGGAGACATGGCTTAGCGGTTAAGCGCTTGCCTGTGAAGCCTAAGGACCCCGGTTCGAGGCTCGGTTCCCCAGGTCCCACGTTAGCCAGATGCACAAGGGGGCGCACGCGTCTGGAGTTCGTTTGCAGAGGCTGGAAGCCCTGGCTCGCCCATTCTCTCTCTCTCCCTCTATCTGTCTTTCCCTCTGTGTCTGTCACTCTCAGATAAATAAATAAATAAAATTTAAAAAAATTAGTAAATAAACAAACAAATAATTAAATGTACATTCTAGAAAAGTAGTACCAATTTTAGTTCAAACACAGATACTTGGTTTCCTGTGTCTAATACTTTTAGCACTAGTACATGACAGGAAGCCAGTACATATTGGTTGAATAAAAGTAAATATTAGGAAAACCGATTTTTGATTAAAGCAATTGAAGAATATTATAGTCTGCTACTTATTTAATCTCTCATTCAGTTTTTAATTTGCATTACAGTTGCTTTTCTATTCCAACAGTAAAATGTATCACGGTTTGTAAATGACCTACAGAGTGGAAGAAATGTTCAATGGCATTAGTAAAGCTTTTTTTCTGAGGCAAGCTCAACAGACTGCCTCTTTTATGTGAGAGTGAGAAAATGCAGAGAGAGAGAGAGAGAGAGAGAGAGAGAGAGAGAGAGAGAGGAGAAGAGAATTGACACACCAGGTCCTCCAGCCACTGCAATTGAACTCCAGGTGCTTTCGTCCCCTTGTACACATGTGCAACCTTGCTCACTTTCATTACTGTGCAACTGGATTATGTGGGACCTGGAGAGTTGAACCTAGCTCCTTAGGCTTCTTAGGCACGTGCCATAACCACTAAGTCATCTCTCCAGCCCTGAAAGCTTTGTTTTTATGGAGTGCTTCCTGCTTTTTAATTCTTCCTCAATCCACTGTGATCTCCTACTTCAGGTTTCTTCCATGGCTCCTAACAGGATTAGAAACCAAGTTTTGCTATGGTTGATTAAATATTTCATGATACAGTTCCAGCTGGCGTCCTCAACCTGCTAGCCAAGCTCTTCTCTGTCTGTGTTCCCTGGTTGAAGCCTAGCCTTTCTTTTCTTATTTCTCCCTCCTCTGGTCTCACTAAACCCTGACTCACCTTCTTGCTAATTCCCCCCTTTCCTTTGGTAATCCCTCCCCTACGGCTTGTCTTCTCCCTCCCTCCATTCCTGCCTTTCCTTTCTCCTCCTTTGCTTCCCTTACCCCCATTCCTCCAGAGTGTTACTGTCCCAGGACTTGGGTTGGAAAAATTACTAGGATTCTCAGAGGATCCAAGGAAATTAAACCCTTCTGGTCTTCACCATGCCCTATCAGAAGGAGAATGTCCAGTTTTGGATTAGTACCACTGACCCCTGGAACTGTTCTTTCCTGGCACAGTGCATAGCATTTCATCACTTTATGGTCTCTGAATTATGGTCCTCATTACTAAACAGGCTTAAATCTCTTTTGGTTCTTTCTAGTTGGTACACAAAGACCATCTTACAGAAACACAGCAGTAAATAATTCTTTCTATTTTGTGGTGCTGGGGATTGAACCCAGAGCCATTAATCTGTTAGGCAAGTGCTCTACTATTGAGCCTCACTCCAGAAACTAGAAAGTAATTCTTTAAGAATAGCCATGGCAGTTGGAATTTGCTACACCTAAAATGGCATTAGGAAAACACTAATGACACAAACTTAAGCCAGTGGAGATATCACACAACATCTTTTCCAGCACCTGAGGTAACAAGCACTTAACATACTGAAAGCCAGAGATGACAAGCTTTAACAGCTAACATTCACGGGATATTGGCTCTACCCCAGGTACCGTAGTGCTTATTAGAGTCATGAAACACCAGATGAACACTAGAATCATTGATCCAGTTTCTAACTTATACATGCATACATACAAACACATACATACATACATACATACGGACAAATGTAGGTTAAACCTATAAATGTTGAATTATCACCAAAAGTGAGTATAAAGAGCTGTAATATGATGAAGGAAGCACAAGAGGACATGCACATGTGATGAATGGGAGAGTATTATCAGGGAGGATAAGGGCTTTTGGGGAGGAGAGGATGGGGCTAAGAGAGGGGATGACAATAAATACAAGCAAATTATATTGGAAGATGTCAGAATGAATAACCCCTAAATCTCTATATCCAAACTATATTTTTTTTTAAAAAAAAAAGAAACAGATGCTCAGAGGGGACAGCAACTTCGACAAGGTTATGCATGCAGAAAATAGAGTAGAGATTTTGACTGGGTATCTAGAATGAGTCCAAAAACTGTATTCCTAACCAATAGGTTGATTAGTGTCTCTAAGTGGCCTTTAATTCCTCCCACTCATCCTCCAAGTTCATGCATAGTGCTAATATTTAGACTATCTACTTGAAAAGTGAAACTGACCAGTGCCGAAATTTCAACAAGTCAAAGTCAGGTTTGGTTAAATAGAGTTCTAGGAAAAGGGATTCCAGTAAGATGCTTAGAGATTGGCCCTTTGTAAGGAATACTAAGTTTAGAGTGCATGAGGAACATAGCAATGAGGGCCAATAACTGTAAGGCCTACACTTGAATACAGCCTCTCAAAGGTCAACACTAGCTCTGCCTCCTCCTTAGTTAGCCCCTCCATGCTTCAGTTTCCTACATCTGAAAAGTAAGAGGTAATAATCATAAATGCTTGAAAAAGTAGATGCGATGAACAATAAGATTAGTAAGCATAAGGGTCTCAAAACAATGTCTGACATGTAATAAGAATTGTTCTGTTGTTATTCAGAAATATCTCCATGACATAATAACTTCCAGGACCTAACATAGCTCCTAACACATGGAAGGTGTTCAATAAATATTTGTTGAATAAATTAAGAGAAAAATATTAGTAGTTTTAATAGTACTCATCTGTCCCCCATTCTCTCAAAAGAGAAAACAAGAACAAAATGAATTTCTCCTTTACTTTACCTTATAGATTTCCATATGTTGAAGCCTGATTCTGTGATTATTAAAACCACTTTTACTTGGCAAAGCCTGAAGAAGGCTGAAGACCAGCTGCTTCCTACTTTGTTTCTTTTCTGGGGCCCATTTTACCAGGGAAGTGATACTTTAAAGATGTGGAAAACATAGCGTCAGTTGCGAACTACTGAGGTGACATTAGGCATGGTGAGATCCAAATAGCTTCATCAGGATTGCTTCAATCCCTTAACTCTGCCTTATTCACTGATAGTTTGCTTCTTGGGCAAGTTCTCCCCTGTGGTAGCAAGATTGGATTTTAACTCCAAACATCCAAAGCCAGAGTGACAAGATACTTATTTTATGATAACTCCATTCAAAATCCTAATTTTAGATCTAACTGGATAATCTTGGGTCATGTATCCACTCTTGAACGAATTACTGTGGCTCCAAAGGGTGAACATTTTTTTTTTTAGATTTTTAAAAATTAATTAGTTTTGTACTCAGTGAATACAGTCAAGTTGGTACCATTGTCTCTGTGTATCATGACTCAACATGTGGCTCTGACATTCTTTCAGCCCCATCTTCGGCATAATTTCCCTGATCCATGTTGGGTTCATTTTAGGCCTGCTTCAGTGATGAGATGTTGAGAGCCTCTGTGTCTCTGGATATCTGATTTGGTAGTTTATTGTTCTCTCGTCGATCTCCTTCACCCTTGTGCTAGTATCAGGTTCACAAAGAAAACAGCAGCTTGCTTGTTTTGCCAATTGTTCTTAGTTTCAGCTGGGACCCTTTTGAGGTATGATGGGGTGGTTCTCTCCTTAGGATCTGTGTCTATCTGAAAAAGAGAAGCAGATTCTCCAATGGAGAGTAAAGTTAACACCAGATAAATGGGATAACCATTATTTTTTTTAGAGAGAATTTAATAGGTGCAGGCCCTCTTGTACCCCATGATTGATGGTAGCTTGATATTGGAGAGTGGGCTTATGTTTGGGTATGGTTTTGACTTGTTTCCCAGCTCCAGCTATGGGTCCCGTACCACAGAGGGGATCAGTTAGCCAAATCAAGAGCAGTTGGTTTCCCACCATGGCTGTGCGCCACTATTGCAGTTGTGTGAGCATCAGGAAAGGTTATTTGCTGCTAAGTAGGTTAGACCGTGAGTTTCTTGGACAGATATTGGTCATTTTCCCCCAGCTGCCCATGTAGTACTTTTTGGCACTAGACGGGCTGACTGTCTGGGGACGGACTCTCTTTATCTGGGCTTCAACCATGTGTTCTTCCCCTGGATGAAAAGGATAGATTCAACCCCTGACAAATTGTGTGGGATACCATTACCACAGGCAGGTAAGATTAACTGAGCAAGTAACAAACATCTGCCACAAGTAGCCATAAGGTGGTGATGTCCAGAGGGTCTGTGCCGCCTTTCTTAAGAGGCTAGTAGCAATGCAACTCCCTGTCATTTAATGTTTAATCTATATCATAGCCCAAAAACTTCCCTCCAGTTTGAAGACAATGGATTCTCAACTCCGCCCCACACTTCAGCCAACACTGATGTTTGTATTGAGAAGTACTGTGCATAGTAAGTTAAACAAAAGTTATCACAGATAGTTAATCTTCACTGTTTATAATGCACTCTAATGGTCTCTTATCTATCCTATTTTATTACACTTTAATTTAATGTGTTCCATTATATTCCTTTCTTTCTACTCCATTCCATTTTATTGTAGTTTTTATTAGTCAGAACAATGCTTGCTATGTGCTGAAACAAACAGCCCCTAAATCTCAGTGGCTTCCCAGAATAAAACTTGGTTTCTTCTTCATGCCCTAGCCCAGTGCAGATCAAGAAGCTCTGCTTACCTGATTTCTTCTCTTTCTGGGGATAGAGAAGAGAGAGGAAAATCACAAAGAGGAGATGATGTGAAAAAAGGGAGGGGACAGGAGACTGAAAAGAATTGCTCAAGGAGCATTCTTTTGAGACAAGATCTCACTATGAAATCTAGGCTGGCCTTGAATTCATTATGTAGCCCAGGCTGGTCTTAAGCTCATAGCTATCCTCCTGACTCAAACTCCCAAGTGCTGGAATTATAATCATGTACCACTACACCCAGCTTAACTCAGACAGATTTTATTGTACACTTTCCTATACTCCACTAGTCAAAATATGACTACAACAGGAGCAAGGAAACACTATTTGAGCCCTTAGGAAGAGGAAATAGGAATGAGGAAGTTATGAGCATCTAGGAAATCTATGCCAGACTATTTTACCTAGTTTGTTAAGAAAAAGAATGTGGGGGTGGAGAGATGGTTTAGTGGTTAAATGCTTGCCCATGAAGCCTAAGGATCCAATTCGAGGCTCAATTCCCCAGGACCTATGTAAGCCACATGCACAAGGTCGTACATGCATTTGAAGTTCATTTACAGTAGCTGGAGGCCCTAGCATGCCCATTCTCTCTCTCTCTCTCTTCCTGTTTCTCTCTCTGTCTGTCACTCTCAAATAAATAAATAAACAAAACAAAATTAAGTATTGATTGTTCTGGCCCAATGTATGAAATTCAAGCTGTCTATAGCTGTAATTCCTTAGTGATAAAACCATGGTATTTTCAGCTGCCTTGGTTTTTTGTTTTTGTTTTTTTTTCTACCATGTGGACCAGCTTTTTTGTTTGTTTCTGTTCAACTGTCTGTCATGGCAACTGACTTCTTCATCCCTGGTGAATAGAACATGATCTCCTTTCCCAAATATTTTCTTCTTCTCCTCCGTATCTGTTCCTGACTCTGCCTGAGAACCCCATACTCCTCAAGCCAATTTGTGGCAGTCAGGATTCCTATCTCTTACCTCACTGCCCTTCCTTATAGCTTACATCTCGCCTGTCTACTCCCTTCCCCCTAGCTGCATCAGGGCCTATGCTTATAGAGAGTAAATAAGACCAGGTTCTATGGGGACCTTCCATCATTGGGCTCTGCCCTGGGCTGGCTCCAGTGTCTGGATAGGTCAGGATGGAGGTAATTGAGCTAGCCAGGCATGTAATAAGATAGCTCTTTGGCCCTGCTACTATGGTGAGTGGTTATAGGATCTGACTGGAGCAGTATTTTTATCTTTGCAATCTGCCTCAGGGTTCATTATCTAAAAAGCACTGGCTATTAGCATAGTATCACATCTGTTACTATAGAGGGGATCTTTTTTCCTTTAAAACTAAGTACTATAGAGACTAGAACCCCAAACCTTTTGGTTCTGGAAGAATTGCAAACTTAGCGTTACTCAAGTTGATAAACAGTTTCAATCAACACTTAAATACTACTCAATATGTACTTTTCTGAGGGCTTCACAACATTAATTAATTTAATCATCACAGAAATACTATAGATGAGGAAACCAGGGCTCAAAGAAAATAGTAATCGTCTCAAGGTCACACAACTAAACAATGTAGTGCCAGGATTGAAAGTATGGCCTCAGATACTGCTAAAGTGTTGGGAATTTTGCAAGCTTGTTCTGAACCATGGTCATTGCTAAAACATATTATATAAATGTAGAATTAAATATCCTAGTCAAAACAAAAAAAATAATTTTGCAACATTCATCACTTCTTAATTCTATTTCACTATTGTACAGATGTTTGAGACTATCTGGGTCTGTACAGTAGTAGCAATGAGTAACAAAGTGCTTTGTTAATATTAGATTGGTGGCTTGACATAAGCCACAGTGGTGGTAACCATACTTAAAAATTCAGCACTTTCTGCATGGAAGTCTCTGTTGCTTAAGAGCTGGTTAGTAAATGTTTCTTGGTACATGCTTGATCTCTCAGCTTCATGGCTATGTCAGGCAAGTGTTTAAGGGGCTATCTTTTCTTATCTAATGCAATATTGTATTTACAAGACCTACCACCTTCTTTCTCCTTCCTCACCAATGCCTAATATAAGGGTGCCTGCCCAATTTCTTTTGGACGCCTATTTCCAGAAGGACCACCACAACTGCTCTCAAATGGCCTGAGCCATTCTGGTGACCCGCATGCCTGCTTACACCAACTTCTGCCCTCCTCTTTACAACTTTCAATCTGCAAGGCCCACCCACAAGTCCCCCCCTGTTTTTCTCTTGCAGATGCAGGAGTCAATGATGCCTGAAGCTCACAAAGGTCCCTCTTCTAGATTTCTCCTCCATGGTCCATCTCACCTCACAGGCATGGCTAAGAGACCATTGACTTGCATCTCTGTGTGTGTTTTCTGGGAGTCAGTTGCATGTCGAAGGGTAGTCCTTGCCTAGTCATAATGCATAATACCCCTACTCATAGCACATCCTCTCACTCATGCCTACTGCTCCTACTTAGCAATTGGGGCACTGACTCCAAGCTGGGGGCAGGAATTTTAGAGAACTATGTGATGCCTAATAACTTCAACTTCATTCTTTCTAAAACAGATTTGCTTTTAATCAAGGTTTCCTTTTCATTCATTAGTTCCTTTATGGCTTCAAATTTGGTCTGTGGGATTCTGGAATACTAGCATAATACATGTAGTACTCCTTACATGCTAAGAAGTGGTCCTGATTACTTAAACACCATGAGAGGGTAAACACCATGTGGTGGTTTGATTCAGGTGTCCCCCATAAACTTAGGTGTTCTGAATGCTAGGTTCCCAGCTGATGGAGATTTGGGAATTAATGCCTCCTGGAGGGAGTGTATTGTTGGGGGCGGGCTTAAGGGCTTTATAGCCAGTTTCCCCATGCCAGTGTTTGGCACACCCTCCTGTTGCTATTGTCTACCTTCTGTTGGCCAGGGGGTGATGTCCACCCTCTGCTCATGCCATCATTTTCCCCTGACATTGTGGAGCTTCCCCTCGAGCCTATAAGCCAAAATGAGTCTTTTTCCCAGAAGCTGTTCTTGGTTGGGTGATTTCTACCAGCAATGCGAACTGAACTGCAACACACCATTATCGCCTCATTTTCAAGAGAAGAAATTGAAGCACTGAGGTTAACTAACTTGCTCAAAACTACACGTCCAGCCTATTCTTACTCAAGTGATCTGACTTCATATTCTGTTCTTTTAATGGCTATGCTGAAGAGATCTTACATCTAGCCAGTTTTCTTTGTGTTTCAACAGCATTCTCTTTCTACTTGAGGCATGACATTACTGCATTTTCAGTCCATTACCTGTTTTACAATTTTGTCTTTCGTCTTCCTTGCTTTCCTCCTGAACTTTCTGAGGACAGAAATTAAGAGCCACAGGTAAATAGTCTGAGCTCCTAGGAGCATATTTTCACCTATGCCCGAAATCCAAGAAGTCTGGTATGTGTGAAGTTCTTATCCAATGTCAGTTTGTTTTTGTTTTGTTTTGTTTTGTTTTGTTTTGTTTTGTTTTGTTCTTTTGAGGTAGGGTCTCACTCTGGTCCAGGATGACCTGGAATTAACTCTGTCATCTCAGGGTGGCCTTGAACTCATGGCAATCCTCCTACCTCTGCCTCCCGAGTGCTGGGATTAAAGGCGTGCGCCACCACACCCAGCTTGTCAGTTGTTTTTATTAAAGGACTTCCCTGCTTTCAAGATAAGCAAACTGAGGCCCAGCAATCTGACAGAGGACAGTTGAGACCTTTCCCTATATCTGGTTACTGCTCTGTCTCTCTACTCTACTCTTTTTGTTTAACTTGAGGGTTAAAGAACAGGTTATAGGGATGAGGAACTGCCCCTATTGGAATACTTATCAGTGGCTTCTGCCAGAAAGAGTGGGCCTATCTCAAAGCAGTCCCCAGGAGAGATGGAGGAAAGATGCAGGTCATCCCCTGGGTCACTTCCTATTGGCACAGCTGGGCAGAGCTTAGGCAGGGGATAGTTTCTAGCCCCATCTAGACAGGGTGAAGAAAGATGTCAAGGGCATCAAGTCTAAAAACAAAATTTAGAGACTCCTCATTTACATTTTATTTACACCAGGATATTCTACCCCAAATTTGAACAACGAAAGAATAGAAACGCCCTCACCCAGGAGTCTTCCCCCTCCCCATCTTGTGAGTCTCTTAATAAGAGCAGCTATTACCTGAATCTTAACTAACAATTTTAAGTCTCAACTGACTGTTTTCATTCTTATTTTTAGTTCTGGAAAACAAAACTCCTCTTTGGCCTACAGGCAAATAGCCAAAAAAAAGGAAGTCCAGGTCCTGTGTTATTTATAAAGCATTAAAATATGACAAGGAGTTTGAGAGATGGCTTAGCAGTTAGGGAACTTGTCTATAAACCCTAAAGATCCAGTTTCAATTCCCCAATACCCACATAGACCAAATGCACAAGGTGGTGCATGTGTCTGGAGTTCCTTTGCAGTGACTAGAGGCCCTGGGGTGCTCATTGTCATTCATTCTCTCTCTCTCTCTCTCTCTCTCTCTCTCTCTCTCTCTCCCTTCTTAACTCCCTCTCCCTTTCTCTCAAATAAATAAGTAAAAATATTCAGAAAAAATAGCAAGCAAACAAGATAATTCTGGGAATTTTTAAAAAATCAATTAGCCTCAAAAGCTATCACAAGGTCTGTGTAATCCATAGGAAGAATACAATGAAATCTTTACAGTGTCACTAAAGTCTTGGCAACAACTGAAGAACTTCTGACAGATCAAAGAAAAAAATAAAACATTATGCCATTTAGGTGTGGTGTTATGGATAGCATAGTATTATAGTTCTTTGGAAATTATTAACTCCATGTGGTATTGATGGTAATGACCCATTTTCTGGCATAATGAATTAGGCATTCCTCCATTGTTCTGTAGTTTGGCTTCATTCTGTGTGTATATATCAATAGCAACTCTCTTTATACCTTACACGCACACATGCCTGCACACACACACACACACACACACACAAATAAATATACACCCACAGGCTGCCAGAGGAGAAAACAGGAACCTCAAAGCTGATTTATTTTTATTACCCACAGTAACCTTATTTCCTATCTGAGACATGAAACCACATCAAGAAGGAAACGGATTTTACCTCTATAAACTGGGAGGGAAATTGTTACTCTTCGAGCTGGGGGCTCAGAAACCTTTGTTGAAAAGTGCCCTTTTTTTTTTTATCCAATATTCTCCTTTGGAAAGGCCGCTGTTTTTAAGGAATAATTCTTCCAACAAAGACTGGCCCATCAGGCTGCCCACTCATGATTAGTTAATCTGTGAAAATGAGAAGCAACCTCTAAGTGGCTGATATACTTTAGCAGCAAGACATAATCGCAGCCTCTAATTTCTGAAAATCCTGATTGTCTACTGACTGTGGGATTCTTAAACTGTACAGACACCAATAGGTACAAGGTAACAGATAGAAAACTCAGCTGGTGAGATATCTTTATTGAATGCTGTTATACTGTCACAGGTTTGTTTTGTCTTGTTTGTTTTTAACGAGGGGCTGCCTTGGAGCTGTCTCTAAGAGCGCTAATCTGCCTTTAACATCATGACATTTCCTTGTATTACGCTAAACCACTTCCCTGGCATTTAAAAGTGAAATATTTGCTTCAGAAATGAAAAAGATAGGCAATAAAATGTAGCTGTAAACAAGCTTTTATGGGTTTGTTATTTTTTTCATAGATTAAATACACAATAAGTTCAGAGAAGAATTGAATTCCTAAAGCAACACTCCACTAATCTGTATTCGGGGGTCTCAAGCGTATTATCTGTAATTTACAACCAATTTAAATGGCATTAACAACCGTCCCCTTATGGGAGTTTAAATTTGCATCCTATCATTGAATTAAACAGTGATTGCATATTTTCTATAGGGGACTGAATGCTCTTTGATGCTTGTTTTGAATAATGAAGCATCTATTCATGCACAGGGTGTGATGTGCTCCTTTGTCCTCAATATAATTGAAGCAAAATGTGAGCTAAAGGGATTTCTCCTCTTAACCGAAGGATTGGTTGATTGGTGTCTATTTTCATCTATTCAAAATTAAGAAAACAGTTATCTGTCACTGAACTGGAAAATCATTTACCCAAAAAGACCCTGAATGAAGAAGGTCAAGTTTTACCTTTTTGATTTAAAAAAAAAAAACAAAACAAAAAACAAAAAACAAAAAACGGAGCAGGGTATCAGAAAATATTGCCAACTAGCCTTTGGGGAAAATATTGCAGAATTAATTTATGATTATTCTCTATGACCAAAACAAGGGAATTCCAAGAGGAGGATAGAGGGAAGGGAGGCTACAGACTGCTCCTAAAGTAAGAAACTTAAATATTTTTTAGTCCCCAGGACAAACTGTTGTGGAATGGGAAGGGGAAATTTCTTGAAAATCATAGATTCTGAAACCTAGAAATTCCGAGATGGAAAATTGAACGTTTCCATCAGTTTCTATGGTGTTCCCATGGCAGACATCAGCAATCAATTATAGTCCTCTTGGCCACTCAGTGTGCTGATGTAGGTGAAACTTGTTACCATTTCAGATGTTAATCCATCTATCTCCTTCAATAAGTAGTTTTAGAAAAATGAGGTGACCCTCCAAATGTCTCAGAGCTATTCTTTGGCAGAGACAGAACTAAGGATACACCCCTACTGCTGTTCCATGGTGGTCTTTCCACCTATCCCCACCATAACATACTTGAGTGTGTCATGCACGTCCTTATTTGTCATGGAAGAACATCTGGCAGGTCTCAACAATTCTTTCAAATGGATACATGAATAAGAGAGAGAGAAACACACACACACACAGAGGTACACAATGTTTGACCCCCATGGTTATGTAAATAAGTTTCTTCTTTTAAAAAAAAACATTGCACCCTCTGGTCCAGCTGGGCATAATTAGACAAGTGTGAAGAAAATTGTTTGTTTGTTTGTTTTATGTCTTAAAGGCGGGGTCTCATTCTAGCCTAGAATGGCCTTGAACTCATGGCAATGCTCCTATGTCAGCCTCCTGAGTGCTGAGATTACACACATGGGCCACCATACCCAGCTACAAACAAAATACCAACATCTCCATTTCTCTATGTCTCGCACTCACCGTGTGCACAAGACTGGGGCAGTCAACACTCTATCATAGAGGTGGGAGGGGATCATGAAGCCCCACCCTGCCCTGAGGAGCTTTTGGCACTTAATGGTTGTTGGGAGAGGTGGAGTCATGTTTTTCAGTGGTATGGCCACTAGTATGTTATCTGTTGCAGTCCGGTTCGCATTGCTGGTAGAAATCACCCAACCAAGAGCAGCTTCTGGGAAAAAGAGTTTTATTTTGGCTTACAGGCTCGAGGGGAAGCTCCACGATGGCAGGGGAAAACGATGGCATGAGCAGAGGGTGGACATCACCCCCTGGCCAACAGAAGGTGGACCACAGCAACAGGAGGGTGTGCCAAACACTGGCATGGGGAAACTGGCTATAAAGCCCTTAAGCCCGCCCCCAACAATACACTCCCTCCAGGAGGCATTAATTCCCAAATATCCATCAGCTGGGGAGCTAGCATTCACAACACCTAAGTTTATGGGGGACACCTGAATCAAACCACCACATTATCCATGCTCCAAAATATAACCCCAACCAATGCTCATGCATGCAACCCTATTTAAACTCAAGATGTATAACACACAAAAAACACATGAAAGTAGGAGGGGGACTAGTTGAGAAGAAGTGATTCAGCAAAAGTAAGATGGGGATAAGAGTTTATTGGGGGCTGAATGTGATCAAAACACATTATATACTTATACGAAATTGTCAAAAACTAAACAGAATATTTTTAAATTTTTAACATGTCTACCAAAGTCTTTATTCAGAAATTGAGAGAATCTCAGTTATCAGTAATATCAATAAGAAAAAGCATTGAGAGAAGAAATATCCTTCTTTCCCTGAAAATACTTTCCTGAGATTTATTCTTCTATATCCAATAAGCAACTGCAAACCATTAGTCAGCAAAAAGGTGACTGAAAAATTTACTCTGCTGCATTTGTAAGAAAATTATATTTCACAATTGCATAACTCAGACTTTTCAATAATTGAAAGGGGGTTTTCTCTTCCCTATTCTATATTAGGAACTTAGTGCATTTCTCTTCAGGAAGCAAAACCCTGAATGCTCCTGACACCTTATAGAGAGTATTAAGTTCCTTGATATTAAATCTTAGCCCTTTCCCTTTATGATAGAAACCCTATTCAAGATGTTAAGTGATAGACAATGTAGAGGTTCACTTTGTCACATTCTTGAAATATATATCCCCGTAGTCTAATAGGACATTTAGCAGTGTCTAAAGACATGTTGTTTGTCACAGCTGGGAGTACTGTGCTACACTTGTGTGTATTGCTAGAGCCCAGTGATACCGCTGAACGTCCACAAGGCACTGGACAGACCCCCAGCAAAGTGATCATCACATTCAGTCAGCAGCATCGTGTTGATTCTGGAACATATTTCACTGTGGAAAACAGGACCTTCAACTGCACTTACCAAAATGTGTGCTTCTTTTTAAGTAAGATATCCTGTTTGCTTAGGCAGAGGGAAAAGTAGCCACGAATGGTCTTCCTCTTGGTCTTCTTCTAGGGTCAAGCTAAGGATTCACTCAGGTAACTCAATTCTTGGTTTTCCCAAAGCACAGAATAGGGTTTCAGGAATCCCTGTGGTCTTGGATCCACTCTCCTAATGTACTGTATACTAACCTAATAAAGGTAAGTAGAGGCAGGAACATCCAAGAATGGCTTACCTTTGAACCTGTATGACCCACTTGCATGGAGAAAACATAGTTTCATTTGTGATTTATTTATTATTTAATATTATGTATTTATTTATTTGCAAGCAGAGAGAGAGTTAAAGAAGAGAGACAGACAGAGAAAGTGGGTATGCCAGGATCTCCAGCCATTGCAAACGAAGTCCAGATTCATGTGCCACTTGGTGCATCTGGTTTTAAGTAAGCACTGGGGAATTGAACTCCAGCCATTAGGCTTTGCAGGCAAGTGAGTACCTTAACCGCTAAGCCATCTCTCCAGCCCTATCTGATTTGTTTTTAATTTAAAAAAAATTATTTGTTTGAGAGAGGAGAGACACAGAACGGTCATGCTTGGGCCTCTTGTCTCAGCAAACTCCTGATGCATACACCATTTGGGGCTTCTGGAGTGGTTACTGGGGAATTGAACCCAGCCCATGAGGCTTTGAAAATAAGTGCCTTTAAGTGCTGAGAAATCCCTGTAGCCCCACTTCTCTGCTTTTGTTTTTGTTGTTCTCCTACTAGCCCTAGTTTTGTTGTAACTTGCTTAGTGATTCTGGAGTTCATGAGGTGGTTGCTTACATTTTCTGTTTCTGGGGTCCTTTGTCAGTTTGTGACGGTCATGCTTTACCTCTAGAAGATTAAAAGGGGATAGATAGCAAAAGCTTGAATGCTTAAAGTGCTACTTGGTAGAGGTGGGACAAATGTCTTATTTTCTCCATACCCTCAGAATCTAGCTGGTTTTGTGAATGGTACAAAATAGCTACTTAATATGTATTGGCAATACTCTGAAACTTACTTTGCAAAATTGACTAAAGCTGAACATGTGCACAAAAGACATGGGGACACATGACCTGCAAAAGACTGACTACAATTAGGTTCATAGCAGCTTTGTTAATAATAGTCCAAGACTGCAAAGAACTCACATGTATAACGACAGATAGGTAAATGGGTAAATACACAGTGTTTATTTGATGGAATGATGTGATACAATAATAACAAAAGATTCAGCTGTCTCACATGAACCTCTCAGTGGGAAGCCTAGTAGTAGTAAAGAATGTGACACAATGAAAGCTGCACTAATTGGTACTGAACATTCACTGTGTGTCAAACACCTTTAGAAGCTTTACACATACGGACTCATTACATCCTCAGAATAGCCTACATGGCACTGGAGAGATGGCTTAGCAGCCTGTGAAGACTCAGGACCCAGGTTCAATTCCCCAGTACCCATATAACCCAGATACACAAAGTGGCGCATGTGTCTGGAGTTCATTTGCAGTTGCTACAGGACCTAGTGCACCCATTTCTCCTTATCTACCTTGTTCTCTCTTAAATAAGTAAATAAAATGTCTTTAAGAAACGTACAGGGTTGTTTGTACTTGGGGGGGCAGGGTCTCAATATGTAGCTCAGGCTGGCCTGAAACTCACAGCAATCCTCCTCCCTAACCCTTTCCAGTGCCAGGATTACAGTGTGAGCCCCCATGCCTAGCTAAGCAGTTTTTTGGTGTTTTTTTTTTTTTTTTAACCATTCCCAATATACAGAAAACAATAGTGACATAAGAGATGTAAAGTACATTTTTATGAACTAAAATAATGGTAAAATAATGATGCACTTTTAAAAGTACTACTATGGGGGCTGGAGAGATGATTTAGTGGTTAAGGCATTTGTCTGCAAAGTCTAAGGACCCAGGTTCAATTCCCCAGTACCCACGTAAGCCAGATGCACATGACAGCCCAATGCATATGGAGTTCATTTGCAGTGGCTGGAAGCCCTTGTGTGCCCATTCTCTCTCTCTCTCTCTCTCTCTCTCTCTCTCTCTCTCTCTCTCTCTCTCTCTCTCCTCTCTTGTAAATAAATAAAAATAAAATATTTTAAAAGTACTTCTATGACTTGGATATGATTAGAGTATAATGCTTTAGAGGGCTTCCTTCTAAGTTCCTTCTAAGATTAGAGTATAGGCTACCATCTAAGTTTGTTCCCACAGAAGTAAGGTTTAGGTGGTTGAAATTTAAGAGGGGATATCTTGGGTAAGATAACTGGATTGTGAGGTATCCCTGCAGAATGATTGATGTTGGTCTTCAGGACCTACTAGGTTTCATTAGAGGATGTTGTTATAAAGTAAGGCCCACCTCACACTCTTAGACTCTTTCCACTTTTCCACCCATGCTATGATGGTTACAGAGACCCTTGCCAGGATACCAGCATCATGCTATTGGACCCTCAGAACTGTGAGCCAAATTAACTTTTTTTTTCTTTATAAAGTAATCAACTTCAGGCATGTTGTCATGTTATAACAACACAAAAATAGATGAGTGAAGTACCCAATTCAGGCTGCTAAGACAAAAATTCTATAGATGTGGAAGCTTGTAAACAATAAAAAATTATTTCTCACATATTTGGAGTCTGAAAGTCTGAGGTCAGGGTGCCAGCATAGCTAGTTTCAGAGAGGACTCTATTCTGGGTTTCAGACAGCTAACTTCTTTCTGCATTCACACAAGGCTGAATGAAGATAAAGGAGCTCTCTAGAAGCTTCCTTTAAAAATATTTTTATTTTGGGCTGGAGAGATGGCTTAGCATTTAAGACACTTGCCTACAAAGCCAAAGGATCCTGGTTTGATTCTCCAGGACCCACATAAGCCAGATGCACAAGGGGGCACATGCATCTGGAGTTCATTTGCAGTGGCTGGAGGCCCTGGTGTGCCCATTCTCTCTCTCTCTCTCTCTCTCTCTCTCTCTCTCTCTCTCTCTCTCTCTCTCTCTGGCTTTCTCTGTCTCTGTCTCTCTCTCTCTCTCTCCCTCTTTCTTTCTCTCAAATAAATAAAATAAAAACATTTTTATTTTATTTATTTGAGAGAAAGAAAGAGAGAGGGAAGAAAGGAGAGGATGGGCACACCAGGGCCTGCAGCCACTGCAAACGAACTCCAGATACATGCCCCACCTTGTGCATCTGGCTTATGTGGATTCTGGGAATTGAATGATGGTCCTTTGGCTTTGTAGGCAAGCGCCTTAAATGCTGAACAATCCCTTCAGCCCTCTAGAAGCCTTTTTGTAAGGACACTAATCTCAGTTACTAGGGCTCTCCTTTTTATGCCAGAAACCCTGCCTCCTAATATAACCACATATGGAGTTAAGCCTTCAACATAGGAATGGGTGGACACAAACATTTAGTCAATTGTATCAAAAGCAATGTTGGGGAAATTAAGAATAATAATCTGTCTTGTATTTAGTATAGACAAATTTTTTTCTCATCTGTGTTTCAGTGATTTATTCCAGAACTTTTTTATCTTATTCTTTTTGGCCAATATCTGTTTGTTTGTTTGTTTGTTTGTTTGTTTGTTTGTTTGTTTGTTTTAAAAAAGCCTATACAGACTCTTCCCTTGTGATTAAGAATCTAGGATTCCCTTCTGACTCCTAAAGTGAAGTCAGTTGATGAAAAGCTGAGAGAAAAAAAATTGAAAGCAAGCTGGGGATGGAGCTTAGGGACATCAGCTTCTCTGCTTGACAAATAATGAAGGCTGTGACTTTGGGGTAGGAAGGGAAAGGTGGAAAGAGCTACCAGGTAATTTCAAGGTGTCCACAGTTAAAATGGTATTTGTGAACTATAATAGATCTATAGAAATAGCTCTTCAGATGTCCTGTACTTGTAGTGATCCAAATGTTCATCCTGTTTGGTGTGATAGGATTGAGGAAATGTTGAGTTTGAAAGGAAAAGTGCCACAGGAGTAATGAACAACTGAGGTCATGTCTTAATTGTTCATACCTAAAGCACCTCCACATGATTTTGGACTCAAATATATGTCCATTAGAAAGGAAATAAATAAAGGTTGATGCAAATGTATTCACCTCTATGTCATATTGGAAAAGCTACCATTGGTAATGACAAATGTGTTTTGTGTGATGTAGAGACAGATACAGAAAGAGAGAGAAAGAGAGAGAGAGAGAGAGAGAGAGAGAGAGAGAGAGAGAGAGAGAAAGGGAGAGGGAACAAATGAACAAGTAAACAGAGAGTCGTAATCACACTATATCTGCAAGCTTATTTATGGTTAGCTCAAGGTTAGCTCCCCTACCCCCATCCCTGTATCCCCAGTGGCAGGATTCAGAGAGGGTAGAGATGGGACTATTAAATCCCTTCATCTGCACCACATCTCAGCTCTCAGTGGCAGCTGGGGCCTTCCCTCTGTGGATGTCATTCCCTGGATAACTTGGAGCTCTGGGCTGCAGTGATGGATAGGTTAAGGCTTGCTTTCTTAGGGGCCACCCTGAACACTGGTTTCGTGCACCAAAACATTCTCTAGGTACAATGCATTTGGTTGGGCTTAACAGGCTGTGGTTAGCAGAACTTAAAAGAATAAAGTGAACTGAAAATATTTTTACTGATGAAGCTGAGGGCAGAAGGTAACAGCCTGGCCTTGGAATTCTGAGGCCATTGAGTAGAAAATTCTTATCTTTAGGAAAGCTTCTAGGACTATTATTAAATTAAAAAAAAATCATATAAGTATAAATTGATTTTTTATTTTTATTCATTTATTTGAGAGTGACAAACAGAGAGAGAAAGAAACAGAGAGCTAAGGGGCACACCAGGGCCTCCAGCCACTGCAAAGGAACTCCAAATGCATGCGCCAACTTGTACATCTGGCTTATGTGGGTCCCGGGGAATCGAGCCTCGAACCAGCATCCTTAGGCTTCACAGGCAAGTGCTTAAACACTAAGCCATCTCTCCAGCCTTAAATTGATTTTTATTAAGTGATTTCAAAGTTTTACAAGTAACAGAGGAGTCACTTTAAAACATAAAATTTGAGAAAATAAAGAAATAAAGATAACACATCCAAGGAGCCAACATTTGACACATAACCTTCCCATCTTCTCTGTGTGGATGTGAATGTGTTTCACTAATTGGTGTTTAAAATGGAAAAATAATGTACCTAGAAATTATAACTTTTTCTCATGATGTGGTATTACTTAACTATCTTTTTGTCTTAATGAAATGCTTGCACACTATTCTTTAACATAGTTACCTACTAGTCCATTGTAGCTGACTTTATTCAAACAATCCTTCCATGGACATATTTCTGAACATATTTCCATCATAGCTAATACTGGTGAAACTTTTGTTTACATTCATGTATGTTCTTTTGAACTAAATTGCTTGGATCATGCTTGGTAGGTCAAGGGCATTTTAAAGTTTTTGGTAAGTTTTGCCAAATTGTCTCCAAAATGGCAGCACTGTCTCATTCATTCAACAGGAGTGTATACAAGAGGCCTATTCCCCAAACACAGGGAGGTTTGTTTAAACAACATTTTAAAAGCCTGAGGTTAACTTCCTTTCTATCACTTCTTGTCTCGTCCTATATTGTCCACGACCTAGCTCTGTTCTCTACCTACTGCTCTCATAATCTCAGAAAGCCAAGAAAGAGGGTAGAACCCATTAAGGGAACTGGTTTTGGCACACTCTCAAGGAATTTCAATTTCATGCTGAAACGAGACGACACAAAGAACTGCCCATTCATTCTGTGCAAGAGGATATTTACATTACATTTTATAACAGTCATAAATGAAAATGACATTAATCTGCCAAGTTGTTGTTTTTAAAAGAGAAAAGGGGAGGAGGGTGGTTGACCTACCAGAGAAAGCCCTGTGTCTGCTAGAGCTTTGCTGTGCATATGATTTTAAATAGCGGGGCAAAGGTGATGAAGCCAGCTCAACATCTCTGTCTCCATGGCAACAGCATCCCTGCTCTGAGCCTTTGACACAGCAGCAGGGACCAAAATACACTTCTCTCACACAATTGCACTGCAAGTTAGGAGTTTCTTTTTATTCCTTGTACAATTTGAAGATATGAGCAAGGATAGAGAAATAGCAGATCACTCACAGCTAGAGGAAAGTCTGTAAAATGACTAAGCAAAGAAAATGAACATTCACAGGTTTTGATGAAGTCTGCAGCCTACATTTATGTTAAAATCTTTATTGTATGTGAGTAGGAAAAAAACAATCTATGCACATGTACATTAACATTTGTTAATTAAAAATTTTTAATGCAGGTCAATCTTTGCTTAGCTCACCTTATGATTTAATCAATTAAAACAACCATCCAATTTGAATATCTGAAAGTCTCTCATATGCTAAACCCAGCAAAACTTCCAAGAAATTGTATTAGTCTAAATCATAGGTGCATAATTGGCCCCCTTCAAGGTCAGTTTAAATCTATAAGTGACCACTAATTTATACTTGAATCCTGTTGAGATTTAACCTTCTTTTTGAGGAAATTTAAAAATAAAGAAATGCAGAATCATGATTATAAACTGTAGGATCGTTTCCTGGGCTGGTGCTTCTACTAAGGAATAAGTAATAAGGAGTGAGAAAGAGGAGGCAAGGAGGTAGAATATAGTCAAAGTACATTATATTCTCCTATAAAAATTTCCCTTACAAAACTCAGTACCAAGCCAAGTGTGGTGAGTCATGCCTATAAGCCTAGCACTTGGAGGCTGAGGTAGGAGGATTACTGTGAGTTCAAGGATAGCCTGGGCTATAGAGTGAGTTTTAGGTCAGCTTGGAAGTGAGACTCTGCCTCAAAAATACATTGAAACAGTATTACATACAATGAATATACATCAATAAAAATCAAAGTGATGGTATGAATATTAAAGTTGTTTAACCTTTACTTCTTATAGAATAAATGAACGAGAAATACCAATATAAGAAGTGGACCTGTGATTTGTTCCCTATACTGGTATTCATTGAATGTGCCACAACCATTCAATTCGGCCATTTCCAACACTGGGATATTTTGCCCACCAGTAGGCATTTGGCATGGGAAAGGGGCTTGCTAGCATCTAGCGAGTAAAGACTAGGGGCACTGCCAAACATCACACAGTGCATAGGAAAGCTCCTAAAGCAAAGAGTCATCTGGCCCCAAATGTCAATAAAGCTGAGATTAAGAATTTCATTGGAGTCTAATGGCTTATGTGACTACTTTTGTTTCAGAGGATTTGGTGGGGAGATAAAATTATTAATTTGTATATTCTATAGAAAGGCAAAGTTCTATTTGAATTGAGCCTTAGTATTTTATTTATTGCCATGTGACTTTTTCCTTGTTTTAAGTACATAGTTTTGGGTAAAGACTCCTGAAAGTAAAAAGCAATAAACAGAAACTGAGTAGAGCATTTACAAGAAAAGCACAGGAATCATCCATTCAAGGAGTGAATCTGCAATGAAGCTGCCACAGAGGAATGCTCAAATTGTGTCAACTTTTTTCACTTTCACAAAAGTGACCTTTTATATCAGCATACTAAAAGTCTTAAAGTCTGAATATGATAATCTTGTTTTCTTTAAAGTTTGTACTTTTGGGGGTCTTACTTAGGAAATTGTTTCCCACATACAATGTGGAAATATCAGTATTGTCTTCCAAAATTTTGTCTTTCACATTTAGGTTTCTAGTACATATGGAATGGGCTTTTGTGACTAATAAAACAGGGATTCAATTTGTATAGTATAAGGCAAGGTAGGGATTTGTTTAAAATCTTTTTCCTGAGGATAAACAATTATATAAAGACCTCATATTGAACACCTCCTTCTTTTTTTCCCTGTTTGCAATTTTAACTGTTCTATTTCAGGTTTGATCATATATATAAGTCTGTGTCTGGGGTCTAATTCTGTGCTACTTTTAGAATTTGTTCAAGAGAATATACTCCTAATTGTCATTATATAAAAACTCAGGATACATGGAAGGCCAAATTCTTCCACATGATTTCATGTACATACATCTTTTTTTAATATTTTTTGTTTATTTTTACTTATTTGAGAGTAACGGACAGAGAGAAAGAGGCAGATAGAGAGATAAAAAATGGGTGCACCAGGGCTTACAGCCACTGCAGATGAACTCCAGACGCATGTGCCCCTTGTGCATCTGGCTAACCGGGGTCCTTAGGCTTCACAGGCAAGGGCTTAACCACTAAGCCATCTCTCCAGCCCACGTACATACATCTTTGAAACATTCTCCTCCCATGGTATCAGTTTAAACATTGTCTTCCTAGTGCATAAAAAATACTGATGTATAAAATACAATTGATTTTTGTGTATCGATAGAAGCTCTAAATTTATGATTATACTCAATAAATAATTGATAGATATTGCTTAAATTCTAATGAGTACATTTAAGGCATTACATAAACTAAGGCTATAATTAAATTATACTCATTTTATAATAACAATTTATGTATTTCACCCATATCAAAATGTATGAATCAGAGTAAGCATTCTTGTCCTTATTTCTTTACTTCTACCTGATTATCTGAACTTTTAGGTTTAACTTTGATATCTACATTGCGCTGATTAAATTTCGCATCAATGTGGGCAGTAATGATTATTTAATGGATACTCCAGATAGCATTTCTAGAATTTCTTAACTCAATCCTTTTTAAATGTACATTGGATGTTAGCATTTCCAAAATTTCATCACAGATGTTTTTGGCAAGTCTTCTTAAATTATGTGACTATTGTGTTTATTGACAAATGCAAGAAATTATAACAGGATATCACAGCAGTGGCAATGTAGTGTTCAAATTATCCACTTAAAACCTTTCCTTGTTAATACTTAACACATTCGCAAAGATAAGAAATAAAGTTACTCTGTGTATTTGTATCCACATTTTTTGTTAATTACTGACTTCAACTGATTGATACCTTCAGCTAAATATTTATATATCATATATATATGTATGTATGTATATATATATATATGTACGTATGTATGTATGTATATATGTATGTATGTATGTATGTATGTATGTATGAAATTTGTTTTACCTAATTCTTTTTGTTGGGGGGTATGGACACATGTATACCCTCATACAATGCTACATATGCACACCTGCAGCAGGGTGTCCTTGCCTGGGGTAGCTGGAGTAGAATGTCGGGTGACGCTCTCCATCTCTCTTCTTCCCATTACAATTGGTTTCAGAGTTTCTTACTGATCCCAGAGCTTGCTGTATTTCCCAAGTTCCAGAGATTCCCGGTTTCTGTTTCCCTATAGGATTGGAGTTACAGACATGTGTGGCCATGGCCACATGTTAATTTGGATCCTGGAGATCAAACTTAAGCAGTGTCTCAGTCTTCCTAGGGCTCTCATACTTGCACAGGAAGTGCTGAGGCATCTCTCCAGCCCTATTTAAGTATTATGCTTGATAAATGCTTGTCACTTTTTTTCAAGGTACAAACCATAATGAAAAAAAAAAAATGGCTGTTGGGAACCTTACTCATTTCAGGTTTGCCTAAGGCAGGCTCAATTTAGTGGTAGGTTTCTTAAGGGGCTGATAGTGGAAAGGTGGGTTGGAATTGGAAATTTTACCTAAGAAAGACATCCAAGTAAGGAAGACTACAAACCATAAGAGATGTGGGAAGTCCAGGAAGCATGAAAATGAGACTAGAAGGTCACTAAGACCAGAGGGGTCCAATTTTGGTCTAGAGTTGAAGAACAAAATAGGAGTTCATAGTTGGGGCAACAGAAGCCCAGATGTCGCAGGTTGGAATGTAAGCACACAACAAACCTCCAGCCAAGTTAGTATGCATGACTCTTCAACAAGTTCAAGTTCTTTGGGCAGAGCACATCAGGTCATCCAGTGAGCTGAGAAAAGACATGAGAATCAGAATCCACAGCACAGGGAGAAGCCCAGGCTCCTCTCCCCTCCTTCACTCTACTTCTTTCTTTCTCTATCCTCTGGTTTGACTCTGCTGCTCTGGTCTTTCTGAGTTTGTTCTTTGAGTTTCCAGTCACAACCACTCGCCATCACCACTTGCTCCTTAGTCTTGATTCTTCCCTGCCCATTTATGATTCTCTGAGATCCATTTCCTCCCTTTTATTGAGGAATCTTCTACTCCCCATAATAATGTTAGGGAAAACTAAGTTTCCATGACAGAGACCAAACAGATAGGTGGTCTTAAAAATATCAAAGCTTCCATTCATTTAGCTATTAGTCCAAATTAAGAATACTAGATTCTGTTCTATCTCATGGAGTTAGTCAGGGGCTCAGGTTTCTATCCCCCAAACTAGTATGATAAAAATTTTTAACTTGAGCCCATGGATAGAATTCAAGAGGTTCATGAATTTTGATGGGAAAAAAAAATGCCATCATTTAACGAAGTTTGTATTTTTTTCTATTACTGCTAAAACAGGTTACAACAAACTTAATACCTTTAAACAACACATTTTGTTTTTACAGTTCTGAATATCCAAAAATCCTAAATCAGTTACACTGGCTTAAATTTAAGGCATCAGTAGTTCCTTCCAGAAGCCCTAAAGGACAATCTTTCCATGCTTTTCCCTGCTTCTGGAAGCCACCTGCAGAGTGTGACTTGTGGCTCGTTCTCCCTCTTCAAAACTCGCAACATAGTGTCCATTGCCACATTGCCTTATCCCACCTGTTACCCAATCTCCCTCTATCTCTCATTTAGAAGGATTCTTATGATTATATTTAGGACCCAACTGGATTATCCAGCATAACTTCCACATCTCAGAATCCCTAATTTAATCACCTCTGCTATAGAGTGCTTTTCACCACCTAAGGTAACAGGCATAAGTTCTGGAAATTTACACTTGGACATAGTTGAGATCCTTTCTCAGCTGACTACAAATTTCTAATTAAAATTTAGCATTTCTTTACATTACAAATGTAGAAAACAACCCATAGTAGTATTACCAGTGTCTGGGACTCTCACTAATAGATATCACAGATCTGCTACACATTATGTTACAGATTTTGCAGATATCTTGAATGTATGGAAATCATTTTTTTTATCAGATATTGTCAGTAAATGTGCTTAGCATGTACATATGGTCTATTTCACAGGTTTTTATTTGTTTGGTTTTGGTAATGTAGATTAAACCAAGGGTCACATACCATAGTAAACAAGTGTTATACCACTAAACTACATCCCAAGTCCCTTAAAAAAAATTGTTGTGAGACAATGTCTCTCTAAATTACCCAGAGTGGATCAGACTTACAATCCTCCTGCCTCAGCCTAGGATTATAGGCATATACCATAACATCCAGAACATTTTGTAAAATACTACCTTTATCAACACAAATGGTTTTCTTTATAATCTTATACTTACTTTGTGCATTCAAAGTTGAAATCTGAAAAAAAAAAAACCCTTCATTTTATCACACTGGTTTCACTTCATCACATTGGTTTCAAAGCCCTTCCCTAAAGCATTGTTACAATCTATGTCAGTATGGAGCTAAGGTTGAGCCTTGTCTGGCTCTAGTCTGAAAGAAAGATAGCAAGGAGTAACAAAAAAAAAAAAAAAAAAAAAAACCTGAGAGAGACAGAATCAATGTCTTTAGACCTAGTACAGAAGGGATACACATTATTTCCTCTTTTCTGAAACATTTGCATGCATGGCAATTTCCTGGAGGACTTGTTAAAGCAGACTACAGATGGATCTCACTGCCCTTTTCTGATTCAGTCGAGTTGCATCGTGTGGGGCCTGAGAATTTTGCATTTGCAACACCCCTCAGGTGATACTGACGCTCTGAGAACCAGTAATCTTGAGCATAGTGATAACATGGGCACAAATGACTGCAAGGAATACTAGGAAATATGTGTATTCAGGAAGTTGTGATTAAACATAGATGGGCGCAAATGTCAAAACATAGGGAAGGAATTCAACAAGTCTGACAACTGTACTACAAAGGTAGAAGGGAAGCCTGGATTTGGGGGCTATTAGCCTTTACCATGATCCCCTTTCTGCCTTGTTCTGACTTTTTCATGAGGTATGTAGAAATCTGGGATCCTCCTCAAAAACATACCCACTGGATTTGTCCTTGTAAAGAAAAAGATGTTCTTGGTCCCATACAATTCACTTTGAGTGCTTGGGGGTAACTAGGACTATCTCCATTGAGACTTATGGAGAGAGGGGTATTCATCCTTTATGCTATGGTCCCAGGAAGGATCTAGAAATATAGCTCTTGAAGCAAGACTCAATTATCCTCACTGCATGCCATGACTGCATAGCACAGGAAGGAAGTCAGGATCACACACTGCTGTCATGAATAGAAGTTGACCTCAGTGAGGAGCTTGTGTAACAAACCTGAGGAAGAATGGTTGCAGGTTTCCAATAAGACAGTGTTAGTAACATCTTAGGGGGAAGAAATCTACTATCCCCAAGGAAAGCTCTGATCTGGAGTTATTCTTCAAATGAAGCACAAGAAAACTTTTTTATGGGAGCCATAGTCAAGTTGCAGCTTCTCTTAAATAGCCTATGTGCTGCCCAGGCACCACCAATTCTGTCTTGAGTCACTGGACTGAGTGGCTTGGTATAGTAAAAGATTTTATTTTCAGGCACACTAATCTTATAAGGATTATCATGGGCATTTGAAAAGTTAAATATCATTTGTGTCATACTGAACAAAAAACATTTTGGTATACCAGAAAAGAGTATAGACTCACAGGCCTGTCTACTGACTTTAAGCTATAAAACTATGGCAGGGGGTGGGTGGAGAGAGCGCTCAGTGTTTAAAGCAATAACCTGCAAAGCCTAATGACTGGAGTTCAATTCCCCAGTACCCATGTAAAGCCAGATGCCGAAAGTGGTGCGTGTGTCTAGAGTACATTTGCAGCAGCTAGAGGCTTTAGTGTGCCCATTTTCTCTGTCTCTCTTCTCTCTGACTCTTTCTGTTTGCAAATAAATAAATAATAAATAAACATTAAAAAGAAATATGGTGTTGATTCTCCTTGAGCCGCAGTTTCTTTATGTCGAAAGTGCAGGGAGGGTTGGAGAGACAGCTTGGTGGATAAGGCATTTGTGGCATAAGTGTAGGTTCAGATCTCAGAACTGAGATCCCAGAACCCATGTCCAACTGTTCTGAGCATCTGTCCTCCCACTGTGCCTAGGGTAAGAACGCAGGAAGAGGCAGGAGAATTTCCCAGATGCTTACAAACCAGTTACCCTGTCATAATCAGCAGCCAACAAAAAGGAGAACAAGAGACTGCCTCAAACAAGGGCGAAGGGGAGGACGGACAACCCAAGTTATCCTTGGACCTCCACAGGAGCATTTGTGGCATGAGGCACACCCACATACACCCCCCCTCTCTCTCTCTCTCATACTCACACATACACACACAGTAGGGAGAAATTATATTCTCCTTATAACATACAGGTGGAAGCTTTAATAGCTCTGGTGAAAATGGATGGCTCAGTGTAGACACTCAACTAATCATTTGTGCATTTTCTTTTGCTTGAGGTCAGGGAGTCTGGATATAACTGGAAGTGTAGTAACGGGAAACTATGGAAATCTGCAGCATAATACAGAATGCATTGAGAGGGGCAAGGGATTACCTATGGCAATAATAACTTGCATATGGTTATTAAACCCCAAATAATGGGGAAAAAAGAGAAAACATGGACGGCATTTTCAGCATACATGCTTACTAAGGAGAAAATATACTTGCTACTCCACCACTCCCTCTCCCAAGGGTACAAATTCTTTTCCTCAAGGACTTAAGCAGGAAGAATAAAGCTGGGGTTTTTTGTAATAAAGGAGAGAGCTCTCCCTTTTCTTTTCTCTTAAGATAAATCTAATAGCTGAGATTTGTAAGAGAAACTTTGTGAACTGTAATTGTAATTTCAAGAGTCACTCCATCAAGAGCCCTTGAAATCACTAATGGGCAGAAATCTGGGTCTTTTCATGCATCTTGCCATTTCTTTTCAGATCATTAAAGTACCTTATAAGAATGGCAAAAAGTTGTTTTGATTCACATTGCAATGGTCCCAGTTCAGAAACTAAAAAGCCTTCCTCTGTATGCAGCCTCGCTAGAAAGAGTCAGACAAGCTAGGAATTCCCCCCCACACACCCCAACAAGCTTTTTTCTTAAGCTGCTTATGCTGGGTCTGATTAATTCAGGAGAGCAGAGTCCAGGAAAATGCTTTTCATTCCAGTTAAGCTCTTTCTGGCTCTGGCTCTTTTCCTTTCTCTATTCAAGGAGCCTCAAGATGTATTCTCTAAAGCATCCCAGTCCCTCTTAGGCAGGAGTGTTAGGGCCCACCAAAGGAATGCAAAAATGATTCCTTCTAGATAGCTTTCATCTCAATGGGTTCTGTCTTCCAGCATCCTCAGAAGGTGAAGACAATTCTCAATTCTGTGTCCTTGGAGAAAAAAAAAGGGAGGGGGGAGCTGACAGCCATTAGCAGTAGGAAACTGGAATAACAATGATGATGACAACAACAACAAAAAAACTGAGAACCATGTCTGGGGTGCCACAATTTTCCATCTGTATATTTCTCCTAGATTAACCTCTCCCTCAGTCACCCAGTTTGAGTGATCATATGTCCTTGGTGCTGAGCAAAGCACATTGTTCCATTTATTCTACTCTTTCTGTTCCTCTGGCAGGGAGGGCAAGACTGGAAAATGATGGTGGGGACAGTAAATTTTTGTTATTTATTGGCAGGACTTCTATGCCCTTTGCTAAAAGCTCTCATTGGGAGAAGCCAGCAGCAAGGAGGAAAGTATTTCTTTAGCATAGCTGTCATTTTTCAGTGAATGGAATGTAGTTACAAAGGTCGTAAATGCTGCCTCGATCTGTTCACAGGGCAGTATCTTCGCAAGTGCCGATATTTCATATTGAAGTTAAAATCAATTAATTCTTTGAAATTTCCTGTGTGTAAGTAAGTGGCTACAATGGAGCTACCCTTCGAGGTTTTATCAATCGTAGTGCTGGCAATCTTTAGGGGATCATTTAAAAATTAGCATTCTGAGGATCAAAAGTAGTGGCACGTGCTTCCCAAATTATTGAAAGCTGGTTTCATGTCTGGCTGTAAAATACAAATCGGCCTGTTTTACTCTCTGTCTGCTTAGAGAGCAGCTGTTTATGATATTTAAAAAAATCATGGCTGGCTGGTTTACAACATCTACTATAACATAGTGGTATTTTATTCAACTGAAGGAATCATGAATTGGATCAAGACAAGTTAGAAGGAAAAAAAAAGTTTCAATTTGAATGAATGTCACAAAATATGGACCAGGTGGAAGCTTTGTGCCCTCAGCTGCTTTTCTGGCAGAAACCCCTCTACCTGTCCACAATACCCCACCAACTTGTAGGACTGCCCAGAGCCATCATCTTGCCTAAATTATTCATCTTCTCCAATAGATCCTGAGGCTATGAGAAGCAGATCCATTGTTATTTATAAAGATTTAAATCATAGAACTTTGATGTAATCAGATTGACAAAAGCCACCTGAGGTATTATCTAGCACAAATGTCCCCACATCATGAAGCTCCATGTCAGTGAACAGCTAATTCCAGTGTCAAAAATTCACTGTGTTATAACATGAGACACTCTGTTCAAGACCTTAGATTGTTTATTACAATGAACTTCAATCCCCTATCACCTGACTACATTGGCTTTCCTCTGATTTCTTAAGCTTCATGTACTTAATGTTTTATTTATGTTCAATCAAACTAGAGTTTGGAAGCTTCCATATGTGTCCTTATATAAGAAACTACAACCTAATTTAGTGCATAAACAAACTGAAAACCTTGCTTAGGAATTTGTCTTTGTAACAAGTATCTGAGTCATAGCCAATCACAGCAGCCAAACTTCAGTCAATCACAGGCAGCCCTACTCAACCATATTCAAATATCTAGCTCTTACAACAATGCACCCATCTCTGTATGTCATTTCTGTTTCTCTGGCTATAAATGTTCTCTGCACATATTGTGCAGCAGAGCATTCTGAACCATTTTAGGACTAGACTGTTACCAAATTATAGATTTGTAAATAAATGCCAGTTGAGATCCCCAAACTAGTTTTTACAAATAATTTTGTCATTGAAAAGTTGTATTCTGCTTTGTTCCATAAATGATTTGAGGTAGTTTACAAAAAATAAAATGCACATAGTACCTCAAAAGAAAAAGACTGAATAAGGTAGAGCACTGATGAGAGTTTTAGAATCAGACATCCTAGAAAAAAATTCAATACAGATATGTCTTACAGTGTTGTTGGTGGGGGTGGGAGGTAGGGGGAACTTCAATGTGGATCTGTATTTCCTAACAATCAAAGCACAGAGACCCATGAGAGCAAGGATGTGTGTCTGTTCTGCTTTCTTCTATTCCTCAGAACCTAGGCTGATACCTGGAACCTGGCAGATGCTCAGTCATTATGCATGGAATAATTGTTGAAAGAAAAAAGAAAAGAAAAACAATTTTAAAATTCCAAAAAGTAAAACGGGACGGAAGAGATGGCTTAGCAGTTAAGGCACTTGCCTGTGAAGCCTAAGGACACAGGTTTGACTCCCCAGGACCCACATAAGGCAGATGCACAAGGGGCACAGGCATCTAGACTTTGATTGCAGTGGTTAGAAGCCCTGGCATGCCCATTCTCTTTCTCTGTCTATCTACCTCTTTATCTCTCTCTATCTTTCTCCAATAAATAATAAGTAAAATATATTTTTTAATTCCCAGCATTGGTAAGATAAAAAAGAATAAGTTATTCAGAAGAAGTCATTCTTGGAAATAACAGGTAAGAAAAAGCTTTCATGCATCCTCAAAAAACAGAACACACTGTAGTGGATGGCATCCTTGACAATTTTCCTACAGTGGGTAAATGAATGCATTTCCTCCATGGCTTTTGTTTTTACAATGATAATCAGTGTAGATAGCAAGTGTAAGGCTTAAGTGCTATTCAATAAATGTAATTCTACAAAAGGACAAATAATGACATACAAATAAGACAGTTTCCAGGCTGGAGAGATGACTTAGTGTTGGGCCTTAAGAGGCCCAGGCATGAGGCCTAGTGGAACTCCCTGAGCCTAGCTAAGGTTTAGCAAACTGCCTCCTCCCAGCTATGACTCAGCAGGGGGCCAAATGTCCTCTGGCCTACCACTTCCGCACAGGAAGTTAGAGGCCCCGCTCCTGCACGCTTACAACCAATCATCTCAGAGGTCGCAGTATGCTATTGGCCCTTATATCTCACCCCACCCTGAAGTCTCCGCCTTCGTTCTCAACATTATATAAACACCCACTGTAACAATAAAGTGAGTTCCTGCTTGGAAAAGACTCCTGACTCAGTGTGGTTTTTCTCTGATGGCCAGAAGAGGTTTCTGGGTCCTCTGATGCTCATCATCCCCTCAACCCATAGGGGGGAACCAACAGGCCTGGTCATTCCCTCCGCACTACCTGGCCCCACCCAGCAGGGCCCAGCATTTGGCGCCCAATATGAGGCACTCGAAGTCCCATAGACTAGTGCCCCCATGAAAGGCAGTCGTTGAGGAGGTAATCGGTGTACATGTACAGGTGAGCGTACTCCCATGAGTTATGAGGCAATCTTCATATTTAATGTGCTAAACTTTCCTTCTATAACCTGTACTTACTTGTTGACGTCTCTTTGGTCTCTTTCTCTTTCCTTTCACTTTCATTTCGCAGACAAGCTGCATCTGCGGCTTTTGTGCAACATGTTTACCTATCTTTTGGATCCTTGTGGTTGTATTATACTCGTGTGTATGTGGGTTGCTATTGCCCTAGTTTTATGGACATCTCTCTCTCAACTTTATAATAAGGGACAATCTACCTCTAAATGTAATCCTGCCTTAGAAGCTCTCAGGGCACTCCTAAAGAGTAGAGGGCTTAATTTGACTGATAATCAGGCTTGACAGACCTGGGATTGCCTTCTCAAGCTGGCGCCATGACTGCCAGAAGGAAATCTCTTTGATTGGGACACGTGGGATAAGGTAGAGGCCCTTGTTTGTCGGGCACATGTGGAGAAGGCTCAAATACCCCCCTCAGGGGTCCTCCTTAAGATCTCGGCCCTCAAGGACTGCTTCTGTCCAAGGCCAACCAAACATAGACAAAAGACAGAAGGTAAAGATAATATACAGCCTGATCCGGCTGCTACTTCTGGAGATAAAGCTTTAAAAACTCCCAAAAGAGGATACATCTTTATACTCCTCACTTGATCCCTTTGAAAGTGCTCCCTGGCCTTCTGGGGGACTTCCCTCACCTCCTCCATCTTCTAAACCTTTCTGGACCCCCAGGTCCCCTCCTTCATATTCCGCTGCCAAGACTCCCTCAGCCCCTCCTTCATATTCGGCCACCAAGCCACCAGAATATAAAGCTACTTTTTTATTTCCTGTCAATCTAAATCCTGGGGACAATCACCCTGCTTCCTGGTATCCATGGGAAGATCAGGACCTTAAGGAGCTTAAAAAGGTGGTCTCATAGGATGGACCCAACTCTCCTTGGGCTGAGACCCTATTACAGGGACTGACCCATCAACCTTGTACAACCCAAGATTGGAAAAATCTAGTCAGGGCTGTCTTGTCAGGTATGCCTATTTTAGAGATGAGTGCCATGCACAGGCAGAACGAAACCAAAATCAACAGCTCCCTGTGCCAATAACTTTTGGGATGATCTCCAGTATCTCTGATCAATATGCTACAGGCACTCAACAGGTGGCTATACCTGATCCATATAGTGACCAGGTCAGGACACTGGGCTTGGTGGCATGGGAAAGGCTTGATGAGGGACCCTCTGAAACCCTCCTTAAGAGTATTACTCAAAAACCATCTGAGGACTTGGCTACATTTATGGATAGGGTGGGAAAAAGTCTCCAAAAAAATTTTCCCCCAAGGGCATTACGGGATCAGATTACTAAAATGTTGGTCTGGGAAGGGATGACAGCTGATCACTGCCTCTCCTGTGCAGGTATCAAGGACAACTCCATAAGTAGATGGATTGTAGCCATCAAGGACGTTGGCACTATCTCCCATCAGGCTAGGGCTATGGCTGCCGCCCTTCAGGAAAATAAACAGAGAGATTTGGACAATATGATCTACACATTACAGTTAAATCCTAAAAAATCAACATGTTTCAGGTGCGGAGACGTGGGCCACTTTAAAAAGGAGTGCCCCAACAAGACAAAGCCTCCCCCGCCCTCTGGGGGGATGACCAACGCCCCTCGCACCCACTGCCCTAAATGCAATAAGGGGTTTCATTGGGCTAGGAACTGTCAGTCGAAGTTTAACATACAGGGAAAGCCTTTAAACTTCTTCCAGGGCTCCCCCCAGCCCCATTAAATAAGGGGAAAGAGACTATCAAAGCCCATTGGACCATCCCCCTGGTCCCTGGCTTTAGACCCAAAATTATTTTAAATATTAACAATAAAAAATTCAAACTTCTCATCAACACTGGAGTGGACTGAATGGTCCTGAGAAAGGAGGAAGTGCCCCCCTCCTGGCAGCTTGTGCCTGGCCCTCCCCTACTGGGAGTTAGCAGGCAGTCCACCTCCTGGGAGACTGCCATGTGGCTCCCTTGGACTGACCCAGGTGGGGACAAGGGAAAAGTCTGCCCTCTCATGGTGACTGGGCTCACTGCTAACTTACTGGGCCAAGACATCCTTGGAGATGCTGAGGCTTTCATCACTATTGACCATAAGGCCCTTTTTAATGACTTGTTAAATAAAAAAAATATCAACAACAGTTTGAGGAAGGGAGGGAATGTCATCCCAATTACTCCAATGAACATCCTCAATTCTAATGGCCACTTCCCAGCCCCCCCCCCCATTTAAAATCCAGTGGAGACTGGGGAACCCTATATGGGTTGAGCAGTGGCCTCTCCCTTCTTCTAAGTTACACCAACTCCACATACTTACTGATCAACAGTTGGAGGCCAGACATATCCGTCCCTCCACTAGTCCCTGGAACTCTCCTGTCTTTGTCATAAAAAAGCTTAATGGGTCCTGGAGATTTTTACATGATTTAAGAAAGATCAATGAACGCATGATCACCTTCAGAACCCCCCAGAGGGGACTACCATGGATCCCAGCTATTCCCAATATATACCATATTACTATCATTGACAATAAAGATTGCTTCTTCTCTATCCCTCTCCATCCAGGAGACATGGAAAAATTTGCATTCTCTATACCCACTGTTAATTTTTGTGGCCCAGATAGGAGATTTGAATGGACTGTCTTACCTCAGGGCATGGCTAATAGCCCACCCATTTGTCAATATTACCTGTCATCCATTTCTCTTCTCTTATCAATCTCCCCAATACCTTGTTTTATAATTACATGGATGATATTATTCTTGGGTGCCTAGATTCCTCCATACTCCAGGTCCTTACTTGCCAATGTCTAACTATCCTTCATACTCACAGCTTTAAAGTAGCTCTTTAAAATGTTCAAACTGTGCCTCCCTTTAAGATTTTGGGCTCGACCCTTACCCTAGACACAGTTTCACCTGTTAAACAACAACTTTATATTCAGGATTCTTACACCTTGCCTCAACTCCAAAAGCTCTTAGGAGAAATTAATTGGATGAGGTCTTGGATACCCATAACTACTGAAGAGCTGTCCCCTTTGTTTGACCTCCTAAAGGATCTTAACTTCTCCTCTCAGGTAATTTTATCCCCTTGTCATCAACAAATTTTTCATAAGGTACAACAGGCTATAAATACTGCGACCTTAAAGAAGTTCAATCCTGATTTGCCCATCTCCCTCTATATTTTCTCTGGGGAAACATTATACACCACACTGTTGGCCCAGGAAGGTGAGCCCATCCAATGGGTCCACCTCTCAATTGGTGGGGTCCCCAGAGTTTATTCTATAACCAACCAGGTTGCTGATCTCATTACTAAGGACAAAGACACCTCTGTCCAGTTGTTTGGCACAGAACCTCACCTTATTGTCACTCCCTTTAAGATAACTGATTTCACCTGGCTTCAGAGAAATAATAACAGAGTTGCTACAGCTCTCGAGGGGTTTCTAGGTAAAATTAATTGCCATTATGGCCCCCACAAATGGATGAGTTCTTTCTCCAGGTTAGAATGGAAGCCCCCCAGGCTTTTCCTGTCTCAACCTAACCCTGACTTTCTTACTGTGTTTACCGATGGAGGGTGCCTTGGGGCTTCCCTAGTCGTTCACCCTCCCTTAAAACAGGAAAAAGAGCCTATCCCCATAAAGTCAGTCTCCCATGAGGTTGAGGGGTCAGCACAATTCAAAGAACTATTTGCTGTCATTCTAGCTTTGGACACTACTCAAGAGCCATTTAACTTATTTTCTGACAGCCTTTATGTTGTTAATTTATTACCCAACCTGGTTGAGGCCCATATTAGACTGGACTCCAACCCTATATCTCCTTTGATGATTCAAGCTCGTTCCCTACTCAAACAAAGAATTAACCCCATTTTTCTTCAACATCTCAGGGGTCATCAAAACTTATAGGGATTTCTCTCTCGAGGAAACAATTTGGCTGATAAAATGGCTTCTATGCCTGAGTGTAATACTATTACAGAATCTACATGCTTCCACTTATTGGCCCATGTTAACTGGAGAGGTCTCAAGCACAGGTTTCCACAGGTACCAGTCAAGAACCTTAAAAAAATTGTCCGGACTTGTAAATCCTGTCAGCCTTTCCTCCAAGGAAACTACAGGAAGCAATCCTCGAGGGCTCCGCCCTAATCATCTTTGGTAAATTGATGTCACACACTATTCTCCATTTGGAAAGCTTAAATAAATTTTTCTTTCAGTCGATACCTTCTCCTGTGCCTGCTGGGCATTGGCACATGCTGGGGAAAAATCTTAAACATGCCATTAGTCATATATTTCAATGTTTTGCCACTCTTGGGCTGCCTGGTCAAATTAAAACAGATAATGGCCCCTGCTTCATAAGCAAGGCCTTTATAGATTTTCTCCAGACCTGGAAAATCTCACATTCCACAGGCAACCCCCAGGGCCAAGCTATCATTGAAAGATATAATCAGACTCTCAAATCTCAATTACAGAAACAGAAGGGGGAATACTTACCCCCACACGACCAACTAAAAAAGGCATTATTTACCCTAAACATTTTAAACCTCTCTGAAGAAAATAAACAATTATCCCCTTTTCAAAAATATTGGTCCTCATCTGTTACCTACAGTTCTATCTGGGTAAGATGGAGGGACCCATTGACTGGGGCCTGGAGAGGGCCTGATCTGCTCCTCACAGCAGGGAGAGGGTTTGTATGTGTCTTCCCTCAAGATGAAAAAAGACCCATTTGGGTACCAGCGAGAGACCTAAAATATTTGTCCCAACAAGGGGACACTGACAATCACTTCTCTAGGGAGTGTCCCACCCCTGAGGACTGTTCCTAAAATGGTCCTTTACCCTGCTAAATTGAATAACTCCCTCCCTTGCGGAGGATTGCTGGCTTTGCCTCCAATCTGGGCCTCTCCGGCTGATTGCAGTACAGTTGTCCATATGATCTTAAAAAGCTGCTCAGCCACCTTCCCCATCCCCGTCCAGCTTTTCCCAATGTTTCCTCTGGGCCTTTGGGCCCTGCCTTCCCCTAATAATTCCAGTACGGATGTGAGATACATTCATCCTTCCTTCTGTACTTTTAACACAACTGAGCCCAGTGCTCAACGCTGCCCGTCTTCTGGAATGGTTTATGTTTGCAAAGTCGAGATGGCCTATGACTTTCTCCCACCAATTGGACGGGCCTTTGTGCCCCAGCCACCTTAATCCCAGATGTAGATATCATTCCTGGAAGCTACATTCCCTGGCTGAGGTAGTCCTACAAAACAGGAGAGGACTAGACCTACTAACGACCGAAAAGGGAGGTGTATGTTTGTTTTTACAGGAAAAATGCCACTTTTATGCCAATAAATCGGGAATCGCCCAGGACAAGATTAAGAGGCTCCAGGAAGACTTGGAGAGGAGGTGACGGGACCCCCAGGACAACCTGCTGTGGACGGGCTTACGTGACTTCTTACCCTACCTCCTCCCTCTACCTGAACCCTCCCCCTCCTTCCCCTCCTCCTTATCCTCACTGTGGGGCCTTGTGTAATTAACACAATTACACAATTTATTCACCAGGGGCTAGAGACAATAAAACTTCATCAGGTCAAAATACATTATCACAGGATGGCAACTCAGGAATTAAGTTTCTCAGACGACCCACTGCCACCTCCTCTGCCCTCCATGTGACCAATGACAGGTAAGATCCCCAGAGGGGACAACCTAAGACAGGGGCCATGGTGACTAATGCTCTTACAAAAACAAAAGGGGGAGATGTTGGGCCTTGAGAGGCCCGGGCATGAGGCCTAGTGGAACTTCCTGAGCCTAGCTAAAGTTTGGTGAACTGCCTCCTCCCAGCTATGACTCAGCAGGGGGCCAAATGGCCTCTGGCCTGCCACTTCCGCACAGGAACTTAGAGTCCCCTGCTCCTGCACACTTAAAACCAATCATCTCAGAGGTCATGGTATGCTATTGGCCCTTATATCTCACCCCAACGTAAAGTCTCCGCCTTCGTTCTCAACATTATATAAACACCGCCTGTAACAATAAAGTGAGTTCCTGCTTGGAAAAGACTCTCGACTCAGTGTGGTTTTACTCTGATGGCCAGAAGAGGTTTCTGAGTTGTCCAACGTTCATCATCCCCTCAACCCTTAGGGAGGAACCAGCAGGCCTGGTCGTTCCCTTGGCACTACCTGGCCCCACCAGCGGGGCCCGGCAGCTTAGCAGTTAAGAGCTTGCCTGTGAAGCCTAAGGACCCCGGTTCAAGGCTCAATTCCCCAGAACCCACGTTATCCAGATGCACAAGGGTTCACACGCGTCTGGAGTTTGTTTGCAGTGGCTGGAGGCCCTGGCATGCCCATTCTCTCTCTCTCTCTCTCAATCTGCCTCTTTCTTCCCCTCTTTTTATTTGTCACTCTCAAATAAATAAATAAAAATAAGCAAAAAATAAGTCAGTTTCTCTGTGGGAGATACGCAAACACAGTGTTTGGAACTTGAGTCCACAGATCTTCAGATGTTATATTTGCGGGAAGAAGGAGGTGGGAGAAGAGAAAGAGAGCTGGTAGACTAATACATAACTTTACCCCTTCCTCTTCAAGGTATGCTTAGATAGACCAGTGGCTTTGCCATTACCTGGGGGCTTGGTAGAGGTTTGGGATCTTGGTCTCCGCCTCAGACCGAGAACATAGGAACTTGCACTTTGTGGTGGAAATTTCATTCATAGTATAATCTATCAGCCCTTCCTCTGGCTCTGGTGAGATGGAAGAAGATACTGGGTTTAGCAGAGAGTATCAGCTATTTCTCTTGTTTTTTACTTAAATATAACTCCCTCTCCTTCCCTTCTCTGCTGATTCCCTTCTTTCCAATGAATTGGTCTTCTATTTTATCCCATTTTGATTTTTGTTCTCCACATTCATGACAGAATATTGATGGGCTGAGTCTTGTGCAGGTTCTGTGTGCGGGTAAGGACAGTTTCTGTGAGGTCATGAATATATCATCCATGTAATATATAGAAGACAGCATTCCACTCACTCTTACCTATCATGTGGCTCTTATATCCCTTATAGCCATTCTTCCACGATTTTCAATGAGTATTAGAGGGGGTGATATAGATGTCTCATTTAGAGCTCAGAACTCAACAGTCACTCATGCTCAGCACTTTTATGAGTCCTGAGTCTCCCCAGTAGTCACTGCTCACTGCAAAAAGAAGCTTGTCTTACCAAATGTGACAGAAATGCTAATTGGATGCCAATCTACAGGCATAAAACAAAAATATTTAGAAGGCAATTTGATGGGCACAACTTATCCATTTTGCCAAAAAGTAGTAGCTTCCCACTTAAAGCCTATAATCACCCCAGCCATAGGCTTTTAACTAGGATTTCAGCAGCAGGCATGAATTCCTCCCTTGAAGCAGGACTCAAATTCAATCATAGAACAGTTGATTAATCCCATAACAGCAATGACACTATGTCTGGCTAGTCAGTTCAGTTCTATAGGACTCATTGCCTGTTGATAACTTTTCTCCCCCAGAAGCCTGTGCAGGATCTGCCCACGTTATGACAGCTAGCCAGTAGGTAGGAAGCTTCCGTTTCAGTTCCAGCTTGATTTGACAGTGTTCTTCAACCAATTAAAGTGATGAAACCTACATTTGAATAACAGCCCCAGGTTATTCGCATATACAATTGTTTGAAACATTTGGTCAAGTTTTTGGATATTCAGAGCTACATTGGTCCATGCAAAAATAAATTGTTAATGTATAAATTTCAATGATAACAAAAACACAAAGAGTTATTGTCTGTTTTTGTTTTTTCAGTATACCTTGGTGGCCTTTCCAGATGGGTGGGGAAGCTATGAAAGCTCAAGTCTTCGGAATGGAGATGGGAGTGTTGAAGAAGCCTTGTTCTGATTTGTGTAAAAGGAAAAAATCTAAGCTCTTTAAGTAATTAAATTGGTCTAAAGTCTTTATTCTCCTAATTTTTTGGCTAGAGTCGCTTTGTTTTCATTGAATGTAACACATTCTTTGGCCTCAATCACAAACAGCATCAGAAATTTCCTGACAATGGTGGTATGACAAACTCATTCTCTGGAAACAGAATGTCCTAATTTCAAATATTTGCGAGTTGCAATGGTTTAAATACTTCCATCATGGCCCATGTCAAGCTACCAAGGGTTTACGAACCAGCTCATAAAATTCTGAAGTGCATAGCAATTGCTAGCAAGTGAGTAGCAGCCAGCTTCAGCTCAAAGTTGTTTCCAGACCCTTTTTCTACTTCAGATCCATTGTACTTTTTTCCAGGTTATGGTTAATATTGTCAACTTTATAAGGTGTAGAAATGCATAGGAGCCAAACTTCTGGGTATGTCTGTGAGGGAGTTTTTAGATTGAGTTAAGGTGAAAAGACCCACCCTAACTATGGGTTATACCATTCCATGAACTTGGTTCTCAGATTGAAAAAAATAGAAAGAAAGCAAGATGAGCACAAGAATTCATCTCTATGCTTCCTGAATGTAGATGCCATGTGACCAGCTACCTTAAGTTCCTGCTTCCATGACTTTTCTGGCAGGATGGACTGTTGCCTCATAATGTCAGCCAAAATAAACCCTTCCTTCCTTAAGTTGTTTTTGTCAGGTATTATTTCACAACAATGAAAGAAACATAACTGATATAGCCAGCCTGCCATGGTCTAAGAACCATAACCCAGACAGAGCCTGGCAGGCACCAAATAGGATAAAATTAGCCTTCTCATTATACTGTGAAAAAATAGTCCAATATAACATTTAATTTATGGCAGCCATATATACTTTTGCTCAGGATAAGGTAAATGTCTTAAGAATGTCCCTATCTTTATACTAATGATAATCCATGCCCTTTTAATATTGTTCAGGCAGTTTGATTCCTAAAAGGGACATATATTTACTTGCATCTTTATTACATTTAATTCTGTTAATTTTAACTTTTCATTTGGCTTGTTGAGAACCTCATGAATTCTAAAGCTGTCATTGGCTTTGGAATCTATTATGCTTCTACAAATTTGCTGAGGATTTCTCATAAGTATTTTTCATAATCTTTTATAAAAAGTAGAACAAGAGAGCAGTAAGTAAGTAGAGAGTTTTACAATAGTACTGGAGCGCTCTCTCTCCCTCTCTCCCTCTCTCTCTCTCTCTCTCTCTCTCTCTCTCTCTCTCTCTCTCTCTCCCTCAAAGTTGACATCCAAGATAAAACTTTAATTCACATATCTATCCTACCATCTATCCTTTGCTTCTCAATCACAAAAATACCATTATAGTCCTGAGATAGCTTGCTGAGACTCAGATACAGTATAGTTGAAACATTCTTCTTATGGGCAAGTTCAGTACCACTATTCAAAAACAGGGGAGGGAGATTGAAGTTCATTTTCAAAGGATTTCTTAACAATCATCACTTTTTATTTTAAGTAATTCTAAAATAATAGTGTAATAATATGCATATTTTCCTAGAACCAATGCTTAGATCAGTGGGATGGTACTATGGTATTTTCACTCATAACTGGAAAATTTCACCGATGTAGGAAACCAAGCAAACTGAGAAAGGCAGCCCTTAGAATTATAGTAAGTCATTTGTATGGAAACACAACTAGGGACAATTTGAGTGATGAGAAGAAGTTCTTGAGTAGCATAATGATTAGAGACTATAATTCCACACAATGCTTTAGAAAAATCAATGTGTGTCATTGTAGTAGTGTGGTGGTTTGAATCAGATGCCCCCCCCCCATAAACTTATGTGCTCTGAATGCTTGGTTCCTAGCTGATGGCAACTGGGAAGGTGGAGCCTTGTCAGAGGAGGTGCATCTCTGGGGGCAAGTTTATGGATGTTATAACTAGCTTCCCCTTGCCAGAGCTCTACTTACTTTCCTGCTGCTGTTTTCCCCCTGCTATGCAGAGGTCATGTCCAGCCTCTGCTCATACTATACTTCCACCTAGTGTTATGAAGGTTTCCCTTGAGACTGTAAGGCCAAGTGAAAGAAAAATCCTCCCATCAGCTGCTTTTGGTCAAGTACTATGTCACAGTCACAAGAAGATAATTTCAACAGATGTTTGAATTCTGTTCTGAACTTTACCAGATTATGAATCAAGTAAGAGACTTGGGTGGGTCTGTGTTTTCAGGAAGGAATAATAGATGGAGGAAGACTTTCTCCCAGAGTAGTCTATACATAAAGACACCCCAAGGTCTTTTGCCTGGCTGCAGGTGCTATTTACTGGTGAGTGCATCTACCCTGTTGTACTATCCTTTGTGGACATTGGAATCCAGCTTTCTCACCTTCCAACATGGACTGAAGACCAGCAGCTCTCCAAAAATCCCTCAGGACTTCCATGGCAGATTGGAACTGCTTAGACATTCAGCCTTGTGAGCTGATCAGCTCCTGGGTTCTCCAACTCTCTAGCCTGAAGACAGCCATTGTTTGACTCTGCCCACCTCATATCCTAGAAGCTAATCCAATAAAGCCCCTATTACACATATTTAGTCTTTCCTATTCCTTGAGAGAACCATAACTAATATAGCCATGGGAGTATCTCCAGAGATAACAGAAAATAGAATAGGCAGGCAAGTGGAGACCAGGAAAGAGTTCTATAGGAGATCTAATGAGAGAGGAGTCTGTCAGAATCTAATAAACTGGGGCCAAGAACAAATTTCAATATCTAAGTTATGTGTGGGTAATACAATGAAGGGCCTGGATCCCAGGACTGCAGGTTGGATGGTAAACAAAACATATGAGGGAAGACTACCAAAACATTGAACTAGGACCTCCCTGGCTAAAGTTACCACTTGTACCATATCCTAGTTTTGGCTACACTTTCAACATAAAATTATTCCCAGTAATAGGAAAAGGTAGGAGAAAAAGACAGGAAGCAAAGTAGAGACTGAAATCTTGAATCTGTGACCAATTCAGTGCCCAGCTGATTCACAGTAAAGCCCAAGAGTCACATGACCTAACTCCAAAGTTAAACAAAGGCTATATACTCTAGGCAGGTTCTTAACTTCCTGTGCCTCAATTTCTTCATCTGAAATGTAAGGAGGGTTTCAATATGCATCCATACAGTTGCTATAAGGAATCTACAAGTCAATATAAAAAAATAGTCAGAACCAAATCTGACATCTAATAAGTGTTATGTTCCTCTTTTCTACTAGTGTCGTTTTCACTTTCCAGTCAGAAAATCCAGACATATGTCAATCTCCAAGTGTCTTTTCCCTAACATTTTCCTGGTAACCAAATGTGGTTTTGCTATCTTCTCTTCATGTCTTTTTAGTGACGCCACTGCAATTTAACCAGGCTTAGACATTTTAACTCATTTAAAGCAGATAGATACTTTAAAATTGATGATTGGGGCTGGAGAAGTGGCTTGGCAGTTAACACACTTTCCTGTAAAGCCAAAGTACCCCAGATAAGAATCCCCTAGGACCTACGTAAGCCAGATACGCAAGGGTACATATGTCCGGAGTTCATTTGAAGCAATTTGAGGCCCTAGCATAATCATATTCTCTCTCTCTCTCTCTCTCTCTCTCTCTCTCTCTCTCTCTCTCTCTCTCTTCTTTTCTCTCTCTGTCTTTCTCTCTCCCTCTCTTTCTCTCTAATAAATAAAAAAGAATTACAAATTAAAAATGTTGCTTAATATCTCTTCACTTTCTTTTCTACTGAGAGCCTTATGTTGAATTAATTCCGTACTATCACATGAGAATGGATCTTTACTATTATTCCTATTTTTTAATATTTTAAATTTTATTTTAATTATATTTTGGCAATATCATACACTTATATAATTCATCCTAATCATATTAACCTCATTACCCTCTATCATCCCCTCCTCCTGCTACTAAACCTCTTCTTTTAAGATGTTTTTGCTACAAAAATTGCAGAAGCCAAATAAAATTGGGATATAGGGTAGGCAGTCAATAGCATTTCAAGCAAAAAAAATTAAAAATAAGGTGGATAGGTAAACAAAAATATTGTATGGAAAAGTACCATAATGAAACCTAATTGTCGACACATCTATATAATAAAAATTAAATTTAGTTAAATTTCTAAAATGAAACAGGCCTTGAGGGGTAATTAAAAATCTCATGATCTGGTTTCTAATCTTGTTTTATTTCATGTGGCTTAATCTCTGGTTTCTGGGTCCCTCTTTATCAGGCACAGGTATTTGACAAAATATTCTCCACTCCTCGTCTGTTTAATAATTTACTCATTAGCCACATATGGCTATTAAATGCTTCAAATGTAGCCACTCTTGACTGTGATATGCTGTAAGTGTACAATATATACCAATTTTGTAATACTTACTCCAAAGGAGAATAGAAAACATCTCAGCTGGGTGCAGTGGCCCCTCCTTTAGTCTCAGCAGTTGGAAGTCTAAGGTAGGAGGATTGCTGTGAGTTCGAGACCAGCCTGAGTGAAATCAACCCGGGCTGAAGTGAGACTCTGTCTCAAAACAAAATAACCTCATTGGTGTTTTATATTGCATGTCGACATAAGAATACATTGGATATATTGTACTAAATAAAATGTCATTAAATTAGATTTACTTATTTCTTTTTTTCAGTGTCTTAAATGTGCCTATTGGAAAATTTTAAATTGTACATATGACTTGTATTATACTTCCATTGGACAATGCTGTCCTATGGGTCTTCTCTATTCCAAAGATACATTATTCAGTAATATTCTTATTGACTTTAATTAGCAGTGCTTTCCAAAGGCTGAGATGGTAATCAATGACATGAGATACTGACAGGAAGATTTCCAGTGGTATTCTTAAATGACTTGTCCTTTCCCACAGCCTCAGCTGGTAGAAATGGCCAGTTCCTGAAGCTGAATCACAAAAAACAATGCAGTGAAATTGCCATGATGTTGTCCATCACACATAAATATCAGCTGTTCATTACTATAACTCATTCTTGCCCCAACTTTATAAGATGTAGCAATGCTATTTACAACTTAAATTCCCAGTAAGAAATTATTCAAATTGTTTGAAAGATACCTGGCAGTTGATAGATAGATACATTTGCATTTAGGAGGCCACCTACATAAGAATGAAAAAACTGGAACTTTGATTTGGGGGGTTTGAAAATGTTACAGTGGTCCTATAAACAGGTAGAGGCAACTTAGCTTTTGTGTCATCGATGGAGAATGTTCATTCCCCTTCCTCATCATCTTACAGGGGTGAGATCAATTTAAAGCCAAAGTAGTGATTATATTTCTCGACAATGAAATTCCTGCCAAAACCACTGAGGAAGATCAGTTACATTAAACTATTTGACAAGCTCTATTCTTAAAAAAGAAAGATAAAAATTTCAAAATACAATAAAAAGTAATCAAAATAATAAAGACCGGCACACATCTGAATTATTGGAGGGCTTATTCAGTGTTTCTATTTTATAATCTTGAAGAAATAATATGCTAAAATAAGAAGCCCCATATTCAATTTATGTGTCTGATGTTACAGGATCTGAAATTTTATTACTAACATTATGGATTTGAAAATAAGATACTTTGTTTCTGAACTCTTATTACATAAATGCTTCTCCTTGGTTTATTTTATTCTGTGCCAAAATTTGTTAGAATCAGACTATGGAAACATAAATTTATCCCAAAGAAGTAGTAATTCTAGAAAGAGATAAATGAAAATACAACACACATAAACTTTTATTTTAAAACTTCAACATTAGAAATATTCTACAATGAACTTATAAGTTTCTATTAAATCACCATCTTGTTAACAAGGGTTTTTTGCATCTAAATGTGTAACAGACATTGCATAATATTTTGGGATATTTTCACCCCTGTAGCTATGAGTGATGGGTGTGCAGGGAGGAATAATGCCATGGCAGCCAGTAATACATAGGTTTGGGTCATAAAGCAAAAAATCAAAACAATTTCTTGGTTTCCTCAAATAGTAGACATTTTGTTTTTGTTTCTGGGTTGGGGCTAAAGGTAAAAATGGGGATGGGGATAGAAATAGAAAGCAAGGGCCCTGAAGACCAAATTTTTCTATTTGAAAATGTTGCCTTGAGCTACTTGAGGTCTTGCACATAAAACAAAATGGTTACACTCTTACTTGACAGGGACTTGGCTAAGCGTGTCCTGCTTTCTGGGATTCTGGTTCAATAACGCCTTCCTGAGGAGCTGCAATCCTCTGAACCTCAGCCACATAAAATGTCAACCAGGCCCTCCAATTTGCTGGGCTGCTCACGAAGGGCCATTTGCCATAGGTCAGAGCACACACATCGGATCAGATAGTGCCTCGGGTAAAAGACATTCTGGGTCCTGTTTATCCTTTGAGAACTGTTTGCCTTGCATTATTTGCATGGGTGGCTATCTTAGTCATAAAGTCCATTTTGTTTGCTTTCTAGAATCACTTCATCACCAATGTCAAATATTACAAAGCATTTTATGTGGGTAGGATATTATCCTAGGAGCCGAGACTATAAAGTGAAAGGAGACAGTCTCAGCATTCAGGAATTGTATATTATAGTTGGGGAGAGAACCAATTGAGGGCCAAAACACATAAATAGTAATATAAGCATGTGGACACAGGACAGACTTGCATGTCAGTGAGATTCAAAAGTGTGGGGGCCTGACCAGCCATGCAGGCAAATGGTCCCACAGGAAGCCTATGTACCTGAGTGCAGAACAGCTGTTTAAAAAAAAATGCCTCCCTAACCAAACTAAAAGGGCCAAGGGCAGTTTGCTCTTCTAACCAGCACAAAAGCACAAGGAAATCATGTTTTGAGTCAAACCCAACAGCTACCCTGTCTCTAAACCAGTCCTAAGGAAATATTGCTTGGATTCTAGGAAGAAAAAAAGCTTCAAGTAAACATTTACTTTCACTAAAAGCCCTGCAGAACACGAGAGAAAGAAAATTCTTTGAGGCCTTTCTAATAGAGTATAACAAATGGAGGTTATGATAGCCATATCATTCTGGCTCTTCGTATTTTGGACATATAAACTGGTTTGTGCTTCTTGGTGTCCTTGTGTGTGGGTGATCCTGGTGGCTAGTTTGGGCATGTAGACAGATATATCTTAGTGGTAAAAAGTTTGAATTTCTATAATTCTCATTTGTATCCCTGTAGCAAAGCATTCACCAATGAGGCACTGACCAAGCAAATAGAAAAGAAAAATACTAACCAATATGTATCAGTCAATCTTCATTATCAGCCACTGCAGAACTGGATAGAAACAATGAAGTTAAAGACAGATGTGACATATGAGCCCATTTATATTCTTTGATTGATACCTATCAGCAACATAGACTAACACTGGGCTTCCAGTCTGGTAAATCACCTTAAGAAGGGTGATTCCGGGCTGGAGAGATGGCTTAGCAGTTAAGCACTTGCCTGTGAAACCTAAGGACCCCAGTTCGAGGCTCGATTCTCCAGGACCCACGTTAGCCAGATGCACAAGGGGGCGCACGTGTCTGGAGTTTGTTTGCAGTGGCTGGTAGCCCTGGCACCCCATTCTCTCTCTCTCTCTCTCTCTCTCTCTCTCTCTCTCTCTCTCTCTCTCTCTCTTTCTCTTTCTTTCTCTCTCTCTCTCTCTCTCTCTCTCTCTCTCTCTCTCTCTCTCTCTCCCTCTTTCTCTCTCTGTCACTCTCAAATAAATAAATAAAAATGAACAACAAAAAAAATTTTAAAAATAAGAAGAATGATTCCATGGTAGTAGGTGATGCCATTGAATCCATTCCATCCTAGAAAATCCATTGGTTCATTTAGGAATAGGTAGATATTTATTCCAGCAGTACATTTACTCTTTCTTCCTGCAGAGCTTCATTCTGGCTCACTGTGCAGGGGTTTACAAAGTACCTGCTGCACAGGTGGGATTGTATGTAATCTCACTACAACAGATGAGGTAAGGGTGTGGGTCATGATTATGAGATGAGTGGGTCATGATTATGAGAGCCACTGGATGCATTATATATTGACTTCTCCATGATTCAATGGCCCAGCATAGAACAATGGAATACTCTGCTGAAGGCACAATTGAAGTACCATTTCAGAGGAAAGATTATGCAAGGATGGAGTATGAGCTTCAAGGCTTCAGTTGATGCACTGAATCCGACTTCCACATGGCAGAGCATCCCCACAGAAAATATACGCAGGTCTGTGAATCAAGAAGTAAAAATACATCATTTCCATTTGCTGCAGTCAGGTTCACGCTGCTGGTAGAAATCACCCAACCAAGAGTAGCTTGTGTGTGGTGGGGGGAGGTTTATTTTGGCTTACAGGCTTGAGGGGGAAACTCCATGATGGCAGGGGAAATGATGACATGAGCAGAGAGTGGACATCATCCCTGGCCAACATAAGGTGGACCATAGCAACCAAAACACTGGTATCAGGGAAACAGGTTATAACACTCATAAGCCCGCCCCCAACAATACACTGCCTCCAGGAGCTTTAATTTCCAATTGTTATCATCTGGGGAGACTAGCCTTCAGAATACCTGAGTTTATGAGAGACACCTGCATCCAGCCACCACCCCATTATTTCAGTTGATAAACTAGAGAAATGTGTGTTTCTCGGGCTCTACAGGACTAAGATGCCCCAAAAGGGGTGCACTCTTGCTAACCAAGGCTCCCTTCAGAGAACACAGCAAATTCCAGCTGCTACTTGAACACTTTCTGCTATCTGTACCCTGAGTCCTCCAGGTAAAGATAAGAGTCACCACATTACAGAAGCAATTGATCCTGAACAGCAGGGGAAGGCAGGGCTACTTTTGCTCAGTGGAGCAAACACTGGAACTCAGGAGATTCACTTGGGCACCTCCTAGTGTTCACTTGCTCATTTGTGTCTGAAAAGACACACAATGCAATCTCAGCCCGAGAATGGAATCCTTATGGGTTACTTCACTGTCTGTATAAGCCAGCCACACTTGCACAGGTGCTGGCTGAGGTCAGAAGGAATTTAGAAAGGCGCAAGGAAGAAGATGACAAAATATCATTTTTAGTCCCAAATCCAACTGTGTGGATAAGACTTCTGTTTGTATCCTTAATCTCTCTCATCTAAGTTTCTCCTCAGAGAGAAATATCTTGGCACTTTGGACTAACTTAATCCTGAACCCAGATAGAGAATTGGATGCATGTACCAGCCATGGAGGATAAGCTCTTGATTACCCAGAGCCATTTCTGCACCACATTTCCCTCAAGCCCTTCAATCAAGGCCACAGATAGTGAACTCTTATTTGGAATCTTCACACTCAATGGACACATCAAGATCCTGTACTCTATTTTGCCACTACTGTCCCCAAACAAATAAACTTCCGAGGCCCTATTTGTTTGTGCTTCTGCCTCTTTAATATCATCACTCCAGGTGGGACATTGCACTTCTGGCACCCACTAATCTGCTCTCTTATCTTTCTTTTGTAACTATTTTCTTCAGTGTTCCCTCACGGTTGGTGATTGTTTTATCCCCAAATCATTCGACGATTGGAAGAAAACATATGTGGGGGTAATGTTGCCTAGGTAGCATTCCAAGTCATGAGGATATTTAGCAGGCATCACTGTGGAGATGGTTTCATGCCAAATGATAAATGGATGAGGAGTAGTACTACACAATTTTTCACATATTTTTTTAAATTCCAAATATGCATATCCTCTCCCATACTAGTCATGGGTCCACAAATACCACAGCTGAGATCCCACTTTGCTTCAGTATATCTTTGAGAGTCAGTGTAATCGATACCTAGAGAGACGTACCATAAACATGTGGCTGCCACAACCTACCTGTAATTTGCTTTTCATATGCACCATATAGGCCTAGAGTCCAGGTTCCCTGAGGTCCCTCTATCCATGGTCATTCTTGCATGTACTTCGCCTGTAGTTAGGTGAAGAGGAGCTCAGTAGCTCCGGGGGCTAGAGTTAGGGGAGTACTCAGCATTGAGTGCCAGTGTAAGAAATGATATCAAAGTCTGAGTAGGGGATGGATAGATGTCTCAGAGGGTAAAAGTGCTTGCTGTGTAAGCATGAGAGCTGAGTTCAGATGTCCAGAACCCACATAAAGCTGGATAGAAGAACTTAAGTAAATTCCAGCACTCCTATGGTGAGGTGAAGACAGGAGGCTCTTTGGAATCACCTGGGTTAGCTAGCCTGATATACGCAGCATTGAACAACAAAAAGACCTTGAACAAGAGGAAGGGCAAGTTGTCCTCTGAGCTTTACACATGTGCCTAGACGTGTGTGCCTGCATTTGCACACGGGAGCATGCAAGCCCATAAGATAAAAAGTCTGAGTACACAGAAGACACAAAGAAAGCTATAATAAAATATGGAGGGATACAAGACTGTAACAAAATATGAAAGATTAAACAACAGAGAGCAGTTCCCAACAACGGCAGAATACTAATTCTGTTTCAAGTACACAGAAACATTTGCCAAAAGTTGCTTCATAATAGATTATCTACCAAGTCTCAACAAACCTCAAAAGATGGAAATTATTCGTAGTGTATTTTCTAATCATAATGATCTTAAGCTGCAAACCAACAACTAAAAGTAATAGAAAACTAGCAACTGATTGAAATTAAACAATATACTTCTAAATAATTCACATTTCAAACAAGAAATCACAATATAAATTAAACAATATGTTAAATTGAATGACACAGAAAGATAATGCAAATCAAAATCCTTAAGGATTTAGGGCTGGGGAAGTGGCTTAGTGACTAAAGTGCTTACCATGCAAGCATGATTACCTTAGTTTGCATCCCAAACAGCCACATTAAAGCTGGACATGGCAGTGCATGTCTATCATCCCAGAGCTGGGGGGGCAAAGACTGGTGCCTAATCTAGCTGAATTGGTGAGGCCAAGGCACAGTGGGAGACGCTGTTTCAAAAATAAAGTGGAGAGCAATTGAGGAAGACACCCAAGGTTGACCTCTGGCTCCTACACCCATATGCACACAGATATGTACCCAAACATATGTAAGCACACACATACACACATGCATATACATGAAAAAAAAATCAAGAGTGGGCCAGAGAGATGGCTTAGAAGTTAAGGCACTTGCCTGCAAGGCCAAAGGACTCAGGTGCGATTCCCAGGACCTGTGTAATCCAGATGCCCAAGGTGGCACATGCATCTGGAGTTTGTTTGCAGTGGCTGGAGGCCCTGGAGTACCCATATTCTCATTCTCTATCGGTCTCTTTCTCTCTCACAAATAGATTTAAAAAAAATAAATTTAAAGGTACAGCTAGAACAGTACACAGAGGAAAAGTTAATATACATATATTTATATGTAGGTCGAACATCAGCAATCTGTGTTTCCATTTCAAAAAGAGAAAGAAAAAAAGGGGGCTATAGAGGTGGCTTAGCAGTTAAGGCACTTGCCTGCTATGTCTAATAATCCATGTTTGACTCTCCAGATCCCATGTAAGCCAGGCACACAAGATGATGCAAGTACACAATGTTTCATGCACATGTACACATGGTAGCACACACATCTGGAGTTTGTTTACAGTGGCTAAAGGCCCTGGCATACCCATTCTCTCTCTGTCTTTCTCTGCCTCTTTCTCTCTCTCTCTTTCTTTCAAATAAAAAAAGAAAGAAAAAACAGGGTAGGAGAAATGACTTAGCAGCTAAGGTGCTTTGCTGTGAAGCCTAACAATTCATGTTTGACTCTCCAGATCCCACATATGCAAGACCCATAAGGTAACACAAGTGTGGAAAATTGCACATGTGCACATGGTGGCGCACCATCCAGCGTTCTATTGCAGTGGCTAGAGGCGCTCTCTCTCTCTCATAAAAAAATGTTTAGAAAGTGAATGGAATAAAAATGAGAGCAGAAATCAAAGAAGAGAAATTAATATAGGAAGAACAATGAAGCCAAAATTTGAGTCTTTGTGAAGAGCAATAAAATTAAGGAAAATCGAAGACACTGGGGAACTTTCTCAGTCCAGGTGGCAGAGAGAGGCATTGAAGTCTGTTTTTGTTTCCCTCACCAGGGCCCAAAGACTAGAATTTTTTAAAAGTCACAACATTATACCCAATACATGTATCTCCAGCTGGTGGATATTCAGGCATTTACAAAGACAGAGTAAAAGGGTGGGGGGATGGTTAAACAAAATCTAAGAGGGTATGAATAAATCATATGTAATCCTACACGTTTTTTGTGCAATGGCACATCCAGAAGCCATAGATTGTTACTAGAAAAATTTCAGTGTCGGGGATGGTCCCTCATGCCCCCCAAAATTACAGGCCATTTCCAAGGCTCTTGGTTTCCCACCAGAAACAGATTGTAAGACCCTATTGCTGAAGACTCCACATGTTTGGTCTGCAAGGTCACTGAGAAATTCTGCTGGAGCTGAGCTGAAAATCTCCTCTGTGTAGACCAGCTGACAGAAAGCTAGAAAAAGCTATGTCGCTTGCAAGTCCATGGGAGCGAGAGAACTCATCAGTGGAGATGAACAATAGTGGAAACTGGAAGTCTTAAGGTGGGCAAGCCAAGCCAAAGAAGCCAACGGGTGCAGTAGTGGCATGTGTGTTATGGGGGAAACCAACCGCTCTCTAATTGTACTAGTGGCCTGCCTCATGGGAGGGAATACATGCCTGATACTGAAAAACCTATGACAGGGGAATTCATGACCCTTAGGGATGTAACACCTACTAGCGTCAGGCTAAATACACATATTATGCTCACCAAACTGCCCAGTAAGCACTTCTCTTAATGTTAATACCCATATATTAATGCTACTCTCACTTTTGGTCAGAGAACCTTCTCTTTTCAGATGGTGGTGGCCTCTGGGATGACTCAAAAGGCACCATAGTGCTGAGAAGAAGTGACAGACCAGTGCTCAGCTCTGAAACATCTCTATCACACCTTCCAAGGTTCGGGGTCCATTGTGGAGGAGGTGGAAAAAAGAACATAAGAGCCAAAAGAAGGATAGAACACTTTGCAATGCATTCTTCCAGACACAGAATGGCCTGGATATTCGTGACCTTGTAGTGTCTGGCACTACCTACACATGACCTGTATAATAGGATGAAAAGATGATGACATCAAAATAAAAGAGACTGATTGAGAGGGGGAAGGGATATGATGGAGAGTGGAGTTGTGAAGGGGAAAGAAAGTGGGAGGGAACTATCATGGTTTATTGTCTATAATTATGGAAGATGTCAATAATAAAAAAAAAATTAAAAAAACAAAGACTGATTAGGAGATGTGCATGCTTTACTACATAATTACAGTGTGGTCAGCTCCTGGTGTTTCAAGTAGATGTAATAAAAAAACCTTGTTTGTACCTGGGATTCTTTTAGCAGTGTGATTATAATCTGGAGGCCTCTTCTAAGAATGTTTTAAAATATTGTTATGTAAAATATGTAGGATTATGATGGAATATAATTATTCAGAAATGAAATTATTAAAACTTCAATGTATTTGTTCATGTTAAATAAGATTAATTTGGTCATTCAGCAAATTTTTGGTATAGTAATATATGTAATAATTAACAAATTAAATAACAAAATCTAGTGGCAGACACAATTTCTGTTATACTTCTGAATTTCTGATCAACATAAGAGATTCCATTTGTGACAATGTCAGGTCTTGCTATTAGTATTATCGTTTGTTGTCTGGTTAACATTGAAGAGGAAGCTACTTTTTAACTTGGTGAAAACAAAGCAATATTTTCCCCACAAACATAGATTTCCTTGAATTACATCAATGGCTCAATTAAAGGCCAAAGATCCCAAGTGAGGAACACTTGGAACTTTAGCCTCATTAGCTGGAATGATCTGGATTTGAGAGACTTGAAAAACCATGGTTCTGCATGGATCAGAAGGAAATTGGGGGCTGCAGATTCATGTATAAACTCACTCATTGATTCATTCAGTAGTTGCTTGTCACATCATTGATATGAGAGCACCAAGCTATGTATGCATATGCAGCAAGGAAGTAATTAGACATGATCTCTCCCTACACAGTTTATGGGCTAGTGGAAAGGAGGAATAATAAAGTAAGCAAAGGTGAGTACAAGATTCAGAGAGAGGCCAAACTGGGTCTGTGAGATGGAATCCAGAGAACTGTTTCAAAACCCAAGGATGGGCAAGTTGCTAACAGAATTTGGTAAATAAATTGCCAAAAACAAAAAATCTCCTGAACAAAGCAGACATTAAAGTCAAGCCACTTTAGAGCCTTGGTAAGCTTCAAAACTACTGGCTAGTTCCATTTAGTTTGATCCTGTCTGTGTTCCCTCCAAACACCCAAGTTGAAGCTTAATTTCCAATATGATGGTTTTAAGAGGCAGAGCTGCCAGAAGGTAATTAGGTCACAGAGGCAGAGCATTTATACAAGTATCCTTATAAAAGGGTCCCTTGGGAATTCCCTTTCCTCTTCTGTCATGCCAGGGCACAGTGAAACATCACCTTCTGTGAACGGGGAAACAGATCTTCACAAAACATCAGATCTGATGGCAAATTGATCTTGGATTCCTCTGGCTCCAGAACTATAAGAGATAAATATCTGTTGTTTATAAACCCTGCAGTCTAAGAGATTTTGTTAGAGTAGCTCAATCAACAAAGACATTGTCTCATAAATACCCCCAACTCTCCTTGCCTCCTTGATGTTCTCCATCAAAGCGTCATGACAAAGTCACCCCAGTATTTTAGTGATTCACCTTAAGATGCTATTTAAAAAAAAAACACATTATAGTTCTGATCTGCATCTTCCAATGTCAATAAAGGTATGTCAGTAAACATCAGATCTCCAGAGAAAATAGAGTTCTGTTTCTTCTTTCCAACAATAGAAAATATACACTGAGTCAGGTGTCGTAGCTCATACCTGTAAACCCAGCACTTTGGAGACTGAGGCAGGATGATCTTATATTTGAGGCTGTTCTGAGCTACAGAGTGAGTTCCAGGCCATCCTGTGCTCAAAAATCCTGTCTCAAAAAAACTAAGAGGGCTAGAGAGAGTGTTTGGCAATTAAGTACATTTCCTATGCAAGCGTGAGGGACTGGAGGAGCCTAAGAACACCCAAGTTTGAATGTTTAGAATCCATGTGGATTACTGAGCACGGCCATGCATATCTGTAACCTCAATTTTATGGAGGAGCAGAGACTAGAGAGTCATTGGGGATCACGAAAGACAAGGTCCAAATTCTCAGCACTGGGGAAGTGTAAATTGGAGAACCCCTAGGGCATGCTGGTTAGCTAGTCCAGCCAAGTCAGTGAGTTCTAGATCCAATGAGTGGCCCCGTTTCAAGAATAATGTGAACACAGACTAATGAAGACATCTGACATTGACCACTGGCCTCCACTCATGCATGTGTGTGTGTGCTCAGGCCCTCCCAAACACACACATGCATCCACACATGCCAAGAAAATGATTTATGGACACACAAATCTGAATCTCATATAGTTTTTACATATCACGAAAACATTTGTTTTTCTTTGGAATGACATAACGATGTAAAACCTGGGATGGCGAGATTTCTTAGTCAGTAAATTCTGCTTGACTTTCAAGAACTGACATAAAACTGCCAGGCATAATGGTACACACCTGTAATACCAGAGGCTGAGAAGGAAGACAAAGGCAGATCCTTGGGGCTCCTTAGCCTGCCAGTCTAGCCTAGTTGGTGAACTCCAGGCCAATGAAAGACACTGTCAGAAAAGACAGACAGTGTGTCTGAGGTATCTGGCCTGCACATGCATGTGCACACACGGGCACCAACATACGCACAAATGTGCATGCACACATGCGCGTGCGCACACACGCACAAGCACACATAAAAATATAAAAAGTATTCTTCATCTCCTGGTCATATACAAACAAAAGGTTGGCAGATTTGAAGCAACAGAGTCCTGTTCCGGGCAACTTCCAAGGGGAGCAAAATGGAAAGCTTCCTTGGTAAAATGTCAACTTGAAGATCAAACACATTCCTGAAGGTGGGGTATCTCTTACCCTGAATTTTCTCACTAAAACTTCAGGTGTAATGTCACACACAGGGCTACAGTTACATCTCATTGATAACTAAAAGTAAGGTGGATAATATTTTTAAAAAAAGGTTTTCAAAAGATGACCGTATAACCCTATGCAATCTCCGCCTTCGAATTGCCAATATTGCAACCGAATTTGCAACTTCTTCAAACTGGCAGCAACGATTTGGATGGGGTTGGAAAGCCATCACTTGCCAAATGTTGCTTGAGCCAGCAGAGGCTGGAAACAGCCTTGGTGATGAGGCTCCAGCTTGGTGAGTACGTATGCAGCTATAACCAACCTGTTCTCAACCAAGTAATTGCCTTCTCCCAGGGAGAGAGAGTGGGATTAACAAATTTCAGGAAGGCAACACACTGCAGGGGGAGAAGAAGAGCAAGGCAGAAAAAGAGAAAGGGAGGGAAAGACAATAGGGCTTCAAGAGGAAATGAATTCCTGCAAGATCAAAGAGAACATGGATATAGAGCGAATCACTAAAACTCCTTGCGGGGGAAATGGTCCAGGACAGGAAAAAGCAAACTACAGGGCTGGCAGGTGAATAAGCCCAGCTTCTAATGGCTTAATAATAGGGATGTTTGGTAACCAATGAGGTTAATGCAGAAGTGACATAAACCAGCAGGGGATCTTGCAAGGGACTGGCAGCACATACTAATTGAAGGACATTTAATACAGTCTAATGACAGAAAGATAGGGCTGTGGCTGAATCTACTTCCCTTCATTCACAAAGGATGAGCTGGCAGAATTTAATAGCTTGGCACTGCCATTTAGGAGGAGCAGCAGTATTGATTGAAATAAAGTCTTTTTAATGTGGGAACCAATGTAGGGAAGGAAGCAAGAAAGCAAAGAAGGAAGTGAGGGAGGGAATAGAGAAGGAGGGAAGTTAACAAATGAAATTAATGAGAGACACTGTGACTGTTATTTCAGGGTTAGGGAGCTATTATCTGCCATTCATGAGAAAATGCCCTGTTAATGCAGTTGATCACTATGCTGGCTTCTCAAACTTTGATGTGCAAACAAATCACCCCAGGAGCTCATTAAAAGACAGAGTTTGATTCAGTAGGGCTGGGGTGGGTCCCAAGATTCTGTATTTCTAGCAAACTTATTGTTGATAGACTCCTGCTGGCCCAAAGACCACACCTTGAATAATAAGGCTCTAACTGTATGTTATCCGATACAGTAGTCACTAACCACGTGGGGCGAATGTGCCCTTGAAATGTGGCCTGGCTGAGAGAAGGTGTGATATAGGTTTTGAAAACTTAGTAAAACAGAATCTAAAATATTCCAATAACAATTCTTACATTGATCACAAATTGAAATAATAACATTTAGAATAAACAAAATAGTTTTTTTTTAATTTTTGAAATGTGCCTTCAAAAATATAAACTTGAGGGTGATCTCATGTTGCATTTATTTTTTCATTGTTTATTTAGCCTATAGTGTTGCATTTCTACTTGGCTGCACAGCCCTTGTCCTTCTTATTATCTTCTATGTTTAAGTTAGAAAAAGTATCCTGAGCTAGTTGTATAGCTAGCTCATAAATGATTGGAAATGTAGCTTTATCCTAGTTCCCTGTCTTTATCTCCTCCATGCTTGTCAAAGATCCTCCTCTCCTCATTATTACTTAGAAAACATAAGACAATCTTAGGTGCTTAAAGAAAGTGTGTCCATGTGTTCATTGCCCAACACGAACTCATTCCTTGCACCACAATTATTTACTTCACCCAGTCCCCATCTCATTCCTCGAGGAAAATGATGGTAAAAATAAGACATTGAGGGCTGAAGAAATGGTTTAGCAGTTAAGACGTTTGCCTGCAAAGCCTAACGACCCAGGTTCAATTCTCCAGGACCCACACAATCCAGATGCACATGATGTCACATGTGTCTAGAGTTCGTTTGCAGTGGCTAGAGGCCCTGAGAGCCCATTTTCTCCCTCCCCCCTCTCTCAAATCCATAAAAAATAAAATAAATGAATATAAAGAAGGGTTTCAGGGCTGGAGAGATTGCTTAGTGGTTAAGACACTTGCCTGTGAAGCCTAAGGACTCATGTTCAATTCCCCAGGACCCACGTAAGCCAGATGCACAAGATGACACATGTGTCTGGAGTTCATCTGCAGTGGCTGGAGGCCCTGACATGCTCTCTCTTTCTCTCTCTCTTTCTGTCTGCCTCTTTCTTTTGTCTCTCTAATAAAGAAATAAATGTCAAAGAAATATAATAAAACAAGGGATTCCATAGAATATGGGTTTGGCTAAGAGGCCCAAAAGAAGGCAATAGGAGGGTATTGTGATTAAAGCATGTTCATGTATGAAAAGTCTCAAAAAAAAAGAAACAAAAATTTAAATGTAATTGTGATCCCATCCCATATCAATGACCTCCTGAAATTCAGCACTAAGAAGACATTGTGAATAACTCAATAGATAAAAAATTATAATTGATGCATATGACTGAATGCTATACAGAAATGAAAGATAAAGGACAGCTATTCATAAAGCTATGAATGTACATCCCAGACATAATATTGAGCAAAAGAAGGACATGCTGTGTTGTGATCCCATTTCTATGAAATTCAAAGGTAGGTTAAAATAATCTGTGGCAAAAGAGTATCTTTATTTTGGGTCAGTCATGAGGGGACAGATATGAAGTAGATTTCTTGGTGCTTATAACATACATCTTAACATGTGTAGTTGTTAAATGGGTGTGCTCTCTTTGCTAAAATTCACTGAGCACTTTGCTTGAAACTTTTATGATTCAAAGTATGTATTTTATTCCCCAGTTTAAACAAAAGACATAAAGGGAAGCTTGCAAGAAAGTTCTTTCTCAGTTGAAAAATCCAGCCATGTACACTGGGTACAAAGATGTCAAAAACTGCTTAACAGTGAAAGGTCAAAGTGAACACTTTTGTAAATTATGAGTCTCACTTTGCTTCTTCTCTAATTCTTCTGGTCTCTGACCCAGAACTAAATCCTGCATAGAGGGGTTAAAAAACAAGTGACAGAGGTAAGAAGATCAGAGTAAGGAAGTCGCAAATGTTGCAAATGTTCTAAGTAGCCCTACTAATCCCCAGAAAGGTTTGAAGAACAGTTTACATTGCTCAGAGAGTACAAAGTACCCTGTCAAAAGAAATGCTCGCCAAATATTCCACGTCAGACCTCTTCCCAAAGCCAAGTTTCACCTGCAGCATTTCTTCAGTGCACCAGGAAATAATTAGGTTTCACACAAATTTTCATGCCACTAAATTAAAAAAAAAAAAAAAACATTAGAGGGGCTGGAAAGATTGCTTAGTGGTTAAGGCACTTGCCTGCAAAGCCTAAGGACGCATGTTTGACTCTCCAGATCTCAAGTAAGCCTGATGCACAAAGGTGAGGTAAGCACAAGGTCTCACATGCCCACTAGGTGGCACAAGCATCTGGAGTTCAATTGTAGTGGCTGAGACAGTGGTGTGCCAATTCTCTGTGTCTCCCTCTCTCTAAAATTAAAACATAAATTAATTAATTATTTTAAAAAAGCATTAGAAGTGTTGTAGATGGTAGGAGCTGGCTATATCACATGGTGTTTTGTGTTTAAAAGTTGAGTGGGCATCTTTAAGCAAAAAGTCTCAGAGAATATTTTAAGGACATAGCAACAAAACCCAGAACTGAGACCAGTCTTGTTTCTAGAAGTGGGAAGATTATTTAATGCCCAAGAGACATACGTGCTGATAAGGGAGTATTCATGATTATTTGTGATTTGTCCCATAAATGATTTATGAATTTTAACAATTCTATGTTCCCAATAGTCACATATATTAATACAAAGAAAAATATTTTGTAATGTCATAATAATTCAAGAAATCAGTATTCGATTATTATTTCTAAATATAACCCTAGAGCTGGAGAGATGGCTTAGTGTTTATGTCACTTGCCTATGAAGCCTAAGGACCCATGTTAGACTTTCCAGATCCCATGTAAGCCAGACACACAAAGTGACACAAGTGAGCAAGGTTGCACATGTACACAAGGGGGCACACGTGTAGAGTTAGATTGCACTTGCTGAAAGCCCTGGCAGACAAATTCTCTCTCTCTCTCTCTCTCTCTCTCTCTCTCTTTCTCTCATACACACACACTTGACCTTTCATAAAAGAAGGATAGTCTATTGGGCTTGCCACACCCAAAAAAATTAATATCCCTCTGGTTTGTGCATAACATGGTAGGGTTGAAAGGATCTATGGTGAAAAGTTGGGAGAATTAGGTTGCTCTTATAGCCAACCATTTTCTAAGTGTGAGACTTGTGCCTACCTGTGTCATGGTTAGTTTGATTCTAAAATGAGGAGGAGGAAGGATAGAGGACTCTGGATTACTATAAAATTTAAGTTTCCTGAGCTGGAGAAAAGGCTTAGTGGTTAAGTGCTTGCCTGTGTAGCCTAAGGACTCCAGTTCGAGGCTCAATTCCCCAGGACCCACATTAGCCAGATGCACAAGGGGGCACACACGTCTGGAGTTCATTTTCAGTGGCTGGCTGCCCTGGTGTGTCCATTCTCTCTCTCTCTCTCTCTCTCTCTCTCTCTCTCTCTTTCTCTCTCCCTCTTTCCCTCTCTGTTTGTCACTCTCAAATAAATAAATAAAAATTTTAAAAATGAGATTAAAAAAAAAGTTTAATGTTCCTGTCTTAGGCCATGTTGTGCTGTTATAACAAAATTCCACAAAATGAGTAATTTATAAAGGAAAGGCATTTATTTCTTATAGTTCTAGAGGCTAGGAAGTCCAATATCAGAGGCTCTTCCTCTTACAAGGATATTGGCTTATAACCCCATGGCGGAAAATGGAAGGAAGAGTAAAAGAGTATCTGCAAAGGAAAGAGTGGGCAAAACCCAGGCTGAAGAGATGGCTCAGTGATTAAGTGCGCTTCCTATAGAAGCATAAGTGCTTGAGGAGGCCTGAATCTGCCAAAGTTCAAATATCCAGATCCCATGTAAATAGCTGGGTATGTCCATGAGCACCTGAAACCTCAGTCCTACAAAGGGAAACAGAGACCATGGACTTACCCATATCAGTAAGAGACTTTGAATCAAACAAAAATGGCTGTAAGAGCAATTGCACAGTATGCCATTGATACCTCCTCACTCCACCCCACACCCCACTTCAGGCAAACTGATGGCGCTCTAGAAGGGCACATATACCATATAGCATACTTACCACCACCTCACCTCACCTCACATTATATACATACAAGCAAAAAAGACAGAGGGTAGAACTCCCTTTTCTAAATAGCCCATTCCCACAACAATTACATAAATCTATTCATAAGGGCATAACTTTCATGACCTAATCACTTTTTTATTCGTTGTGAACTTTAATGTATGAAGATATTGCATATCGGTCATATTCCCATTGTCTTATACTTTTATGGTCCCTCTCCTCCAGTTCCATTCCACTGAGTGTCGCCCTACTCAGTGGAATTATCAATATTCACTGTGGGGTCATGAATGCACCAGTCATTCTGTATGGCAGGAAACATGCCTCAGAATACTTCTTCCCACCTTGTGGATATTAACATTTTTCTGTCCTCTCTTCCACAATGTTCTCTGAGCCTTAACAGATGTGTTGTATGTTTCCTTTAGTGCTGAGCTCTCAGCAGACTCTGATTTTCTGCTTTGGTGAGTTTTGAATCTCCTCAGCATCTCCTGCCATCTTCTCAGAGGAGGATATTAGGTTTTCAGTGAGAGTAGCACTCATGTTCAGTTCGCCACTTCCTCTGTAATGTCTCTTAGGCCCTGGCAGATGTACTAGAGATGACTTGTCTTATGCTAAGCAGTCACATTTCTTTTCTTGTACTGATGGATCTTGGGTCTCTATTGCATTGGAGATTAAGCTTTTAGAACATAAACTTTCAGAGACACATGGAAACCATAAAAGTTCCTGAAACTATTAATATTTTATTCCTTAAAAAGAATATGTATTAATTATTTAGTTAGTTAGTTATGAGAGAGTTAGAGTTCTCCATGGCGTCTAACCACTGAAAACAAACTCCAGACACATGCAACACCTTCTGCATTTGGCTTATATTGGTACTGGGGAATCAAACCTGGGTCCTTAGGCTTCACAATCAAGTGCCTTAACTGATAAGTCATATCTCCGGCCCCTAAAGCTTAATATTTTATTTTAAAAAAGCTTAAGTCCCTAATCATTACCACTTCCAAATGCCAAAATCTTTACTTCTGAGGGCTGCCTTCAACTATTGAAATGAGATTTTTCTCATCTATGTAAAAAGCCAAACATGCCAAGGAAGCGACACCATTTGGAAGAAGACTTCTACTAGAACTAGATAAATGGATCCCCACCCACAGGTAGAAAAACTCTAAAATTTGTGTTTTCCACTGTTTGCTAGAATGTCCCAGTGAGATCAAGTTCCCCACATCCACAGTGGTAATTTTCTTCATGATGTGCTTTTTAATTCCTGTCATCTCTTTTCTGAAACATTTCCCCCATACTCCTCACCCTAAGTGTTAACCTTCTTATCCAAAGGAATTATTTGTACTCAATGAACTGAAAGCTATGTCGTGTGTGTGTGTGTGTGTGTGTGTGTGTGTGTGTGTGTGTGTGTGTGTGTGTGGAGGGGGTGTATGCATACGGAGGCTACAGGAGAACCTGAGGGTTTTGTTCCTCAGGTGCCTGGTTTTTGAGGCAGGTGTCTCTCATTATCCTGGAGATCACCAATTAGCCTAAACTGGCTGGCCAGTGAATCTTAGAGATACACCTGCCTTAGCTCTCCTAGTGCCACCATGCCTGGTGTTTACGTGGGATTGAACTCAGGTCATCAAGATTGTGAAGCAAGCATTTTCCCCATTGGGCTATCTTTCCCGAACTGACATCTCTTCTTGATCAACTTAAAGACAAAGCCTGACCAACCACACACTGTGGTGATAGGTAATGTGAAAGCATCAGGAACAAACAGGTATCTCCCCAGACATACATTTTATGGAATTGAGCTGGTAATGTGAACAGAGGAAAACTCATTGCCATCCAGACACAAAGTTGATGGCAAGACCACTTAACAAACTTCTCCTCCCACCAGAATTACACCCCATTTAGGCATTTTAACTACTCAAAATGCCCAAGAAATATTACAGGGCTGAAAAAGTTGCACCATCTGGCTAAATATAGTCTGGTGACTGCAAGACACACTAAATTTGATGTATACTCCATTAAGTAAGATAATAAAATGGCCATTTTTCAAAGATTCAAATTAAGTCATTGGTTTAGAGCCCATCCTTCTAATTTGATAGGAGAGACAAATAGTTTTTGCACTTTTAGCTCTATGCAATACCTTCTTTAAAGGGATTGATCTGCATGGGGCCTTTTATTAATTTAATCTAGAGAAAAATAGCTGCTGGACACCACTGATCTCAAGGAAGGCTTTGCATTCTGTTCCTCTCCTTCCTCTCTCAGTGTTAATGCATGAACTCAATGTACGTTGCCCATCCTTTCTCCATCACAGCCTGTAGAAGCTGGGAAAGTCAGAGGCTCACTTTTCCAGTTTTCCTTATGCGAATATGGCCATTTTATACCTAATGAGACTAATGGGAAAGGTGATCTGGGGGTCTTTGCCATAAAAAGGAAGAGACAGGGCTGTAGAGAGGGCTTAGCAGTTAGGTCACTTGCCTGTGAAGCCTAGGGATCCACGTTCAATCTCTGTCTAGATCCCACGTAAGCCTGACACGCAAAGATGAAGCAAGCACAAGGCGCCACATACCCACTAAGGTGGTGCAAGCATCTGGAGTTTGAGTTCAGTATCTGAGTCCCTGGTGTGCCAATTTCTCTCAGTCTCTCTCTTTCTCTCTTTCTCTCTCTCTCTCTCTCTCTCTCTCACTCGCTGGCTCGCTCGCTCACTCTTTCTCTCTAAAAAAAATAAGGAGGAGACAATTATATGAGAAGATCTCTTCTACTGCTCACAGGTTCCTATATAGGTATGATGGCTTGAGGCTAGGTAGCCAGCTGGTGTCCACAAGGGGATACCTTGCCAGAACATTCAAAAGAATAATAGAAAGTTCCTGGGTCATTATGGTGGTTTGATTCAGGTGTCCCCCATAAACTTACATGTTCTGGATACTAGGTTCCCACCTGTTGGAGATTTGGGAATTAATGCCTCCTGGAGGGAGTGTATCATTGGGGGTGGGCTTATGGGTGTTATAGCCAGTTTCCCCATTCCAGTGTTTGGCACACTTTCCTATTGCTATTGTCCACCTTATGTTGGCCAGGGGGTGATATCCACCCTCTGCTCATGCCATCATTTTCTCTGCCATCATGGAGTTTCCCCTCGAGCCTGTAAGCCAAAATAAACCTCTTTTTTTCCGACAAGCTGCTCTGTTGGGTGACTTCTACCAGCAATGTGAACCTGACTGCAACACTCATCATCACACCAAGGAAATCAATTCTGTACCTACCTATTTTGTTGTTAAATAAATTGTGCATATCCCTCTGGTATAAGCCACTTTTCATCAGATATTTTTTATTGCCCAAAGCCAATATCGATTAAAGTAAATGTTTTGTTGAACTATAACACACATGCAAAAATAAACACACATCCTAAGTATACAACTTGAATAATTTTCACAGAATGTCTTAAGCCCTCATTATTCAAATATTTTGGAATTTGTACAATGGTTAAGATCATAATTAGTGGAGTTAGACTGCTAGGCTCAAAACTCAGTTGTACCCCTCATTACCTCAAACAACTTGGCAAATTATTAAACCTCTCTGTGCCTCAACTTTCTCATATGTGATATGAAAATGGAAATACTGCTGACTTCATGGGATTTGTGTAAAATTTAAATTCTCTTATATTTAAATTTATATGTCTCACACATAGTAAGCACTAAGAAATATTCATTAAATAAAATGAAGTGCATTAGGAAATGATTCAGGATCAAGATAGAGCAGGAAGGATATAATATAATGGGCAAGCGAGGAGGTGTTTGAGGGTCTAAGCTGATTTTAGAAGCAAAAAAAAAAAAAGTACAGTGAGCTAGGAAATAGTGAAATTATTTTGTAGCCTACAGCTACATGGTAAAGTCATGGACCACTAGAGCTTGGGTGAAGTTTCAAACTGTGCAGCATAACAATTCTTAACTGGAATCTAATGATATGTCTCTGAAAATGCATCACCCCAGCTATTTCATTCAAAATGAATAGAAGTAGGCATACATGTGTTTAACTGAAGAACATTCCAGTGGGTCCATTAGACTCTCAGGGGCACATATGGGCTACAAAAGGTTAAAATCACTAATGAGCTCATCTCGCAGACATTATAGCTATGTCCCAGAGAGTAGCCACCTAATACTTCAACTGGGTTGTCACATTTACCTTTGGGTATATCTCCCCAGATGAAAAATAAGGCCAATTGAAAGGTTATTCCACTTCAAAATAGTGATGTTGAATTTTGATTGTTGCCTAGATTGGGTTAAGAAGTATCCAGGGCATTGATGAGGCACAACTTAGGTATATCTGTAAAGAAATTTTAAAAGAGGAGCTGGGCGTGGTGGCACACACCTTTAATCCCAGCACTCAGGAGGCATAGGTAGGAGGATTGCCAAGAGTTCGAGGCCACCTTGAGATTACATAGTGAATTCCAGGTCAGCTGAGCCAGAGTGAGACCCTACCTTGAAAAATTAAAAAAAAAAAGAAAGAAAAGAAAAGTAATTTTCAAGGAGGGTTAAATGGGTGAGGGCAGGTAAAGCCTTTCTTGAATGTGGTACCCATGTGGGACCCATGGACTTGGGTCCCAAACTGTATGAAAAGGGAGGAAACAGCTATTACCCACTCTCTGCTTCCCAATACACACAAGTATAAGCAATCAGCTTTTCTGGTCCTGCTGCCATTCATTCTTCATCATGATGGAATGGATTTCCAGGGCCAAATGTGAGTTGCAATGAACCCTTCCCCCTTAAGTTTCTTCTTGTCAGGTATTTGTTCATAGCAATGAGAAAAGTAACTAATACAAAAATTCTACACATTTTCATTTTAAAGGACTTTGCAGCTCTCTAACTAGGATCCTATTGCATTTACAGATGAGGAATCTAAGTCCTAGTGAAGTTACACTGGCCTACTCAGCATCCCAGAGAGACCTAGAGCCCTTCTCAGCAGGTATTTGGGCTCAGCATCTAATTTTCTTCCACAGTAATATTTTGGTGGTGAAAAAATCCCTCCAGCTCATTTCAAAGATAGCTGTGGTTATAACTGCTAGATGCTATTTCTGCATATATACCTTACTAAAGGGAGCCAGGATCAAGAGGCTCCAAACATTATATTCCTTTCATTATTATACACATCAGAGAAACTATAATTAACCACACATCTCATATGCATCAGAATGAAAGTGGGAAAATAAAGCAAAGAATTTTCTATCAACCCACTTAGTACAGTTACTTCAAAAATCTCTTGACTATTCCTCTCTTTTGACAAATCTTTAAGAATGCCTTCCTAGGGCTGGACAGATTTCTCAGTGGGTAGTACTTGCTAGGCAACATGAGGGCCTCAAAGGATCTGAGATTACCTGAATTTGATCTTCAGCACCCACATAAATAATCTGGGTGTGGCCTAGCATACCTGAAAACACTATAAATTGTGTTGGGAGTAGAGACAGGAGAATTGCTGGAGCTCACTGCTCAGCCAGCCTGACCCAAAACATCAGCTCCAGGTTCAGAGAGAGACTCCTCAAGGAAAGTAGAAACAGAACAATGGAAGAGGAGAATATCTAGTGATCTCCTCTGGCCTCTGTGGGCCTTAGGCACATGCATCTGCACACACAGGTATACACACTACACACACACACACACACACACACACACACACACACCACTCATACTGTACCCATTTTTTAGAAGAACACCTTTTTTAGGGGCTGAGTGGATAGCTAACATGAGTACCTGAGTTCAGTCCTCAGAACCACAATCAAGCAGTCTAGTCTAATTAGGCAAGTTTCAGACCAATGAGAGACCCTGTCTCAAAAAAATGTAGGCAGGGCTGGAGAGATGTCTTAGCAGTTAGGTTGCTTGCCTGCAAAGCCAAAGGACCTCGCTTTGATTCCCCAGGACCCACATTAGCCAGATGCACAAGGTGGCACATACATCTGGAGATTGTTTGCAACGGCTGGAAGCCCTGGCAGTCCCATTCTCTCTCTCTCCCTCTCCACCTCTGTATTCCTCTCTCAAATAAATAAATATATTTAAAAAATGTAAACAACATTTCTGAGATTAATGTCTGAAATTGCCCTCTAACCTTCATTTACATGCATGCATACATGCACCTACACACACACACACACACACACACACTGCCTTTCTTAGTTCTATGAGTATCCACAAGTGAATATGAGAGGCACAAACAACATAGCTAGCTATAACTGTATATCTAAATGGACTATGCTGTGTCAAAGGTAGGGACAGAAGGGGACGTGGCACATAATTCTCTCTCCACCCTCACTTTCCCTCTCACAAATCCACTCTCCATTATATACCCTCCCCATTTCAATTAGTCTCCCTTTATTTTGATGTCATGATCTTTACCTCCTATTATGATGGTCTTGTGCAGGTCATACCAGACATTGAGAGGCCGTGGATATTCAGGCCACTTTTTGTCTGGAAGATTGCATTATAAGTAGTCCTACCCTTCCTTGGGCTCTTAAATTCTTTCTGTCACCTGTTCCTCAATGGACCATGAACCTTGAATGTTCTGATAAAGATGTCATAGTGCTGAACACTCACACTGTCACTTCTTCTCAGTACTATGGTAACTTTGGAGTCATCCCAGTGATAACCACCATCTTAAAAGAGAAGATTCTCTAACTAAAAGTGAGAGTAGCATTAATATATGGGCATAAACATTAAGAAAAGTGCTTACAAGGCAGTTTGGTGTGCATAATTGATGCATTTACCCAATCAACATGTGTTATTCCCCTAGGGCTCATGACTTCCCCAGCCATAGGTTTTTGACTAGGTTTTCAGTACCAGACATGCATGGAGAGGGACTCCAGTTCAATTAGAGTAGTTGGTTTCCTCCATAACAGACATCCCACTATTGCACCAGTTTGCACATTTGACCTGGCTAGAAAAGTTAAGGCTTGCAATGTCCACTGCTGTTTATCATAGTTCATGACTTCTCTCTCCCATAGGGCTGCATGTAGCATAGTTTTTTCCAGATTTCTGTCATCTGGTCCTCAGGGAGGAGGTTTGTAGCTCAGCTCCAACTTGATTTCTCTGTGACATGCAGCCCAAGCATGTGGAGTCTTCAGAAGTAGGGTCTTATCATCTAGTTCTGGTGAGCAACAAAGAGCCTTGGCAATGGCCTGTAATATTTTGGGGGAATCAGTGATCTCCCTGGCCAACAAACCACTGGAAGGTATCCCATCCATGGCACTGAAATTTTTCCAGTAACCATGTATGGCTTCTGGGTGTGTCATTATCCAAAGAAGTAGGTTTCTTTGTGGCTTATTCATAACATCTTAAATTTTGACTAACCCTCCTCCCACCCTTCTTTTGACCTTGCTTAGGCCATTGCACCTTCAGTAATCTGTTCATCTATTTAAAATACCATCCCCTTAAGTCTTCCCCTCTCCTCCCTCTCTTATAGCCCCTTTCTAGCTTACTGGCCTCTGCTACTGACTTTCACTCCAACTGACACACAAGTCTAAACATTTGAAGCTAGGATCCACATATGATAGAGAACATGTGGAGTTTGGCTTTCTGGGCCTGGGTAACCTCACTTAGTTTAATCTTTTCCAGATCCATCGATTTCCCTGCAAATTTCATAATTTCATTTTTCTTTACCACTGTTAACGTATAATTTTAAAGACCAACTTTAATGTCCTAGATCACAGCTCTAAGACTTTCCGGCTGCTGCAATGGCTTTTTCATTTCAACTGGATTTTTTTTTATTAATGTAACACCTGAATTGCCAGTAGATCTGGGTCCTTTTAATTATGTGAGAAGGAAAGCAGACAAGAAGACAAGGAAAATAGGCTCATACAGCTGGACAACTTCAGCCTGGATACAGTTTAAGGTTCAATGATCCACCAGACCACCAGACTTCTTCTTAAGTACAATGCAACATGTAAGTATACTATCTACCACACTGATTGACCATCACATTTTTATTACTAGAGGAGGAAGATTTTCCCTGTGCTTCTTGATTACATGGCATAAATAAAAATAAAAGCTCTAGTTGTGGTCATAATTCCATTCTTATGTTCACTTTTTTTTCATTTGTGAGTGTGTGTGTGTGTGTGTGTGTGTGTGTGTGTGTGTGTGTGTGTGGTGGGTGGGTGGGTATGCACAGTGTCACAGCTTGCATATAGAGGTCAGAGGACAACCTCAGGAGTGTTGATCCTTTCCTTCTACCGTGTTTGAGACAAACGGTCTCTTACTGTTTTTACCACTGGGAAGACCAGACTAGCTGGTTCACAAGCTTCTGGATCTTCCTGTCTCCATCTCCCACTGCTGTTGCCATGCTATAATTACAGATATGTGCACCACTTTGTGTCTGGCTTTACATGGGTACTGGGAATCTGAGTTCTATTTGGACGGCTTTTAAAGCAAGCACCCTTAACTGTTGATCCATCTCCCCACCCCTTATTTTTACTTTTTGATAGTATGGCCTTTCTCTCTAAAGCCATATCACACTCTTACCTCTTTTCCTTTGAAAAAAACAGAACACACAACATTCTTCCTCAGCTCCAAGCTAATAGCGACACTTTTATTTTATAAGAAGCTGGGCCAGTGAAGAGCCACCTCAAATGATGAATAGCCAAGAGTCAGTGCCCTCTCAGGGTCAAACTGATTCATTTCTCTTCATGGCACTGAAAGCTGAGTGGGTGACCTTCCTGCTTGAGCCACAGAGAGCTCACACAACATGGCTAAATGAAAAGCAAGGCAGGCTGGTTGGTTAGAGGAAAGGATAAGCAATGCCAAGTAACACACTATGCCTTCTCATGGGGCAGATAGTTTCTTCTCCCTACTGCCCTTTATTCCAGCTATGGGTTGGGCTAGTCCATTTCCAACAGCCTCAGATAAATTAGAAGGGATGAGGCTAAGAGGAAGGGAGAGAACAGTAAAGGAACCAGATGAATTAAAATGTGTTTTAATTTTTTTTTTTTTGTCTGGGGAAAATGAGTCATATATTTTAGAAATTCCCCAAAGAGTAGTAATGTAGTTTAAATCCAGGCTACTGTCATTTCCCCTTCCTCAAAGTTCACCAGGGAGGCAATTTTAGTCTATTTCCACAGAAATATTTACCTTAATTCATATGAGTTTTTACAAAAGTAGATTATATTAAAGACAGCAGAAACTCCAAATATATTAATTAAATTAATTAATCATTGGAGCTTAATTCCAACTGCAGTCATTCCTAATTCCCAGGGTGCCTGCTGCCATCCTCAAAATGAGGGGCACTTAGAAGTTGGCACTACCAGGTAGGGAAGGCAGCAATTAGCTACTGACCCCATGAGACCAAACTACAAAAAACAGAGTCACATCTCACAGTAAGTCCTGAAGATCTGAGGTTCCTCTTTGGGTTTGCTCATTTCTCAGGGTTTTAACACCCATAAGCAATTATGCAAAATGCCTAAGTATGAACTTGTGCATGCATGACTGTAAGCCTAGAGCTGGGGAGCCGAGGTGGGAGAATGGAGAGTTCAAGGCCGTCTGGGCTACATAGCAAGACCATCAACTTGCTGAAGCTCACAGAAGCTTATACCAAACGTGAATATGGTTCATGCTGGCCCATTATGAGTGTGCAAGCGTTCAATCCAAAAGCTGTTTATTTGAAGCCTTTCTGAAGGACCATTTTTTCTCTGTGTTGCCAGGTCTCTGAAGAGAAGTTTCAGGGATCCTGAGCATGTTTCCTCTCTGCCTATCGCCAGCAAACCTGACACAGCCCAGAAGTCTTCCAGAGGCCACGAGTGTTGCATCAAGTGGATAGGCAGAAAATGCAAATACAAGCCCAGGAAGTCCGAGACCTGGAAATAAATGTCTGTAACAGTAGTGTGGTAAAGGAGGCCTGGCTCTGCAGAGAATGGCTCCTTTAGGAAGCTTCCCCATGGGCTCAGAACAAAGGGTGTTTTTCCCCCCTCTACCTATCTGTCAACAGTGCAAGGTTTAAGTTGTGACCAAAAAGGTGACTTTTGAAAGATATTTTTTGTCCATTTTTTATTTATTTATTTGAGAGTGACAGACACAGAGAGAAAGACAGATAGAGGGAGAGAGAGAGAATGGGCGTGCCAGGGCTTCCAGCCTCTGCAAACGAACTCCAGACACATGCACCCCCTTGTGCATCTGGCTAACATGGGACCTGGGGAACCGAGCCTTGAGCCGGGGTCCTTAGGCTTCACAGGCAAGCGTTTAACCACTAAGCCATCTCTCCATCCCCAAAAAGGTGACTTTTTAATCATGGACACTAGCCCAACCCCCGCTCCCTTCTTGCACAAAAGGAAAGTGGAAACAAAAGACATTTTTCATTCGATTTTTAACAGTGTATATTAGTAATAAATGAACACTCTCAGCATTTTTAAGCACGAGCAGGGACCAATTCTTCTTACTATACTGTCTTCTAAAGAGCAACCGATGGATCATGCTGTCACAGGACACAACACAGTGAAACAGTCCTTGCAACTGGCATTTTCATGGCTACATGCTGCACATCTTCTAGAAGCTGCTTCTTGGCAGGAAAGCCAGAAGTTTGCAGCTGTAGCTCTTGTAATTCTAGGGATCTAGGAGCTATATTGTTTTTCTCTCAATTCTAGAAAAAGGGAAAGCTGTAAGATTAATGCAAGTGATGGACACCACCTTTTTTCTAAAATTTTCTGTATTTAGAAGAACAAAAGAAAATATATGACCAAGAATCCTCAAAAGAAAAAAAAACACCCTTTTAACTCTTCGTTTTCACATCTTTGGGCAGAGAGGCAATAGTTCCCTGAGCCACATATCCACTGAGGATATGGATAATCAAAATTAAAACTATTTCACTTCTTCTCAACACTGTGAAGAAGGCATCATGGTGCTGAGAAGAAGTGACAGAGGAGTGCTCAGCACTGCAATATCTCTCTCACACCTTCCAAGGCTCAGGGTCCATTGCGGAAGAGGTGGTGGAAAGAATGTAAGAGCCAAAGGAAGGGTAGGACTCCTTACAACGTACTCCCCCCAGACTCAAATGGCCTGGATACCCATGACCTCACAGTGCCTGACACTACCTACACAAGATCATCATAGGAGGAGGAAAAGACCGTGACATCAAAATAAAAGAGGGACTGATGGAGAGGGGGTGAGGATATGATGGAGAGTGGAGTTTCAAAGGGGAAAGTGGAGGGGAGGGAGGGAAATACCACAGGATATTGTTTACAATCATGAAAGCTGTTAAATATAAAAAATTAAAAAGTTTAAAAAATTTAAAACTTTTGTTACTTTCAAGTGTCCAGGCACCCTAGCCATATCCTCTAAGACTATTTATTAGCATGTTAACTTCTATTTAGGAAGTTGAAAGAGAGGAAAACACTCTCCCCAAATATTTTCATTTTAAAGTCACTGGAGTAATAGGAAGCTGATGACATTTCAAAATCTAATGCTTTGACTATTTCCTAAACAGGCAAAAGAATTTCATACTAGCAACAAAGAACACTCCAGAAGCTCAAGATAGGTATTAATTCTATCTGGGTGAATTATCTGGACATATCTTGAAGCCCTAAGGTAGTTATCATAGTTACAAGGTCTTAACCTGTCTATTCATGGAATGCTAAAATCATCTGATCATTGAAGTCTCACCAATTCCCCATTAGTACAGTGTTTGAAGGCATATATTATGGAGAGAGAAACCTGATTCACAATCTAACCCTGAAAGTTCCTAAGCTATGTTACTCACTGTTTCTTGGTATTTTCCTTAACAAAATGGGGATATTAATAGTAATTGCCTGCTCCGATTGTTATGAAAATTAACTGAATTAATACATATAAATTTTAGAAAACAGTGTTGCTGCATGAGTGCCATAAGAGTTTGTGCAACTCATAAATTAAAAATCAGAGCTGGCATAGCGTCTCACACCCTGCCTCTCACCACCTGCTTGAATTTTTAAATCTCAAGGAATTCACCATGCAAAGCTCTCCCATCCTTTCCCCAAGGACTTGATATGCTCAGTCAAACCATGCCATCAAGAAGTTGAATGGGAGCTGGAGAGATGACTGAGTGTTTAAGCACTTGTCTGTGAAGCCTAATGTTGCAGTCCGGTTCGCATTGCTGGTAGAAATCACCCAACCAAGAGCAGCTTCTGGGAAAAAGAGGTTTATTTGGCTTACAGGCTCGAGGGGAAGCTCCACGATGGCAGGGGAAAACGATGGCATGAGCAGAGGGTGGACATCACCCCCTGGCCAATATAAGATGGACCACAGCAACAGGAGGGTGTGCCAAACACTGGCATGGGGAAACTGGCTATAAAGCCCATAAGCCCGCCCCCAACAATACACTCCCTCCAGGAGGCATTAATTCTCAAATCTCCATCAGCTGGGAACCTAGCATTCAGAACACCTAAGTTTATGGGGGACACCTGAATCAAACCACCACATTCCGCCCCTGGCCCCCATAAACTGATATCTATACATGATGTAAAATACAATGCTTTCAGTCTTACTTTAAAAGTCCCCATAGTTTTTATCAATCTCAATGATGTTCATACATCCCCATAGTTCAAGATCTTTTAACTGAGCCATAATACCAAAATATAACCTCAAAAAACCCAGAATGGCACAGAATAAATATTCACACTGCAATAGATGGCATTGGGCATAGCAAAGAAACATTCAACCAATACAAGATTTAAAACAACCAGGGCAAACATCAAACTCTGTAGCTCAAGTCCAGCAACTCAAACCAGTGACAAATCTTCAAGTCCGATAATTCTAACCAGCAACAAGTCTCTGGTATTCCAATTCCGCCCCTCCAGCTAGGCTACTCACAGTCCTGGAAAACTTCATCAGGGCCGGCAGCTCCTCGGCAGCCATCTCATGGTCCCGGCATCTCCACTGGGTCTCCACTGCAAGCCACGGTTCATCCTCATGGCCCCATGGGGTCTCTATGCAGGCAACCAGCAAACCTGCTTCACACTGCCCATGGCCATTTCCAAAACACATGACCGTGTTGCAAACTCAATGACCCTCTTTCCAGCATTTCTTATACTCCATGATACCAGGTAGGGTGCCAATTTGTTAATCCAGGGGGGAATAAAGCAGACTTTGAAGAACAGGACACTCCTTGAGCACTCAGACCCCTTCAAAAAAGTTGACATTCTTCTTGTTGCCCTAGCGCAGGTCAGCTAGCCCAGTCTCAAAGGTTGTAATCTCTCAGTTGCAGCTGAACGGGCAGCAGTTCACCCAAAGATTTTCCTTTCTGTGCCATATCCCTCTGCACACACCAGTTCATTTCTACGCTAAGCAACCCTGCACAACTTCTCAGGACATGGGCACAAGAGCAAGCTTCTCACACAAGCTGCTAGCCCAGTCCAGGCACAGCTCTTTCTCACCCTCATAAGCCAAACCTCACAGTCCATAGTTCTTACTGCCTTCAGGTCTTACAGCTCTGACCAGGATAGACCACCAAGCTGTACTTACAGCACTGCAAGGCATCTCTTAGGCCAAGGTTTCAACTCCTTCCACATTCCTCTTGAAAATCAGCTACAAAAGGCTGAAGCCACACAGTCAGGTGTCTAGCAGCAATCCCACTCCTCGGTACCACTTTACTGTTGCAGTCCGGTTCACATTGCTGGTAGAAATCACCCAACCAAGAGCAGCTTCTGGGAAAAAGAGGTTTATTTGGCTTACAGGCTCGAGGGGAAGCTCCACGATGGCAGGGGAAAACGATGGCATGAGCAGAGGGTGGACATCACCCCCTGGCCAATATAAGATGGACCACAGCAACAGGAGGGTGTGCCAAACACTGGCATGGGGAAACTGGCTATAAAGCCCATAAGCCCGCCCCCAACAATACACTCCCTCCAGGAGGCATTAATTCTCAAATCTCCATCAGCTGGGAACCTAGCATTCAGAACACCTAAGTTTATGGGGGACACCTGAATCAAACCACCACACCTAAGGACCCTGGTTCAAGGCTCAATTCCCCAGGAGCCATGTAAGCCAGATGCACAAGGAGGCACATGCATCTGGAGTTCGTTTGCAGTGGCTGAAGGCCCTAGCATATTCCCCCCCCCTCTCTCAAATAAATAAATAAATAAAAATAAACAAAAATCTAAAATAAGAAGTTGAATGGCACATGAACAAAGATGGTCATGTTCTTGTTATAGTGGCTCCTGGGCATAAGATCTGAAAGAGAGAAAAAAAAATCTTAGTTGCCCTTTATGAAAATGGCCAAGTGAGAGTTTGTACGGAAGTCAATTGTATTCCACAGTGAAATTCCAGACTGTTGGCCTTTGAGCTTGTATATCTCTCTCTCTCTGATAGAGTATGGACTAATAATGGCCTCACCTTCTTAGATAAGGGGCCGGCATTCCAGATGGATTTTGAGTTCTTGCTTAGCTGTTCTGAAGAAGATTCCATAGGAGACAGTGAAGGAAAGCACAGCGAATATCTTAAAAGCAAATAAGAAATCAATGAAAGGAAATATACTGCCATTTTCTCAAAGGTACTAAAATGGACCTAGAGTTTGTTTAGCCTGGGTGTATTTTCCCTTCTTTGTTGAAAAATTGTAAGAAGGCATTCACTGGAAGGAAACCTTCCAGAAGTCAAACAACATCCCATTTTTATCTCCAAGTCATAGATCATAACTCCCACCTCTTTCCTCTCCTGTCATGGGGGCAAAATTAGACTGGAGATCAAAGAAAGTCAGAGAAAGATTGCCAGGGCTGCTGAAATCAAGAGTGAATTCTGACAAAGAAGTCTTCCTCATTAACCCTTGTAACACTGGAGAGCTCTCTAGCTTGTTTGTTTGTTTGTTTGTTTGTTTGTTTGTTTGAGGCAGGGTCTTAATCTAGCCCAGGCTGACCTGGAACTCACTCCATAGTCCCAGGCTGGCCTCAAACTCATAGTGCTCCTCATACCTATGCCTCCTGATTGCTCAGATTAAGGGTGTGCACCACCACACTAGCTTTAATGGCCAAGGGTCCCTTTCCCCATGATGCAAGGAGGGAGCTCTACAGGGAGGGGAACAGCTCAGAATATTCACAGGGGTGTTCTACCAAGCCAAGAGAGGAAAGGCAAGAGATGATGGTCTCTAAAGAAACGTCAACAAAGTAACTTGGATGATTCTTCTTTTTGAGCCAAGGGACTGGGTAGAGAAGACCAACAGCAGATATAAATTAGGGAAGTCCCAAAGCCCTCTCTTAATCTTCCTGCTGGTCAGCTATCCATGTCATGCATAAACTGCATTAAATCACAAGTGACACAGTTAAAATAACATTTCAGGTCTTGTTAAATCTCCAGGTGCCAGGGAGTTTAGAGTTAACATTCCCAAACTCAGAAACTGTCCCAAGTACCCTTGCACTTATGGCTACAGCAAGTTCAACAAAGGTTCAATTTAATAATTATAATATAGATCTGTGTTGGTCTATACTCTACCCTTTCTACCCTAAAGCTCATACATAAACCTGGGTACCATTCTCCCTTGAACTTGGAAATGAGTTCCTGGCCTGGCTACCACATGCACCAAGAGGTAGAACCTGTCTTTAGAGTAGAGTCTCTGAGGGCTGGGAAATTGGCTCAGGGGATAAAGTACTTGCCACACAAGCATGAACACCTGAGTTCAGAACCCCAGAACTCATATAAAAAGCAGGCACTGTGGGGGACATATGTATTCCTAATGCCCCTACCAGCAGGTAGGGATGTAGAGACAGAAAAATTTCCCAGAAGCCCACAGGCCAGCTAGTCTGGCAAATGCAGTGGTAAATAGCAAGAGATGCTGTCTCAAACAGGGTGTAAGATAAAGACTGACACGTGAAGTTATCCTCTGAACTCCACACATGTCATGCAATGCATATGCCCATACTCAATCATAAGCACACACACAAAAGAGTGGAGTATCACACTGGGCATGGTAGCACTCAAGAGGTTCAGAAGTTCAAGAATAGCCTTGGTTATACATTAAGTTCAAGGCCATCTTGGACTATGTGAAACTCTGTCTCAAAAAAAAAAAAAAATCAAGCAAACAAACAAAATAAGAAGAGCAGTGTATCTCCACTAAGGGAAGAAATGCTTCCTTTCAGGATGTGATGAGTTGAATTGTGTCCAAAACTAGGGTGGACCTTGTAGCTCAAACTGATTGGTTCCCTTATGAAAAGAAAGCCTGGACATTAAGAAAAAGTCATGGATGTGAATATTATGAAAATACATAACATACATATATAAAATTGTCAAAAATTGAAATAATTTTCAACAAAAGTAGAAGATAGCCCCATAAGAACAGAGGCAGAATTCAGAACAAAATTCAAATTTGGTTGCTAGCAGCCGAAGAATGGGTGGGGCTAACAGGAAGGGGCAGCCAGGGCTAAGGGGGATTTTTCACTCCAGCCTTGCCACCACCTTGTTTCCTGACCTCCAGAATTGAGATGAAATTTCTGGTGTAAGCTCCCCAGTTTGTGATATTGTGCAAGAGCAGCCCCATCAGATTAATGCAGGTGGCTTTAGCCCTTTGCTCATTTTACTTGCTTCCTATCTCAATTTACAACAACCTCAAAGAGCAAAAGTGTGGAATCAAGTGAGAACCCCAGAGAATAAGTATGTCCCATAAGCATCGACCTCCTGTCTAATGCCTAATACAGCCAAACCTATCTTGCTGGCAAAATCCACAATGACTAAAGCCACCTTTCAATAGGCTAGCTGCCCCTCAGTCTATTTCAAATGTTCTACTTGGCCAGTCCCTCCCTCTCTCCCTGTAGCCTCAATCAAAACCAGACCAGAATCATTAAGTGAGGACTTGATCCTCTAGAGCTTAGCAGCCTCAGCCTACCATCTAAAGTCCAGAAGTCGAATGGGAGAAAGGGAACAGAAGGCAGAAAGATAGGGCCTGGGCTCGAGTTTTCTCTCATGCCAGCTACAGGGCCACTATGGTGTAGAAGAGAGATTCAAACAGAGACTGCTATGCTTGGGGAATACAATACTACAAATATTTTAAACAACCCAACTGGACCTCAGAATTGTGTGGTAAAGGCTGTAAAATGTAAAGTTGGGAGATTTGGCTCAAGTGAAAGGCTTTCTCTGAATAACAATTTATTTTAATTTGAGATTTCTCACACTGTCCATATGGTAGGTCTTCATGGGAAAGAAACTGTCTCACAGTTGATGGGGACATCTGAAGTATGCATTTTTGGCATGCAGGGGGATTTTTTTTTTCATTCAGATCAGTGGCTTGGTTGAGAAGGGGAGTTTGAAAACATTTCCCTAATGTTTCCAGCACTTTTACAACTGGAAATTTATCATCTGTCCATGGAAGTTACAAACTGACACCCTTTTGTCAACCACATCACAGCTTTTGGACCAATACCAGTTTGTAATTGTAGAGTTCTGAGGGTATTTATTTAAGTGTAAAAAATTCTATTTGGATGCATTTAAAAAAAATAAAAAAAAACACGTGAACAATGTTATGACCTTAATGTAGGAGGGACTAGGTCCACCTTGCAAAGTACCCCAGACTCTTGCCGTGGAGTGAAGGTTAGAATAGTCGACAACTGATCTCAGGGAGCAAAGCAAGATTTTCAGCCAACTCTGGGTAAGAGCCTGGTGCCACCGTATATATGGTGACAGTCTTTACACTTTAGAGAGTGTTCAAACCACATGTTGAGCCCTAGGAGTATGATGTGGGAAAGGGAGCCTGCTTTCTTTCTTCCTTTTTCACTTCCTCCTCTAAGGCTTCTTACCAGTGACTTCTGAGGAAAAGGAAGTGATGCTGGCAGAATCCCAATTTTGCCCACTTCGTGGCTGTACAGGGAGAAGGGGCACTAAAGAATGTATGAGGACGTCATTATAAGCACATTGCTAATGCCAACCCATCTCAGTGCTCAGAGATCTTACTAGAAATGTTACATTCTCTGAAGAGTCTTTCCTGACTGCAGCATCAAAAATAAGATCACAGTGGAACTCTACTCAGCAGTAAGAAAAAAAAATATGATGAGATTTGTAGAAAAATGGATGGACTTGGAAACAGATCCTACCCAGTGAACGAACACACATGTAGCAGACAGCTTCAGGGTCGCTGAGATGAATTTCTAGACCAGGCACAGTTATGGAGGAAGGGATATTTATTGAAGCCTACAGATCCAGGGGAAGTTCCATAATGGCAGAAGAAGCTGGCCTGCCTTCACAGGTCCAAGCAGAGAGAAAGGGAAGCACAAGCCAAAAGCCACACAGCACAGCACACTTTAGGGACTCCAGCTAGGCACACTTTGCATATCTTTAGATTGAAATCTGAAACCCACCACCACACCTTAAGATCCACCCAGTGACACTGCCTCCAGCCATGTGGCTGCAGATGCAAACTACAAACAATAAAAAACTCTGAATATATTGTGTTGGGCTCTGAAAGGCCCAGGCGTGATGCCTAGTGGAACTTCCTGAGCCTAGCTAAAGTTTGGCGACCTGTCTCCGGCCAGCTATGACTCAGCATGACACCTAATGGCTTCTGGCCTGCTACCTCTGCATGGCAATTGTAATTACCATTTCAATAGTTAAAGTTTACTATTGGCCCTTACCACTGCCCCCATCCTAAAATCCCCGCCTTCATCCCAGACATGATGTAGGCAACTGCTCAGAGTAATAAAGCTAGTTGTTTCTGCGAGTTCCTTCATTGAAAAGACTTCCGACTCAGTGTGGTTTTTCTGCAGTGGCCAGGAGAGGTCTGAGTCATCCAATGCTCATCATCCCCTCAACCCCTAGGGAGGAACCAGCAGGCCTGGTCCTTCCCTCGGCACTACCTGACTGGGAAGGAGCCCCGCAATATTGAGGGCTATCTATTCAAACTACCACAACACACGATCACAGAAAGAAAACCACCACATGTTCTCACTCATCTATGCTTCCTAACTTGGATCAGCTCCAGTTGCTGAGTTGCTGACATACCTGATAGGCAACTCAAGGCCAAGACAATAGGGTTACAAGGGTTTTGGGGGAGGGGAAGAGAGAGTAGGAGAAAAAATGCAAAACTAAACCCAAAATGAACTGGTACCATAGAAACATTTATCCTTGAAGATAGACTAAAAGATTGACCCCCTCAACAGGAATATGGGAGGAGTGTCTGAAAAGAAGGGCCCTGGAGAGGGTGGGATGAAGCCCAACTTAAAAAATAAAATGGCTCTGGCCTGTACCTCCCTATACCCAGAAATCCATTATTGCCCACAATGAGCTATTGATCAGAGAGACCAACGAGGTCCCCAAAATAAAACAGGCTTCTGTCAAAGCACTTGATTACCCTGCTGAGATAAAATGTAAGACCCTATTGCTGAAGACACCATAGGCTGCCAGCACAGAACATGAAAAGACCTGGCTAGAAAGCACTACATGAGATACTGGGAGAAAGTGGCCAACAACTGTCCCAGTAATAAGGGGTTTGAGCTCCTCAAAAGCAAACACCCTGACAGGATACACACACCAATGCAATAGTGACACAAAATCTTGGTGGATAACCAATAGCTTTTTGATTGGCTAAGAGATCCACTCGGCAGAAAGGAACCCATATCTGGAATTGGGAACCAGGTCAGAGTCCTATGGAGACAAAGATTATGTTCTCAAGTGTCAAGCTCTCACTAGTCTTCCGGCTAAAAGAGGGGCAATATCCATCAAATTCTCTCTACATTAATAACACTTATCCCATTTAACCTATGCTGACTTCACTGTCCATTGGTGAATCTATTTTTTTTTCAGAAGATAGTGAGACCCAAGGAGATAAACTACCCCTTGCACTTCAGCCAAGCCTCAGCTAACACCAGAGTGGAACTGGGGAGATGAGCAAGAGTGCTGCTTCCATGGTGAACCTGACAATCAGCGCCAGGGTGAAGGAGACAGACCCTGAGGATACTCAACACCTACCAAAGCAGAGATCCAGAGGCTCCTAAGACCTGATCCTGAAGTAGACTTAAAACACAATGAACACAGCTCAGGAAATTTTGCAGAAGAGAGGGAAAAAGACTGTAAGAGCCACAAGTTGGGACAACATGCCCACAGGCACTGCCTCCCCAATAACTGCTCCCAAAATCCATAACCCACAATCCCATGAAAAATACCTGTAACCCCACTGGGGAGGGGCAGGGACAAGGGAAAGGACTATACCAACACATAAGGTATCCACGTTAACTATGTCTGTAATAAAAAAGAAGAAAACAAGAAGATCAATGAATGAATGATGTTTTTAGAAATTCTTTATTAAGTATTAACTCTTTTGTCAGTTTGAAGTTTCCCTCCAATTTACTCCATCCAGCTTTCATATTCTTTTTGCTTTTTAACACTTCCTTCTCATTACTTCAGCTAGAATAATCTTTGGATTTTCTTTTCTTATTTTTATATGTGCATGTACATATAAGTGATGTGTGTATGTGAATATTTGTGTGAGTACAGGGGCACATGTGTGTGCCACAGTATGTGTGTGGAGGTCAGATGAGAACTTTCAGGAGTTGGCCTCACCTTTGCTTTCCACCACATTTGAGGCAGGGTTCCTCTCTCTCTCTCTCTCTCTCTCTCTCTCTCTCTCTCTTTCTCACTGTTGTTGCTTTTGACTACTGTGTTTCCAGCATGCTTCTGATCTTAGGGTAAATTTTCCTGTCTACATTTCCCAATTCACTGTCAGTGTGCAAGGATTACAGAAGCCAGTCAAAGCTTCAAGCTTTTTACATGGGGCATGGGGTTTGAACTCAGGTACTCAGGCTTGAGTAAAATGCACTTTATCCATTGAGCCATCATTTCACCTTTATCATTTCTTTGGTACTGATCTCTATATTTTTAGCATTCAGCTTCTTCAACTATCTGAACATCCCTTCACAGATTTTCCTTTCAACCTTTCTCTCTTTGTTTGGTCATGGTTAAATTAGGTTGGCCTATAACATAACTCAAGCAGGGATATTCATAAAATAATAACATTTTTGCATTATAATCTAGTTAAACAACTAAGTCTAATACTGTATTGACAAACTATGAACATGTAAGGAAATTGTTCAGTTAGTTGCTAACTTGAGTAGATCTCATAAAATACTCTAGTAATAAAGGCTGGTAAAATCCAGAAAAACCTCAAAGTGTAGCACTGGGTCTTGGGTCTTGGCTGATAGGTGGAGTTTAACCACAGCAAGACTTATAACTTTAGCCCTTTATACTTGGACAGATAACTTTTTCTTGTAGTGCTGCTCTATACATTGGAGGGTGTTTATTAAAATCCCAGACTTCCCTACCTGCTAGATGTCAGTAACATCATCTGTCTACTTATTAACACAAAAAAATGTCCCCAGCCATTATGAAATAGCCACTGTGAAGCAAAACTTACTCCAGTAGAGAACTACTGGACTAGATGAAGCAAGAGGGACATCAGTAACTGAGGAAGAAGACCTTGCTCCCTTAACTCAGAATCCTAACTAAAATCACAATGGACCCAGTGGTCACAAACCATTGCCTAAACATGTTTGACACATTTCTATTTAACCTGTGCCCTGCATTAAATTGAATTGAATTATTGATGTGGTTTCTAAATTCTTACTTTTAGAAATAAAGTCATATGCAGAGGTGGTTTTGTTAATATCTGAATAGAGAACAAGACCCTTTTACATGTGCCCCAGATCTTCCCACTAGCCCAATAGCATAGCAATCCCTGGTGTGCTTTGCTGCATCAGAAACACAGTGCAGACAAGGATGCTTTAGTATCTTGGTTCTAAAACAGAAGCACTGGATCCAGAGTTGCAAAACTGGAGAGTTTATCTGGAAGGTCTTGCTAACAGACTAAGGATGTCACTTAACCTCTCTAAACTTGTGTTTCTTCATTAGAGTCTCAAAGGCCTATTTCAGCTTTAATATGTTATGACTATACAAGCATAATCATATCACATAATCTGTAGACTGAAGCTAACGATCTAGTGGTTATAAAGAACCTGCTTGTTTATAATGCCACCCTAAATTCCCCTTTAGAGGAAATAGGAAATGGGGAAGTGAATCTAACCTCAAAAAATTCTCTTTGATAGCAGTTTGACCCTGACTTGACTCATTCATGCTTGAAATTCACTAGCTTAATATGGTTGGTTCTTAGGCAAAAGATCATGCTAAATGAGATCTAAATAGAGGTGCAAATGGATGTTTTAAAAATTAATAATGAGGGCTGGAGAGATGGGTTAGCAGTTAAGCGCTTGCCTGTGAAGCCTAAGGACCCTGGTTTGAGGCTCGGTTCCCCAGAACCCACGTTAGCCAGATGCACAAGGGGGCGCACGCATCTGGAGTTTGTTTGCAGAGGCTGGAAGCCCTGGCGCGCCCATTCTCTCTCTCTCTCTATCTGTCTTTCTCTCTGTGTCTGTCACTTCCAAATAAATAAATAAATAAATTTAAAAAAAAATTAATAATGAAAGTGAGGGATTCAGGATGGAGCTTAGTTGTAGAGCACTTACTTGCATAGCATGTACAAAGTCTTAGGTTACATCTCCAGCACTGAAGAAAAGAAGAAGAAGGAGGAGGAGGAGGAGGAGGAGGAGGAGGAGAAGATGAAGAAGGAGGAGGAGGAGAAGAAGAAGGGGGGCTCAAGAGATGGCTCAGCAGTTAAGATGCTTGTCTATAAAGCCTAATGACCCAAGTTCAATTCCCCAGTACCCACAGAAAAACAGATGAATAAAGAGGCACGTGTGTCTGGAGTTCATTTGCAGTGGCTGAAGGCCCTGGCATACTCATACTGTCTGTCTCTCTTCTCTTTATCTCTGCTTGCAAATAAATGAATAAAAATATTTTTATAAAAAAAATAAGAGGAAAGAAAAAATAGAAAAAGATTGGGAGGGAGGGAGGTCCTAGCACCAAATAAAACCAGGCATGAGGCTGGGAAGATGTTTTGGGAGGAAGAATATTTGCTGTGCAAGCATGAGGAAATAGAGGACTTGAGAGTGCCTGAGTTCAATCCGCATCACCCATGTAAAAAATTCAGCATGGCCAGCAGAGGCCTATAATGGCAGGACTGTGGAAGGGGGTGGAGACAGCAGAATCACTGGAGCTTATTGGTCAGCCAGTCTGACTGAAAAGGGGAAGGTCCAATTTTAGAGAGATGGCGTCTTAAGGAAACATGCCAGAAGAGCAATGGAAGAGGATGCCCAACATTCTCTGCACGCTGCACACATGCACAAGGGGCACATGCATCTGCAAACCCAACTGCACACACTATACATGCACACACCACACACACACAAACACAAACACACACACACTACACATAGTAATATACATACATGACTCCCAAAGTAAAATAAATCAATAAAACAGGCATGCTGGTACATGCATATAACCCCAGCACTTAAGGAGCATAAAGGCAGGAGGATGAGAAGTTCAAGGCCATCCGTGAAGACAGCATAGTGATTCTGACAGTATAAGGTTGAAATTCCAGACTTATTAAAAAAATTAAATCAAGCCACTGGCCACACATTGCATTGTGGACTTGCAGTCCTAGCCTTCATAAGACCAAGACAGGCATGAGTTATATATTAAGTTTGAGACCAGTCTGGGATACATGAGACCATGTCAGAAAGACGGAGAGAAAGAATACAAAACCTGGAATACTTGTTTTCAAGGCAATGAAGTTAGAATAAGAGTGTTTTGTTTTGCCTTGCTGTGGTTTGTATGTGGGGCGGGGTGGTGTGGGAGGGTGAGGATGTAGTGTGTATGACATATAGCATTATAGCATTTACACATGTGTGTGTAATTTGTGCACCACATACATGGAATGTACACACCAGCTTCAGGGTGGTGGTGGCAGACACAGTGATCAAGCACAACCTATCAAAGCAGACATCCAGAGGCTACAAAGAACTTAACACTAAATCAGACTGCCAATAGACCCTCCATGGCTCAGGGAGCACTGTGCAAGAGGAGGCAGAAAGATTGCTCCCCCCACTACCCCACAGGGACTGACTCAGGCCTTCATGACGCTGCAGTGAATACCATAACCCCACTGAGGAGGACCCCGGGGAAATGGGAGCAGGGGTGAGGGGATTCAAGTATAATCTGTTATAATATATTATATACAATACATTATATATTATAATATATATGATGGAGAGCAATTAGGACACCTGATGTCAACCTCTAGCCTCCACCTAAATTTGCAGAAATACACATACACATCTGTATGCATAACCACACACATATAAACATGCATATACACAAGCATGCACACCATACATACACACACATGCCTAAGAAAACCCTTACTCTGTACCTACATATGGACTCCCCCAGGGTAACAAAGCCTTGGTGGAGAAAACTAGCAAGCTCTCTTGCTCTTGTCTTCACAACTGAAAGGGACTTCATTGTGTTTCTTGCTTAGAAAACAAACTGAGCCGGGCGGGGTGGCACATGCCTTTAATCCCAGCACTCAGGAGGCAGAGGTAGGAGGATTGCCATGAGTTCAAGGTCACCCTGAGAGTACATAGTGAATTCCAAGAGAGCTTGAGCTACCTTGAAAAACCAAAAAAGAAAGAAAGAAGGAAAGAAAGAAAGAAAGAAAGAAAGAAAGAAAGAAAGAAAGAAAGAAAGAAAGAAAGAAAGGAAACAAACTGAAAGCAGAGGAGTGACTTTATTAGGGTTACATGGTTTGTACGTCAGTCACCTGTTACTAAAATTCTGTGCACAACTAACTGCCTCAAAGCCATGTCCCTTACAACATTCTCCCTTCTCTAGCTAGGTATTAATTGGTTTCTACTAGGCTCTGCTCAGCCCTGCTCTAATCTATGGATTGAGTCCAAGACTTCTCTACATGTGTTATCCCTTGGACCAGTGGACAAATCATAGTTTTTACTTTCTAAGGAGAATGGTAGGCAATCAATTATCTTTTTGTCTTATTGATGGATCTTGGCTCTCCTCTGTTTTCTCTGCCATCTGTAAAATAAAGCAGATTCTCCAACCAAGAGGGAGAGCAGCTTAGGTTAGAAGGGGGCTATGCAAAGTTGTGCAAGAGAACAAAGCTTAGTATGTAAGCATTATTTACAGACTGTGTTCGCAATGTCTGCTAACAGGTCATTGGCCAAAGCAAGTCCAAAGACGTATTCTCTACTTGTACTGGTAGAAATTACAAAGACACATGACAAAAGGCATGACTGTGTGGAGGAGTGAATAGCAACTCTGAAGAAGTCTAACAGTTTGCCACAAAGCAAGAAGCAGAATCAATAGCCCTTGAATTCCAACTTGATTCTTCAAGTTGGTTGTATACAGCTTTGATTTCTCTAGTTTTTCTAAGAAAATGAAGGGCTTGAACAGTTAAAAAATAAGTGGAGACAGACAGTGATTTAAAAAAAAAAAAGATATGATGGGGCTGGAGAGACAGCTTAGCGGTTAAGTGCGGCCTGTGAAGCCTAAGGACCCAGGTTCAAGGCTTGATTCCCCAGGACCCTCGTAAGCCAGATGCACAAGGTGGTGCATGCATCTGGAGTTCATTTGCAGTGTCTCGTGGCCCTGGCACAACCATTCTGTCTCTCTCTCTCCCTCCCTCCTTCTCTCTTTCTCTGTCTGTTGCTCTTAAATGAGTAAATAAATAAATAAATAAAAGATAGGGTAGTGTTGGCGCTGAAGAGGTCTAGCAATGGCACCTGACATTCCCCGCTATGTGGAGCGAATACTCCAGGCTACTTGAGGATGAAGCCAATACAGCTTCTGTGAAGTTCCTCCTCCATCTTCTTGAAGGTGGAGATCAAGATGAGTGGCCAACTCTGTGCCCATTTCTGGTGGCAGCTGAGCTTTGTGCAGAGCTGGCCAGGGCCACCATTCCTGGGGCCTTTTTCACCTGGCTACCTATTGTACTCACTGATGAATGCTTTTTACCTGGATGCCACCCATTCCCCGCTATTTCCTCATATGTGAATCCATCCTGTTTGGTTATACTTTGTTGATATTGGGACCAACTTTCATCAACCTCCCAACATGGACTGAAGACCAGTGGCTCTCCAGAAATCATCCAGGCCTTCAGTGCCAGATTGGAACTGATGAGGCATCCAGTCATGTGGACTGAGCAGCTCCTGGGTTCTTTGACTTTCAGGCCTTCAGACAACTATTGTTGGACTGCCTTAAGCTAATCCAGCAAATCCATTTTTTTTCCAAATTTTTATTAACGACGTCCATGATTATAAAAAGTATCCCATGGTAATACCCTCCCTCCCCCCACTTTCCCCTTTGAAAGTCCACTCTCCATAATATCCCCTCCCCATCTCAATCAGTCTCTCTTTTATTTTGATGTCATGATCTTTTCCTCTTCTTATGATGGTCTTGTGTAGGTAGTGTCAGGCACTATGAAGTCATGGATATCCAGGCCATTTTATGTCTGGAGGGTGCACGTTGCAAGGAGTCTTACCCTTCCTTTGGCTCTTACATTCTTTCTGCCACCTCTTCCACAATAGACCCTGAGCCTTGGAAGGTGAAATAGAGATATTACAGTACTGAGCACTCCAGTCACTTCTTACCAGCACCATGATACCTTCTGAGTTGTCCCAAGGTCACTGCCATCTGAAAAGAGAAGATTCTCTAGCAAAAGTGAAAGTAGCATTAATATAAGGGCATAAGCATTAATAGAAGTGCTTACTGGGCAGTTTGATAAGTATAATATATACATTTAGCCCGACAACAGCAGAAATTACACCCCTAGGGCTCATGAATACCCCTGTTTTAAGTTTTCAGTATCAGGGATGCATCCCCTTCCATGGAGCGGGCCTCCAGTCCAATTAGAGGGCAGTTGGTTTCCACCATGATAGATGTGCCACTATTGCACCTGTTGGCTCATTTGGCATGGATGGCCAAATATAAGGCTTGCAGTGTCCACTGTTGAATATCTTCACTGGTGTTTTCTCTTTCTCTCATTTAACTGCATGCAGAATGGCTTCTTCCAGCTTTCTGTCAGCTAGTCTACATGGAGGAGGTTATCAGCTCAGTTCCAGCAGGATTTCTCAGTGGCCTTGCAGCCCAAGTATACAGTCTTCAGCAATAGGGTCTTACCACCTATTCCTAGTGGGAAACCAAGGGCCTTGGCAATGGCCTGTAATGTTTTGGGGGCATCAGGGACCACCCTGTCCAACAACTCACTGGAAGGTATCCCATCTCAGGCACTGAAAATTTTCTAGCAACAATCTACGGCTCCTGAGTGTTCTATTGTCCACAAAAGTAGGATTCCATATGATTTACATCTTCTTAGATTTTGATTAGCCCCCCCCTCCACATTTTTTGTTTATTTTTTTTGAGAGCAACAGAGATAAAAAGAGGGAGAGAGAGAGAATACATGCACCATGGCCTCCAGCCACTGCAGACGAACTCCAGACACGTGCGCCCCCTTGTGCATCTGGCTAACGTGTGTCCTGGGGAATTGAGCCTCAAACCAGGGTCCTTAGGCTTCACAGGCAAGCGCTTAACTGCTAAGCCATCTCTCCAGCCCAGCAAATCAATTTTTAATATAATTCACTCTTTTGGCTCTGCTCCTGTAGAGTACCCTGAAAAGAGATGATTGTGAGAAAAAAAAAATGGGCTTCAGCACCACACAGAGCTGGGTAAGTACCTCAGCCCACCAGCTCCTTAGTTGTATGATCTAACACTTGGTATCTGAGCCTCCGGTTCCTTCCATGCATCATCCTTCCTGCTCTTTTGTCCTACATCTCAGCACAAACTTGATAACTTTGAAAGCCATTCTTGAATTAAGGAGATGGCTCTGTGGATAAGGCACTTTCTGCTCAAGCCTGAGTACCCAAGTTTGATACCCAAGCCCCACATGAAAAAAAATCTCTTAGCCCTGGAATGCTTCTGTAATCCCAGCACGCTGAGAGCAAGATGGGAGGCAGACACAGAATTACCTGGAAGCCTGAAAGCTCACAGCAAACACAGATGTCTCCAACAGTGAAAACTTCAAAAAAAGAGACCTTACCTCAAAAATGAGATGGAGGCAAGCAGCAACACCCAAATATTGTCCCCTGACCTCCACATGCATGGCATGATACACACACACACTCACACTCACAATCGTAAACATACAGACATACACAGAGAGAAAGGAACGGGGAGAGGGAGGGGGAAAGAGCAAGAGATAGAGCAAAGGGGACAAAAGAAAGAAACTCACTCTAAGGATGTACAAACAAATTTGCATTCTGAAATCTCTGTTTAGAATACCCAATTTTTCCTTTTCATGTGCAAGTGTTTCCACTGTATGTGGACCATCATGCATGTCTGCTTTTGTTTGTTACAGAAGCTAACATTACCATAACAAATGCAATCATATTTGTCTGCCTTCATATGAATGGGGACTCAGTTTTAGTTAAGTAGCTGGCCCAACATCATGTAGCTATTAATTGGTGGACCTTGGTCAAGTATCTGGCTCAAAGCACCTCATCTGAAACATCACATTTCTCTGACCCTCCTTAATAGTAGTGTCAATCTCACTGGGTACTTGTGTGAATTAATGAGGTAATGCTTACCAAGGCCCTGGCACAATGCCCGTGATATAGAAGTGCACATTAAATATGTGCTGTGGGTGTAATATGATGTCCCCAGGTCACATGAAATGTAAGATAATGTTCATTTGAGATGTGAAATAGGACAGGGACCAGTAGCCTCAGAAAGACTTGGAATGAATATTTTGAGTTGAGAGCATGTACAATGATACTAACAGCACTACTAACTCAGCAGTTGATCACTGTATGCACGGAACTTTGATTAGAGGAATGAGGAAAGGAAACCCATTGGAATGCTGCATTTCAACAAACCTGACACACAATTAAATGTAAAAAGAAAGAAAAGTCATCATTTCATATATTGCCAAGAAATGAAAACTCTTAAGCTGGGTGTGGTCATGCATGTTTATAATCCCAGAGTTTGGGAGGAGCAATTGAGAGTTAAAGGTCAGCCTGGGTTACAAAATGAGATCCTATCTCAAAATAACAAAAATAAATAAGAACACTCTCAGTTAAACTACCTAAACTAATATCTTCTGACCACTCATAATTTTTTTATCTTTATTGAATATCTTATTTTGACTTTTGATACAGTTCTTTTCATATCCTACTCTGAAGCTTGTATTAAAATGTTCAAACCTGGGGCTGGTGGATTGGCTTAGCAAAACCAAAGGACCCAGGTTCAATTCCCCAGGACCCATGTAAGCCATATGCACAAGGTAGCACATGAATCTGGAGTTCATTTGCAGTCGCTAGAGGCCCTGATATGCCCATTCTCTCTATCTGTCTCTTTCTCTCTCTCCTTCTCTCTCAAATAAATAAATAAAAATAAAATAGATTTTTAAATGTTCTAACTTGGGCTAGGGAGGTTGCTCAATGGACAGTTTGCTGCACAAACGTGAGTGCCTTCATTCAAATCCCCATCACCCATACAAGGACAGATGTTGTGCAGGGCATTTGAAATCACAGGAAACCTATGGACACAGAGGGAGGAGAAGCTGTGAGAGGCTTGGGGGCCAGATATCCAGGCAATTAGTGGTGAACAAGGAGAGACACTGCTTCAAACATAGTGAAAGGGAAGAACCAACACCTGAGGTATCCTCTGACCTCCACACATTCACTGTGGCATGTGGGTGAGCACCTGTGAATGCACACACACACACACACACACACACACACACACACACACAATATTCAAACCTGAGGCTTCTGAATTCATTCAGCTTGAAAGGAGCCATATTTTCTTTCCACATAGCATCATCCTCCATGTCATGAGTTGTTATTGAGACTGTTTGCCTCTGGGACTTTTCTCCAAGCTTTTGATGTCCATTCTGCATGTTTTTTTTTTTTAATTGATTTCCTGAAGTTTTACCTGCAGGTCTTCAACTCAAGTTTGTATGTAGTCAGACAATACCACTTCTCAGCTGAAAATGAAGCGTCACTGACCAGATTCACAGTCATTTCAGACATGTTAACATGCAAAGAAGCAAAGTATCTCCTGGTATTGATGGAGTCAGTAGATAGGGAATGTTTCGATTTTCACAAATTTACTGTTAAAATCTCATTAGAGTTGATCTAGAGTTATTTTTCAGCTTTAAAAATAAAAGCTAAAATTTTGCTGGGCATCTTCTCATAAGGTAGTTGCTTGTTTGTTTCTTTGAAAGCATGGGGGAGAGCAAGCTTCAGAAATACATTTTCTCTTGGGAGTGATAACATACATGGTTAAAACCTCAGGAGAAACTAGAATAATCATGACAGCATTTCGGATCTAATTTTACCATATCAGTAAATATTGCATTTTGTCAGGATTCAGTGATATTTTGCACACTTTGAAGGTGTGGTAAAAGAACAAACTAATGCCTTCGAATTGCTTTAAAAAAAAAAAAAAGAATAGCCTGGGGGCCCGGCATGGTGGTGCATGTCTTTAATCCCAGCACTAGGGAGGCAGAGGTAGGAGGATCACCATGAGTTTGAGGCCACTCTGAGACTCCAGAGTGAATTCCAGGTCAGCCTGAGCCAGAGTGAAACCCTACCGCAAAAAAAAAAAAAAAAAAAAAAAAAAACCAGCCTGCATATTTCACAAGGTGTTTTTTTTTTAAAATTATTATTACTTACTTATTTATTTAAGAGCAACAGACAGGAAAAAGGCAGATAGAGAGAGAGAATGGGCACTCCAAAGCCTCCAGCCACTGAAAACCAACTCCAGACATGTGCGCCCCCTTGTATATCTGGCTTACATGGGTCCTGGGAACTGGGGTCCTTAGGCTTCACAGGCAAGCGCTTACTCACTAAGCCATCTCTCCAGCCCTGGCAAGGTGTTTTCTAAGAACCTGAAATTAGAGGTTTCAATGTAAAGATATGGCAACAATGAAAGATTCAGAGGGGAAGCTCTGGAAATAGGAAACAATTCAGATAAAGGTTGGAGAGATGGCTTAATGGTTAAGGCACTTGCCTGCAAAGCCTAAGGACCCATGTTCTACTCTCCAGGTCTCACAAAAGCCAGATACACAAGGTGACACAGCACACAAGGTCACAAATATGCACAAGGTGGTGCACATGTCGGGAGTTCAATTGCTGTGGCTGGAAGCCCTGGTATGCCAATTCTCTCCTCTCTCTCTCTCAATTTTATTCTCTCTTTGATAAAAAAAAAATACAAAAAATCATTCATATGAAAGACCATAAAGAATTATGTCATGTTACCCTGTGATTATGAATTTGACACCCAACATTAGCTAAAAATCTACTATTTTCAAATGCAGGAACAGACACTCAGAAAATCTCAATTTTAGTGTTTTTTTTTAATATTTTTTGTTCATTTTTGATTTATTTATTTGAGAGCGACAGACACAGAGAGAAAGACAGATAGAGAGAGAGAGAATGGGCGCGCCAGGGCTTCCAGCCTCTGCAAACGAACTCCAGACGCGTGCGCCCCCTTGTGTATCTGGCTAAAGTGGGACCTGGGGAACCGAGCCTCGAACCGGGGTCCTTAGGCTTCACAAGCAAGTGCTTAACCACTAAGCAATCTCTCCAGCCCTCAATTTTAGTTTTGACTTGTCATAAAACTTCAACATCATCAGGCTTCTCTCATGGACATGCATGTTTCATCTTCTATAAAGAGCAAACGGGAAGCATGAGGTCAGAAAGAGAAGACACAATGAAACAAAAGCATCAAATGTAAGCCAAGAATAATAACCTCTCCTTTTGGCAAACAGAGACCATGTTAGTGGGCTGTCAAAGGGAACAGCTGACTTAAAGGGATATGAGACATTTTACAGCAAACTCAGAACAGATTTTCCAGGAGCACACATGGTTAATCTTCACCTGGGGATAGAAACTGGGACAAGGTAGACAGAAGGAGCGTCCGTGTCTTTGAAGTGCTTCGGAGCCCAGTATATTACAGTCAGCAGCAAGAATCCTTCCTTCAGGTGCCGAGTGGAGTTTATTGGCTGTGATTTTTATGAGACACTGAAAGAAGCTGAAACACTACTGCGCGGCCACAGAAATGCATAGTGTGCAAGACAAGAGTCATTACCAGTTGCTGGGAGTTGACAACGGAGTCTTCCTGAAAGACTTTTGCTATCTGTGTCGAACATTAACACAGAAGCCATCTTTTTTTCTTTTAAAACGAAAAAGCTTTACCTTTATAAGTCACAAATTACTGCCCAAGATAGTGTACATTAGTCCTCTCTATTAGGTCTGTGTCCTCCAAAATACCTTCAGGTCCTTTCGAGAAGATAGTATCTAAGATGTTTTCTAGAAGCATATTTTCTGCCCTCAGTACATGGAAGGAAGAGGGAGGGAGTTTCATGACAAAGAAAAAGGAAAGTGTGTACAAAGGAAAATGGATTTGCAGGAAAATATGTTGACCCCGACTCTGTCAAAAGCCTGCCAGCTTTTCCAAATTCATTCCATTTAAATTCTTTTTCTGCCCCAAACTTCCATATGAAAAAAAATATGCACCCTGAAAATCTTACCATGGGAGGATGAAATGGTCTCTTAATTCTTCCTAATAATTAAATGTCTGAAATAGTTTGATATGCTCCAAAGAGACAGATAGAGGGCATCTAGGCAATTGTGCCACCCTGAGTGAAGACTGGGGCACCAACCGTAAGCACTGAAATTTCCCTGGACTCATCTAGTGAGTATGCCACTGCAAAACTGTTCCCATGACCCACGCGCCTCCACCCCGCCCTGTCTCCAGGGCACCTTTCTGTTTGAATGTGTGTCTGTGAAGGTCACAACACCAGCAACCCAGCCGGCTGACAAGCAGATACAACACTCATAACAATGGAGGGGTTTTGGTTGTCACAACTGGCCAAACATTTTAGTATTATTCTGACCCGACTTATATGTAAATCAGCACTGTCCATAAAGTAAAATGCAAACCACCTATGCCATTTAAAATGTCCTAGTACCCACATTCGGAAAAGTGAAAAGGACTCTAAGTGTGGTGGCACATGCCTTTAATCCCAGCATTCAGAAGGCTGAGGTAGGAGGATAGCTACGAGTTGGAAGCAAGCCTGGACTATAGAGGCCAACCAGCTAAGATCCTGCCACAAGAGAAGTAGAAAAGGCCAAATTAAATTAATCTTAATAGCATCATAATCTATTCAATTGCACAAATCTACAATATCATCAATTCCACATGTAATTAATATTAATAAATTCATATAATATTTTACACTCTTTGCTCATACTAAGTCTCTGCAGTCAAGTTTGCTGCTGACTGTCCCAGCACATCTGAGCTTGAATGAGCCACATTTTATGTGCTCAGTGGCCACACATGGCTAGCAATTGCCCTGTTGGACAGTGTACCACTGAATTGTCCATGTCTGCATAGCGCACTCCTGCAGCTTCCCATAGCAAGGTAAGCAGAAGTCCAGAGCTTCAGCAAGGCCTTGATATCCATTTCTAAGTTTTTGTCTATTTGTTTGATGGGTGGAGTAACTAGCTATTTCAAATTGGAAATGGGATATTCCAACCTATTTTAGGATTTTTTTTTCATTCCTTTAATGTGTTTTTCTCTCATTTGGGAAAAATAGGAATGTAACAAGTGAAACGTGCTTAATATTTTAAACCCACTTAGGTTCTTTCATATGACCAAAAAGCCCCAACAACTTCCATGACAACAAATGTTGTCATGACATATTTTTGATGGGGAGTGAATTTATAAACCTTGGATTTACTACGTATAACTTTTTAGAAATGTATCAGAATGAGACAGGCATAGCATACTTTTATGAAATAACTCATAGAGTGGTTTGTCAGTAGAATCAGGACCTTCATAAAATACCATGCTTTATATTCATAACATTACCATCTCACTATTCCTCACATACTGTTGAATTTTGACAAATGTATAGCAGATATCTTTCACAAATCACATGTCATTTGTCTCCTTTGGAATTCAGTGTTTTCCTGAATGACTTGTGTGTGGGGACAGGGTCAATCACAGAGAACTAAAGCAGCCAGGAAAGCACTTTAATCAGATAATCACCTGCAGGGCTGCCATGTAGCACTACAGAGACTCTTTACCACGCAAGAGTGAATGCCTGATTGAGGGAGAAAAGGGGCTCTGAAATCCAGCTCGGTGGTCTGCACACTAAGTCATGCACCTTGCCTGAGCATACTTTTTCCTCATTCACACAAAGACAGTGTATCAGCCAGAAGCTGTCCTAGAGACCTACACTTTGTGGCCTATTTGGAAAATGTAAGGAGCAAGGTACAAAAAGGGAGGAAAATCCAATTCACTTCTTGTAAAGGAAAACAAGAGGAAATCTTTTTCGTATACGTTGAGATTAAAAATATAAGTAATTTGGACTGGAGAGATGGCTTAGCAATTAAGCGCTTGCCTGTGAAGCCTAAGGACCCCGGTTGGAGGCTCGATTCCCCAGGACCCACGTTAGCCAGATGCACAAGGGGCGCATGCACCTGGAGTTCGTTTGCAGTGGCCAGACACCCTGGCACGCCCATTCACATTCTCTCTCTATCTGCCTTTTGCTCTCTGTCTGTCGCTCTCAAATAAATAAATAAATAAATAAACAAACAAACAAATGAAAGAATTGCATACTTAAAAAAAAAGAAATTTTCTGGGCGTGAAGGTGCATGCCTTTAATCCCAGCACTAGGGAGGCAGAGGTAGGAGGATCACAGTACCTTGGGGGAAAAAAAGGGAAAAGAAATTAGTTCTAGAAAAGTAAAAATAGCATCACAGTAAGAGTGTACAACTGTTAAGTGAAAGAGTCACCCAATAAAGCAGAAATCCTCTCCAAACCTCTTGACTCAAATAAACTTTCTTGGAGATGGGCAGTCCTGGAGGAGCTCAATGGGAAAGTAGGGCTCGACTCACATTTCTGGCTAATGACCATTTACTAGAACATCAGCTCCTGGAATTTTTTTTAATTATTATTTATTTATTTATTTGAGAGTGACAGACACAGAGAGAAAGACAGATAGAGGGAGAGAGAGAGAATGGGCGCGCCAGGGCTTCCAGCCTCTGCAAACGAACTCCAGACGCATGCGCCCCCTTGTGCATCTGGCTAACGTGGGACCTGGGGAACTGAGCCTCAAACCGGGGTCCTTAGGCTTCACAGGCAAGCGTTTAACCGCTAAGCCATCTCTCCAGCCCAGCTCCTGGAATTTTACCTGTGGAATCCATAGCAAAATGCAAGTCTACCACATAGCAAGGGCTCAGCAAATATTCATCAATCAACTAGGCTTTCAATTCTTTCTGAAGTAGCTTGTGCTATTCTTGGACGCCTTCAAGTGTGCAGAATGCTAATATGTTAAGGCATGACAATTGTGGTCATTCTTTTAAAGAATTTTCATCGTTAACACATACATACTGAAATATTTATTATTTGCAGATGAAAATTACTGAAGTCCAGCAACAGGGGCATCATAATTCATTATACTATAATTTCTATTCTTATATATCTCTGAGTGTTCATAATGAAAAAGAAGCATATCTTCAAAAAATTAAAAATAAAACTATCACATCATCCAGCAATTCCACTACTGGGCATATCTGAAGGAAATGAAATCAGTATATCAAAGAGACATCTGCACTCCCATATTTATTGCAGTAGTATGCACAATATCCATCAACTGATGAATGCAAGAAAAATATAACACATATGCACCATGGAATACTATTCCACCATTTAAAAAAAATGAATAAAATCCTGTCATTTGTAACATGGATGAGACTAGAGACCACTATTTTTAGGTGAAATAAGCCAGGAACAGAAAGATAATAATCTGATTCATTTGTAGAATGTGTAACCAGATGTAGTGATAGTATTGGGAATAGGAAGGTATAGGGAAAAGACTTTCCATGAATACTAAGTAATACTTATATAAGAAAAATAAGTTGTGGTATTCTATTTCATAGTAGATAGACCATAGTAACAGTAATATACTATATATATTTTTAAGAGGAATGCTTCTGACTGCTATTACCACAAGTAAATAAATTAAGAAACAAATGCTCTGATTTGAACATTATACTATATATTAATATATCAAAGTATTACACAAAACCCCATGAATATGTACAATTTATACAATAATTAAGCATTATAAAGGAAAAGAACAATGCATGCTCAGTCGCATCATATCTTCCTTGTCATCTGCTGCAGTGACTTCATTGTTGTGGACCTGGTTGGCTGCCCATTCAGCTTGGGTCTTTTAATTACAAGAAAGTAAGTAGGTCCCTGATGGACATGTAGGATTAAGGATAAACTTCGTTGTTTTAAGTCACTGCCACATCAGAGATGTTTGTCATTGCAGCAGAACTTGTACTATCCCAATTAACAAACTGAATTAATTAAAACCAATAGAAACTTACTATAGTACTCTAAACTCTTAACCCACAAAAATAACTGTAAAACTCTGAGAGAGGAAATAATATACAGCATTTTCCAAATGAATCTTACCTCAAAAGCCTTTTTGGAGTAGAATATCATGGGACACACAAGGAAAGGCTGATTGAGTTTGAGGGCAACTTTGTATCCCTGATGGCTAATTTGGAAGATTTTGCTATAGTGGACATTGAACCCAGGGTTTTTTTATGCATACTAAGCAAGTACTCTACCACTGAGTTATATTTCCATCCCTTAAGTTGGAACTTTTAATCAACAAAAACTCTTCTAGACTTTTACATTGGCTACTCTTAAACCAGATCTCCCTCATCTCTTTTTTCTTCTATTGATTCTTTTAGACCTAAAAGCAGAGTTTCACATTCGTTTTTTTTTGTTTTTTTTTTTTTTTAATTTTATTTATTTGAGAGCGACAGACACAGAGAGAAAGACAGATAGAGGGAGAGAGAGAGAATGGGCGCGCCAGGGCTTCCAACCTCTGCAAACGAACTCCAGATGCGTGCGCCCCCTTGTGCATCTGGCTAACGTGGGACCTGGGAAACCGAGCCTCGAACCGGGGTCCTTAGGCTTCACAGGCAAGCGCTTAACCGCTAAGCCATCTCTCCAGCCCCACATTCGTTTTTAATACATGTTTAGTCCAATGTTCCAACATACTGAGAGGTCTGAATTAAAATAATCTCATTACTACTATCTTTTCATCCTCCAAATGCTCCAATCTAAGTATAACTGGCTACCTCCAAGGTGACTTTCAGAGTGGCTTTCTATCATCAACCTCCTTGACCCTTTGTTCTATGTGGCAATAATGATATGATATTTCCTTGTAATTTCCTTTAAAAAATATTCTCATTTATTTATTTCTAAAGAAAAAGAGAGAGAATGGACATGCCAGGGCCTCTGCAAATGAACTCCAGATGCACGTACCACTATGTGGGTGCTGGAGAATCAAATCTAGGCCATCAGACCTTGCAAGCAAATGCCTTAACTGCTGAGCCATCTCTCCAACCCTTTCATTGTAACTTCTAATTTTATCAGGCATTCTCCAGTTGCTCTTATTCCCCAAGACCCTTCTCCAGAAGCGCCCTCAGTACCAATTCCTGTCTCCTACAACCCACAGACACTCGTGTGTACTTTCTATCTCCTCCCTATCTGTCTGTATGAAGGACCCTTTCAACAAAGTCCATCTCGCTTGGGCTTTTTTGTAGGCAATTCCATAGTGATGGTCTTTGGCTACCCTCAACCATCACGTGCAGCCATAACTACAGTTTCCCAGTTGGCTCAACTTACATCCCTTTAATTTCTAGGAGCCCTCCCAGTATCACATCAGACACAGAATTGGAGAATTAGTATAAATGCTTTCTATATTTCCAGCCAACATATTGAATCAGAAGAGGCCTTAGTGGTGGGCTCTTTGCTCCATGCTAGTGACTCCTCTGGGGTGGGGGTCAGTATTTCTTGGTTAAACAACATTATAGGGTAGTTTTATAGGATAACAAGGATTTGTCATAGTAGAGATTTTTTATTCAGAAATATTTATATTGTACATATTTGAATGGTTAGGTTAAATTCAAGTTATGTTCATTTAACTGAACATAATAATAGCAAAGGATCTGGGGTTTATTTTTATAGATTTTGATTGGAATTTTCACTTAAAGATTTTTTTCAGATATACAAGGAACATGAAATTATGTCTTATTCTCTCAAAAAATTACTCTAAAATTTATTATTAGTCCCAGTTGAATATATAAATGCCAGGTAGTTAAAATATTGGAATCCTTCATTTTCCATTATGATTTATAAGTATTAATTTCTTCCTCAGAGAGAAAAATCAAAGAAATGGATGCATTAAGCATGAGTTGACAAGCCATTCAAAACATGCTGATTTTAAAAAAATGAACAAAGCAATGAAATCTTCAAGAAAGTAAAGTGAAATTTGAATGAATCTCATCTTCAAAGACTAAAGGTTTAAAGGAAGAGGGGCAAAATATTTTGAGTTCTGATAATGAAGTACTATAGTTAGGATCAAATACAATGACAGGTATATTATTTTAGAATTCAGAAGGGAAAAGGTAAAATGATTATCATATAGAATTACCAAAATGCAAGAGTAAGAAAAGAGGCAAATACTGCTTCTCACATATTTGTTTCCTAAGCAAATGAACTAGGAAAACAGGCAGGCAAACTCTTACATAAGCTTGAGAAAGGTAGCTTTGATTACTTTATGTCAGCAACTATATTTAATAAGGCTTTATTTTTTGTGGTTCTGAAGACTGAACCCAGGGCCTCATACATGCTAGGCAGTAACTCTATCACTGAGTTATATTCTCCAGCCATAATAGGGCTTTATAATAGGATCTCAGTAAGGTCATATTTTAGCTGAGTTGGACAATATTAATGACTATCAGAACACTAAAATGAAAGAAGGATTTGATGGCCTGTAGGGTGATACTAAATTCAATACTGAAAAGAATATTTCAGTCTATTGGGAAAGTCAGACAAGTCCGAAAAATTTTCAAGGGAAAGACAAGTTTTGCTCCATATTTTAATTCATCACACCACTCATGTATCAATAACATAACTCTGCCACTTGTATCATTTGCTGAGATGACTTTAGATAAATTAGGAGAGAAGCTAGGGTTTATAAAAATGACAAGTTCTTAATAGGAAGTTCTATTCCAATCAGATTGCAGCAGATTCTAACCAGAAATCACTAACCCTTTGTTATTGATCAGGTGTTAGTCTGTAAAGGGCACCAGGCATAACAATGTTCCCCCAAAGAAGCCTAAAGGTGCTGAGGTTAGTAGTTTGAAGGAACAGTAATTGGTAAGCAAAAGCTAACTAAAGAAGAGGTTGAAATTTGCAATTTGGCCAACATGCTAAGGCTCCTTGGAGGTTAAGACATTGGGTTTGGCTCTAGGCACAGATGATCAAACAGATGAAAAGTAAAAATAACTCAAATGTTGTAGGAAAGGTGTCAATAATTTCAGCCATCCTCTTATCATTCCTTTTGAAGTATCAGACATTTTGTTTTTTTTTTTCCACATGGAGTATTTATTCCAAATATGCTTCTATTATGTATGTGTTTAGCAATGTATCCAAGACACATTTCCACATATAGAAATTTTATCATTCTTGAATATGAAAGAGAAGTCCAAAATTCCAGCATTAGCCTTGTGTGCCATGACTAGTAGAATATACAAAGAATCATGTCTTTCTAATTTTTTTCAAAGAATATTCGCTATAAAGTGGTCTTCAGTACAATATGGGAATCTTTTTTTCTTTTAAGAAACTCATTTCTTATCACGATTAGGGAAATACTCTATCTAGAAACATCGATGCTTGTGTAGTATTTGCTATATTTTGTTTACCCCTCTTTCCTTCCTCACAAGCAATAGAGAAATAAGGTAGAGTGCATTGACCATGACATCTGTAAGATGCTAAGTAACATTTCTATATAGAATAAACTGTAGCCAGTTCTTATGCCATAAGAGTCACTGCATATCTGAGTGTGGTAGGCATGGGCATGAATTGCCACATAGCTCTTGAAGAAGACCTCCTGCTAGACATGTATTTGACTAAAAGCTTCAAGTTGATGCAACTTTTTCTTTTTTTAATTTTTTTTTATTAATTAGTTTTGGATTCAGCAACTATAGTCAGTCTGGTACCATTATTAGGCTCATCCGTGGCCTACCCCCTCCCCACTAGCCCCTCCTTGTTGAGGTATATGGGTCGTGAATTGTGGAGTTAGCCCACAGTTATGGGTAAGATAAATGTTTCTGCATATCACAACCCAACATGTGGCTCTGACATTCTTTCGGCCCCCTCTTGCGCAAAATTTCCCTGAGCCATGTTGGATTCATTTTTGCTCTGCTTCAGTGATGAGGTATTGGGGGCCTCTGAAGCTCTGGCTCTCTGATTTGGTAGGAGTTGATTTTTTTCTGTGTTGGTCTCTTTCCCTCTTGTGCTGGTATCCGGTTCATCAGGAAAACAGCACCCTTGCTAGTTTCGCCAATTTTTTCTTAGTTTCAGCCGGAGCCCTTCTGAGGTATGATGGGGTGGGGTGGCTCTCTCCTTATGATCTGCATCTATCTGAAAAAGAGAAGCAGATTCTCCAATGGAGAGTAAGTTAGCACCAGGACAAATGAGATAACCCTTACTTTTTAATAGAGAATTTAATAGGTGTAGGCCCTCTTGTAGCCCATGGTTGATGGTAGCTTGATATTGGAGAGTGGGCTAATGTTTGGATATGGTTCTGACTTGTTTCCCAGCTCCAGCTATGGGTCCTGTACCACTGAGGGGATCAGTTAGCCAAATCAAGAGCAGATGGTTCCCCACCATGGCTGTGTGCCACTATTGCACTTGTGTGGGCATCACAACAGGTTATTTGCTGCTAAGTATGTTAGACCATGAGTTGTTTGGGCAGATATTGGTCATTTTCCCCCAGTCACCCATGTAGCACCTTCTGGCCCTAAACGTGCTGACTGTCTGGGGACTGACTCGCTTCTAGCTTCCAGCTATGCCATTCCATTTTACATGTCAACTGCATATGGTGTCTTCAGCAGTAGGGTCTTACCACTAACCTTTGGTGGGTCATCAAGTACTCTGACAGAAATCTGTCTTTCTTTTAGAAAACCTTGTAGGTCTCTCATGCTGGTACTGGGAGTTACAGGTCAGTGCCTACTAAGAAAGTGAGGAAAAATATACAAGAGTTAAAGAGAAGAGAGAAGGGGGAGGGAGAGAGAGGGAGGGAAGATGTAGAAGATTAAGGTTAGCCTTGATCCTACCCTCTCCAGTGTCTTATGGTTCAGGTATTCCCTGTAAGGGCCTGGTGAAGGTTCAGCCATTTGGTCTGCATTTTAGGAAGTAGAATTTTATGGTACCATTGCTATTTAGGTCTAGATTTCTCACCCCTTCGATGTCCTCCCCTCCCTCCCCATCCATCCTAGTGTCTAGTCCATGAGATTCTTGCTGGATATGTAAGGTATATTGGGTAGATTCAGATTAGGTGCTGTAGATGAGTGAGTGTACGTGGCAATTTTTTTTTTTTTTCTGTGATTGGGTAAGTTCACCGAGAGTGATTTGTTCCAGGTTCAACCATTTTTCCTGAAATTTCATTGTGTCATTTTTTCTTACTGCTGTATAGAATTCCATTGTATAGATATACCACATCTTAGTTATCCATTCTTCTAGTGATGGACATCTGGGTTGATTCCAGCTCTTAGCTATTACGAATTGAGCTGCTACAAACATGGTTGAGCATATCTCTCTGGCCTGTGGTTTGAAGGTTTTAGGGTAGATGCCCAGTAAGGGAGTAACTTGGTCTGTTGGTATCTCTATATTCAGCTTTTTCAGGAGTCTCTATATTGCTTTCCAAAGTGGTTGTATCATCTTACATTCCCTCCAATAGTTGATGAGTGTTCCTACTTCTCCACATCCTCACCAGCATTTATTTTCATTTGATTTTTTCATGTTTGCTATCCTTATTGGGGTAAGGTGGAATCTCATAGTTGTTTTAATTTGAATTTCTCTGATGATTATGGATGATGAACATTTTCTTAAGTGTGTGTTTGCCATTTGTATTTCTTCCTCTATGAACTGCCTGTTCAGCTCTTTGCCACATTTTGTGAGTGGGGTGTTTGGAAAAAGACTTCCTGAATAAAACCCCAGTAGCTCACGATCTTAAACAGTCACTCAACTAATGGGATCACATGAAGCTGAAGAGTTTCTTTACAGACAAACATACAATAAGCGAAGCCAATAGATTACCCACAGAATGGGAGAAAATATTTGCAGGTTATCCAACTGATAGAGGCCTAATCTCTAGAATCTACAAAGAACTCAAAAATCTAAACAGTAAGTTGATGCATCTTTGAATTCACCACCACATTGAACCCAATGGCATCCTTACTCTGGCCTGCTCACACTAGGACTGAGCATGGCAAAGATACTGGAACAGCGTTAAATTGCCCAGTGCCATATTCCTCCAGTAGACAATATCTACCCAAGAATTCATCATCATCCTGCCAGAGATTTTCTCAGGATTATATCATGATCCAAAGGATATCTTATATAGTCTTCTGTCCTCCCATTTATCCTTTCAAAGGTGTCATGTCTGCATTTTGACCTAACATGTTCCCCACCATTCCTACACCTTTCCTTCAAAGAAATGTCTATAACTACGCTTCTTGTACATATAATCCAATATTAGTACACACTTCTCAGAAGTACCATATTAACATGTTAGGGTTATAACGACCAGTAAATGAAGATGAAACATTTGCAGCTCAGAAAAAAGTACATTATTTTCATGGGTGAAGCAATCAGAAATAAGCTCTGTGAATAAAAAGTTAATTTTTTCTCTTGTAATAAGCGTTCTTTGTTTATAGATTAAAGTTTTGGTTCCTGCTTTTAATTGAAGTATAATATATGCAGAGAATGCATAAATCATGATTATATCGTTATTTATATATTTATAAACTGAACATATTCATGTAACTAGCACCATCTCCAATCCAAAAACATAGCATGACCAACACCCTAGAAATCTCTCTTTATGTCTCCTCTAAATTTCTATTCCTCAAAGATAAATGATGCCTGATTTTCAGTATATACATCATTTTAGTTCTTTTAGAATTTTATATGGATACAACACATCTTTGTTTCTATTTCTTTTTCATTTAACATTATGCTTTGGAGATTTGTTCATATTTTCTAGGAAGTAATACTTTATTCACTCTCATAGTTGTAGTTCAAAATCTTTCTAAATCTTATCAATACATCATCAAGAACTAGATTGAAAATGCCTAGCTGGAGTATTTTATCATGTTCAATTTTCCCCTGACTTTCCATAATTCTATGAAGACAGTTTCTGTCTCTTTTCTTGGAACACTATTTCACAGGTCCTGATATGTAGAAAATGTTCCCAAGAGGCTGAGTTTTTCTTCTCAAGAATCCTTTCTATGTTTTATAATTACTCTCCCTGGGACCATTATATTCTCTCAATTTTAGAGGATTATTGTTCCCTCTTAGTCATCCTTTGGCCATAGTGTTTTTTCTCTGATTTTTAAAAATGTTTTTTAAAAATATTTTTAAATTATACTTATTTATTTGAGAGAGAAAAAGAGGCAGAGAAAGAGAGAGAGAGAGAAACACAGAGAAAGAATGGGCACTACAGGGCCTCCAGCCATTGCAAAAGAACTCCAGACGTATATGCCACCTTGTGCATCTGGGGAGTCAAACCTGGGTCCTTGGAGAATCAAATGTGGGTCCTTAGGCTTCACAGACAAACGCCTTAACTGCTAAGTTATCTCTCCAGCCCTCCTCTTATTTTTATAGAACAACTTCTAAATGTCTCCCTATGTATATTTTGCCATAATTTGGAAACACAGGGTCCAAGCCCATCACCAAATTTCAGGGAACATGGAACCCAGGCTGGACTATAAACATACTACACATGCTTCATATAAAGGAAAATTTGTTCTTCACTGAGACCTCTTCTCTGGTTAGAAACAGTATCATCTTATCTTAAACACAAAGCTACCTTTGAGAACAAGGTGCTAAAAGGGGTGAAAATCAACTGACCTTGAATGACCATCTTACTATTCAAAAGCAGCATCTGTCCTTCAAGTCCTTATCAACCACCCAGGTTTCTATAATTCTTCATAAGAGACAGAGAACAATTGTTTTGAATCACTTTTTGTCCAATCTAAAGATGTAATGTCACCAGGCTTAGTGGTGCATGCCTATAAACCCAGCACTAGGAAGGCTGAGATGAGTTTGAGGTCAGCCTGGGATACAATTAAAGACTGCCAATAAAAGCTGGATATCTAGTTTACTTGATAAAGTTCTTGCTTCACTAGCACCAGAACCTGAGTTCAATTCCAAGAACCCAAGTAAAAATGCCAGGAATGCTGGTACATAATTACAGTCCCAGCAATGGAGTGGCAGAGACAGCTGGATTTCTGGAGTCCAGTGGGCATCCACTCTAGTCCAATCAGTGAGTATTAGGCCAGTGAAAGAGCCTGTCTCAAAAAATAAGGTGGATGGAGTTGGAAGATTGGCTCTGCAGTTGAAGTTCCTTGCCTGAAAACCCTTCTTGCCTGGATTTAATTCCCAGGCACCCGTATAAAGCCAGATAGTCATGCATTTCCAGCATCAAGAGACTCTTGTGCACTCATATGAGCACACACACACTCACACACAATTGTATTCTGTTTTTTTTTTTTTTTTTTTGAGGTAGGGTCTCACTCTAGCCCATGCTGATCTGGAATTGACCATGTAGTCTCAGGGAGGCCTCAAACTCACAATGATCCTCCTACCTCTGCCTTCTGAGTGCTGGGATTAAAGGCATGTACAACTATGCACAGCCAAAATCTTAAAAATTAAATATCTATATCTATATTTATATCTATATCTATCTATCTATCTATCTGTCTATCTATCCATATAAAATAAGATAGGCAATCCTCTTGAGAAACAACACCCAAGGTTGATCCCAGATTTCACACGAATGCGCACACAAGTGCATACACACCTGCACACACACAAATACACACACACACACACACACACACACACACACATGCACACAAAATAACAGCGACAACAACCAACCTTAAGAATGCTAGGTGTGAAACTTCCGGTTAAGATGACAGCGTAGGTACCACGCCAAAGCAGCCTAGGGGGGAAAAAGACCCAAAAACCTCAGCAAAATACACACTTTTACTAAAAACTGAGGAGTATAGGAAATTGAATCGGCAATGGAGAAGTAGAAGAGTTACAGAGCATCCAGAGCCCACACAGGCGGGAAAAGCGGCTCCGGCAGCTCGGCCAACCGCCCGCGGCCCCGGCGCAGCAGAAAGCCGCCAGACTCGGCTCGAGCCGCAGGAAAAGCCAGGTGCGGGATTTTCCCCTCGCACCGCGCTCTCCGCAACTCAGGAAACGTGAGGGGAGAGCGGCAGCGAGCAGCGGAGGAGAAGACTGCGAGGTAGAACACGTGGAGCTGCGAGACAACCAGAGCAGCCGCGGCTCCCTCCCCTCCCCCACTGCCTGAGCCCAGCTCCAGCGAACACAGCAGCGGCCCAGGACCGGCCACGCCAACTTGGGCTGACAGCGGGACCCAAGCAGGAGCAGAGTTCGGCAGCAACTTCAGCGGCTCCAGCACCGGTACCAGCGGCCCCAGCAGCAGCGGACCCAGGAGCGGCACCAGCGGCAGATCCCGCAGCAGCGGCTTCGGGGGGAGCAGCGGCGGTGGTCACAGCAGCAGCAGCTTCAGCAGCGGTGGTGGCTCCGGTGGTGGCAGCTACAACAGCAGCAGAGGCAGCAGCAGCGGCTCAGTTTGCCCCGTAGGAAAAGCAAGTGCCCAGCTCCAGAAATCAGAACAGCAGCCCGACGACCCAGGCAGCAACTTGACTGAGACCAAAATCACCCAAGGTAACTGGGATTACACCAGGGAAGGGTCTCACTTGATCACAAGCTGACTTGGATCCCTCAACAGACCAGAAATCTAAACCTCTTTGTTGATAGAGGATCTGGTCATGATAATAACTACTCTTGCATACATACTCGGGGCTGTTTTTGATTGAATGTGTACAGTGTTTAGTTAAATTTTAGAATCTATCTGTATTTTATTCCACTCAGCCTGCTTGAATACTCCTATAGCAGGGAAACTCAACCCCTAAGAACATCTTTGTAGATACTCTGAGAGTCTTAAGAGCCACACCTAATACCTTAAGGTCCTACCCTGAAAATATATTACATCAAATCAATTGATACAGCTAAGAATACACAGCTAGCTAGAAAATCCAAGCATTAATTTAATCCAAGATGCAAAAATATATACATTATAACACAAGAAACACTAAAAAGCAAGACGATATAAATCCACCTAAAAGTATTAGTGCATCAGAAATGTCCTCCAGTGAGAAAGTTAGAGGAAATGCCTGAGAAAGAGTTCAAAAGAATAATTATAAATATGTTCAAAGAGGTCAAAGAACACATGAAAACAATCAAAGAAGAAATCAAAGAGGAAATCAAAGGAATCAAAGGAATCAAAGAAGAGGCAGGACACCAATTTAATGAAATAAAGAAGGCAATACAAGACATAAATAGGGAAATAGAAATAATAAAGAAAAACCAGTCAGAATTACTAGCAATGAAGAACACAGTTAATGAAATAAAAAACTCTGTAGAAAATCTCACCAGTAGGATGGATGAGGGAGAGGACAGAATATCTAAGCTAGAAGACCAGGTGGCAGACCTAATGCAGTCCAACAAAGAGAAAGACAAACTTATAGAAAAATATGAGTGGGCATTTCAAGATATTCGGGATACTATGAAAAGATCCAATATAAGAATTCAGGGCATAAGAGAAGGAGAAGAACTCCACTCCAGAGGCATAGTAGGCATCTTCAACAAAATCATAGAGGAAAATTTCCCCCAAATTGGGAAAGAGGTGCCAATACAGATACAGGAAGCCTTTAGAACCCCAGCCAGACAAAACCCAGAAAGAACCTCTCCTCGCCATATTATAATCAAACTTCCAAAAACACACACCAAAGAAAAAATATTGAAAGCAGTTAGAGAGAAGAATCAAGTTACCTACAAAAGCAAGCCCATCAGGATTACAGCAGATTATTCAACACAAACTTTTAAAGCCAGAAGGGCTTGGAGTGATATATTCCAAGTTCTGAACGATAACAACTGTCAACCAAGGTTACTTTATCCTGCAAAGTTATCCATTCAAATAGATGGAGAAATAAAGACATTCCATGACAAAAGCAGGTTAAAGGAGTATTTGAAGACAAAACCAGCTCTACAGAAAATACTTGATAGAATCCTCCATGCTGAACAAAAGGAAAAGCACACATATAAGGAACCTAGAAAAAACAAGCTATACTCAAATACCAGTTAACAGAAGACAGCACAGGTAGAACCAGAAACACACACACACACACAAATGGCAAACATAAATACACACCTTTCAATAATATCTCTTAATATCAACGGTCTCAATGCCCCAACGAAAAGACATAGATTTGCAGACTGGGTTAAAAAGCAGGATCCTACAATTTGTTGTCTCCAAGAAACTGACCTTTCTACAAAGGATAGACATTATCTTAGGGTGAAAGGTTGGAAGACGGTGTTTCAAGCAAATGGGCCTAGAAAACAAGCAGGGCTTGCTATCCTAATATCAGACAGGGTAGACTTTAGTCTGACGTTAGTCAAGAAAGATAAGGAAGGTCACTTTATATTGATTAAGGGCACACTCCAACAGGAGGACATTACAATCCTAAACATATATGCACCTAACATGGGGGCTCCCAAATTCGTCAAACAAACACTATTAGAACTAAGGTCACAGATAACACCAAACACAGTGGTGGTGGGTGACTTTAACACCCCACTCTCATCAATTGTCAGGTCATCCAGGGAAAGAATAAACAGAGAGGCATCTGGACTAAATGAGGTCATAGAAGGAATGGACCTAACAGATATATACAGGACATTTCATCCAAAGGCTGCAGAATATACATTCTTTTCAGCAGCACATGGAACATTCTCTAAAATAGACCATATATTAGGACACAAAGCAAATCTTAACAAATTCAGGAAAATTGAAATAATTCCTTGCATTCTATCTGACCACAATGGAATTAAACTACAAATCAGTAGCAAGAAAGGCTATAGAGCATACACAAAATCATGGAAACTAAACAATACACTACTAAATGATGAGTGGGTCAATGAAGAAATCAAAAAGGAAATCAAAAAATTTATAGAGTCAAATGATAATGAGAATACAACATACCAAAATCTCTCGGACACAATGAAGGCAGTTCTAAGAGGTAAATTTATAGCCTTAAGTGCCTATATTAAGAAATTAGAAAGGTCGCAAGTAAACGACCTAATGCTTCGCCTTAAAGCCTTGGAAAAAGAAGAACAAGGCAAACCACAAATTAGTAGACGGGAAGAAATAATAAAGATTAGGGCAGAAATTAATGAAATAGAAACAAAAAGAACAATCCAAAGAATTAATGAAACAAAGAGTTGGTTCTTTGAAAGGATAAACAAGATTGATAAACCCTTAGCAAATCTGACCAAAAGAAAGAGAGAAGAGACACAAATTAATAAAATCAGAGATGAACAAGGTAACATCACAACAGATTCCAGAGAAATTCAAAAAATCATAGGGACATACTATAAAAGCATATACTCCACAAAGTATGAAAATCTGAAAGAAATGGATGATTTCCTTGATCTATATGACATACCTAAATTAAATCAAAATGAGATTAATCACTTAAACAGACCTATAACAAACATGGAGATCCGAACAGTTATCAATAATCTCCCAACTAAAAAAAGCCCAGGCCCGGATGAATTCACTGCTGAATTTTACCAGACTTTTAAGGAAGAGCTAACACCATTGCTTCTTAAGCTTTTCCAGGAAATAGAAAAAGAAGGAATTCTACCAAACTCCTTCTATGAGGCCAGCATCACCCTGATACCAAAACCAGGCAAAGATAGAACAAAAAAAGAAAATTACAGACCAATCTCCCTCATGAACATAGATGCAAAAATTCTCAACAAAATATTGGCAAACAGAATACAAGAGTATATCAAAAAGATCATTCACCCTGACCAAGTAGGCTTTATCCCAGAGATGCAGGGATGGTTCAACATATGCAAATCTATAAATGTAATACATTACATAAACGGGTTGAAGGACAAAAATCACATGATCATCTCATTAGATGCAGAGAAAGCATTTGACAAAATCCAACATCCCTTCATGATAAAAGTCCTACAGAGACTGGGAATAGAAGGAACATATCTCAATATAATAAAGGCTATTTATGACAAGCCTACAGCCAACATATTACTAAATGGGGAAAAACTGGAAGCTTTTCCACTAAAATCAGGAACAAGACAAGGGTGTCCACTGTCCCCACTTCTATTTAATATAGTTTTGGAAGTCTTAGCCATAGCAATAAGGCAAGAGACACACATAAAAGGGATACAAATTGGAAAGGAAGAAATCAAGTTATCATTATTTGCAGATGACATGATTCTATATATAAAGGACCCTAAAGACTCTACTAGCAAGCTGTTAGAGCTGATCAAAACCTACAGCAATGTAGCAGGATACAAAATAAATACACAGAAATCAGTAGCCTTCATATATGCTAACAACAAACACACAGAGGATGAAATCAGAGAATCACTCCCATTCACAATTGCATCAAAAAAAATAAAATACCTTGGAATAGACCTAACCAAGGAAGTTAAGAATCTATACAATGAGAACTTTAAAACACTCAAGCGAGAAATTGCAGAAGACACTAGAAAGTGGAGAAACATCCCTTGTTCCTGGATTGGAAGAATCAATATCATGAAAATGGCAATCTTACCTAAAGCAATCTACACATTTAATGCAATCCCTATCAAAATTCCAAAGGCTTTCTTCATGGAAATAGAAAAAACAATCCAAAACTTCATTTGGAATCACAAAAAGCCTCGAATATCTAAAATAATACTGAGCAACAAAAAAGAGGCTGGTGGTATCACCATACCTGATTTTAACCTATACTACAGAGCCATAGTAACAAAAACAGCATGGTACTGGCACAAAAACAGACATGTAGATCAGTGGAACAGAATAGAGGACCCAGATGTAAGCCCAAGTAGCTATAGCCACCTGATATTCGATAAAAATGCCAAAAAATACTCATTGGAGAAGAGACAGCCTCTTCAGCAAATGGTGTTTTGAAAACTGGATAAATATCTGCAAAAGGATGAAAATAGATTCTTCTCTCTCGCCATGCACAAGAATTAAGTCCAAATGGATTAAAGACCTTAACATCAGACCGGAAACTTTGAAACTGCTAGAGGAAAAAGTAGGGGGAACACTTCAACATATTGGTCTTGGCAAAGACTTTCTGAATACAACCCCAATTGCTCAGGCAATAAAACCACAGATTAACCACTGGGACCTAATGAAATCACAAAGATTTTGCACCGCAAAGGACACAGTGAAAAAAGCAAAGAGGCAACCTACAGAATGGGAAAAAATCTTCGCCAGCTATATATCTGATAGAGGATTAATATGTAGGATATACAAAGAACTCAAAAAGTTAAATAATAAGGAATCAAACAAGCCAATCAAAAAATGGGCTAAGGAGCTAAATAGAGAGTTCTCAAAGGAAGAAATACGAATGGCATATAAGCATCTAAAAAAATGTTCTACGTCACTAGTCATCAGGGAAATGCAGATTAAAACTACATTGAGATTCCATCTCACTCCTGTCAGATTGGCCACCATCATGAAAACAAATGATCATAAATGTTGGCGGGGATGTGGAAAAAAAGGAACCCTTCTGCACTGCTGGTGGGAATGTAATCTGGTCCAGCCATTGTGGAAAACAGTGTGGAGGTTCCTAAAACAGCTAGAGATTGATCTACCATATGACCCAGCTATAGCGCTCCTAGGCATATATCCAAAGGACTCATCTCATTTCCTTAGAAGTACATGCTCAACCATGTTTATTGCTGCTCAATTTAGAATAGCTGGGAAATGGAACCAGCCTAGATGTCCCTCAACAGATGAGTGGATAATGAAGATGTGGTACATTTATACAATGGAGTTCTACTCAGCGGTAAAGAAAAATGAAGTTATGAAATTTGCAGAAAAATGGATGGACCTGGAAAGTATTATACTAAGTCAGGTAACCCAGGCCCAGAAAGCCAAGCGCCACATATTCTCTCTCATATGTGGATCCTAGCTACAGATGACTGGGCTTCTGTGTGAGAATGAAAATACTTAGTAGCAGAGGCCAGTAAGTTGAAAAGGAGACATAAAGGGTGGAGAAAGGAAGGGAGGAGGATACTTAATAGGTTGATATTGTATATATGTAATTACAATGATTGTAACGGGGAGGTAATATGATGGAGAATGGAATTTCAAATGGGAAAGTGTGGGGGTGGGGAGGGAGGGAATTACCATGGGATATATTTTATAATCATGGAAAATGTTAATAAAAAAAAATAATAAAAAAAATTTAAAAAAAAAGAATGCTAGGTGTCCTAACAGTTTTCTAAAGTGAATTTTGCTCGAAGCATTTTCTAGTCACTTTGAGTTACTTTTTAATTTCAATTATTTTTAATCACAACTTTCAATTTGGGGTCAGAATACCAGCCCTATGACAATTATTCCCCTTTGTCTTCATAATATATTAATATCTAATAATGTAGGTAAATCAGTTTTCAAATAATCTATAATCTATAGACTTTCAGAAGTTATTGCCAGTATTAATTATTAAGATAGGGAAACTGAGGTCTAGAGAAGTTAATTGTCCTGACCAAATTATATAGTTAGCAAATGGAAGATCTAGTAGCCACACTGTGATGGTTTGTTTCAGGTGTTTCCCGTAAATTTAGGTGTTCTGAATGCTAGGTTCCCAGCTGATGGAGATTAGGGAATTAACACTTCCTGGAGGTGGTGTATTGTCGGGGGCGGGCTTATGGGTGTTATAGCCAGTTTCCCCTTGCCAGTGTTTGGCACACTCTTCTGTTGCTATTGTCCACCTTATGTTGGCCAGGGGGTGATGTCCCCCTCTGCTCATGCCATCGTTTTCCCTGCCATCATGGAGCTTCCCCTTTGAGCCTGTAAGCCAAAATCAACCTCTTTTTTTTTCCCACAAGCTGCACTTGATTGGGTGATTACTACCAGCAATGCAGACCTGACAGCAACACACACTTTGATTTTTGGCTATATTATTCACCATTTTAACCCTTTTTGAGATGTTTCATAAGTGAGCATACTGTAATTTGACCATAATCCCATTACCTGTTTTTGTTTCTCTTCTCCCTGCCTTGTTCTAATGAATTCCTTCTCTTTCAAGCTAGTCCCTCGTATATTTTGATTTTATGACCGAATAATCAAACTGGAGCTGATCCAGAAGCCACTTCCCTGTGAACAAGTTGCCATAGTGTTGGAAAGTGCTATATAGGCTGCTGAAAAAGAAAAGTCAGCAACAGTCTTACCTAAGAATGGATCCACCCTAATTTCCACACAAACAGCCAGCCAATCAAGATATATGTACTGGTGCAATAGTGGGATGAATCTTCTTGGAGTAACCCGCTGCTCTTTGTGTTGGATCTGAGGCCCACTCCACAGAAAGTATTTCATGCCTGCTACTGCAAACCTAGTCAACAACATATGACTGAGAAGGACATAATCAATAGAGGAGAAGCTACTGCTGTTGTTTGACTAAGTGAATATGTTGCACTCATCAAACAATACCCTAAAAATTCATATTATGTTCATGCCCATAGAAGAATGCTGCTCTCACCTTCAGTATAAGGAGCTTCTTTATGCAGAAGGTAGTGGGCACTGAAGTGACTCAAAATTCATCAAAATTGCTGAGAAAAAAAAAGTGGCCATTGAGTTCTCACCGATAAATGACACACCTATATCATGACCTCCAAAGCTCAGAGAACATTGCAGAAGAGGAGAAGGAAAGAATGTTAGAGCCAGAGGTAAGGAAGGATTACTAGAGACATGAAGTGACCCTCACATTCACGCCCTCATAGCAATTGCTGGCTGTCTTTACTTCCTCAAGACTTGCACAACGTTGAGCCCACCAACATTTCAACATGGATGATGGAGGAAAAGAAATAAGAATAAGGACAGAGAATTAAATCCTTGTTTCACTATCCTGTGTACTCTTCCTTCCTTGGGCTCAGTCACCTACCAGTGTGTTTAGTATGCCATCTGCTCCCCACATTGCTAAAACTCAAGTGTTAAAGCACCCACAGACATGTTGTGCTTTATTCTTTATCTGACCCAGTTATTTCCCTCCTTAACTCTCCACACCCTGAAGCCAAAATATTTCAGATAATATATGGCATCCCAATGCATTATAGGATACTTAAGTAAGATCCTAGGCTGGAAATTAGACAGTTTCTGTATTAGTCCTGGTTCCTCTACTTCACATGAGCTGTGAAATCTTTGAAAAGTTACATTGTCTCTCTGAGTGTCAGTTTTCTCATCTTTAAAATGGAATGATAATAGTACCTTTCTCAAAAGGTCATTGTAAGGGTTAAATAGGGATGATGCATTTAAAAGTCATTACTGTGAACATAATAAATTATAAATGTTGCCATTACTTTTATGATTTGTCCATAGCATTCTGGAACATCAGGAAATGTTGATTGGTTAATAGTGGCCAAAAGAAGTGGCTCCCAAACCGGGATCTTGATCTGAACCATCTGCTGCACTTTTGGGAAAGACTTCTTTCACACTTTCCCCGTGGGAATCTCAGCAGTTCAGCTAGTCATGGAAGCCTCTGTCCTAAGGCAAAAGTCCGTAATGGCCATGACTTTAGAGTATACAACTAGGTCATCTCAGAGGGATTTTTGGCATCCTCCAATTTCTCTGCTCAAGCTCTGTCCTCGATAGTTCCAAATAATATCCCATCCACACAAATATGGAACACACCTATCCTTCCAAATGACCACCATCTGCATTGAGCCAGGGCCAAGGTTGGATTCCAGAAAAGCAAGAGCACTCTCTGAAACAGATTATAGAGTGGCCCCAGAGAAGACCTATGGAGGTTTGAGAAGAGTTGACTAGTTACAAGACTGCTAGTGACCCTCAGCAATCATGATGTATTTCCAAGTGCACACATGCCTTGTCCTTCCCCTACAGGTAACCCCTATCTCCTGACTTCTCAGTGATAGCTCTTCCATTTCCAGTTTGCACATGGACACATAGGTGATTCCATGACCATGAATGGCAGATTTAGAAGCCTTGAGGAAACTAAGGTGGCATAATGAATGAGAAAGGAGCTCTGGGGCCTCTGTTTTCACAGGCATAATCCCAAGTGCTCACTCATTTGAAACCAAAGTCAGTGCTTTGAAATGGATTCATTTATTTCAATTAACCTGAGGGACAACCAAGGCTAATAAAAATTGCTATTTTGTCCCAGTTGATCTGTGGCCCTAGTGCTTTCATTCAGGTCACAGTTGGGATTTTTTCCCCCATGAAGAGGCTGTGACAACCACTTTAACAATCCACTGTAAGTACAAATAACAGCAAGAAATCATGCAGCATGGGTGAAATTAAGCTCTGTGACAAATTATTTGGTTTCTTTCTGTTAACGGTCATGATTTGACCTGAACTGTTTCAATTAAGAGATTGGGGCAGGTATCCTTGGTTCATTCATTATATATGGAAAACAGAGCAATGGCAAAACATGAAACAGAAAGGATGACAACATGTTAATTCAATGTGACACATGTAAGCCTGCTTTAGAGTAGGAAGATGGGGTGCTGCATGATTTTACTCCTTCCAACCCCCATTCCTCACTCTAATATTCCAAGAAAGATCACAAACATTGTATTTATGAGAGCTCATTATGCCAATGTGTCTATTTGATGAATGGTGTCCCTGATTAATGAAGACTTGAAACAATGGGATTTTGACTCCAAAGAAGTACATACACAACATTTAAGAAAAAAATAATAATAATTGGCAATCTTCCTACTGCTTTAAATACTCCCTTCCACGTTTCTGCTCTTACAAAACTAACATATCTTTTTACATTGTTGGTATTTCCCTGTTTTCAGACAAATTTTTCTTCTCAATTTTACACTTTTATTCTTGTAAAATGAAATATTCTTTTCCTAGGCCACCCATGGGACAGAGATGAGCTGCGCAAGTTACAACTTGTAGGAGTTAGGCACAGAATGTGGAGAAAGGTAATTATGCACCCTCATCTGGCTCACAGAGGCACTGGGGCACGTGGTACAACAATAATCTATTGGTTAGTGGGGTTTCTTTTTGTATTTTCATTGTTTTGTTTTCAAGAATCTTACTCTTCAACTTTTGATTTTGAAATAAGTTTGGACTTACAGAACAGTTGTAAAAATTGTACAGAAAGTATGAGCACACCTTTCACTTCACTTTCCTTAACATTAACAGCTTATGCAACTGTAGTGAAATCCTTAAAACCTGAAAATTAACATTACTATAGTACTATACTGTAGTAGTATCAATTAAACTACAGATCACACTTGAATGTCACCAATATTTCCTTGACTATTCTTTTCGTGCTCCAAGATCTGTTAAGGCATCTGCAATCTGTGACCTTTCCTGGGTCTTGACTTGTCTTTTCCTGACCTTGATAATGCTGATAAGTAATGTGCAGTTATGTTTTAGGCTGTCTTTCAGTTTAAGTTCATTTAATATTTTGTCATAATTAGGTTGAAGTATTTATTTCGCAAAAGAATATCAGACGAGTGATTATGTGCTCTTCTTCAGATTATCATATCTGAGAGGCATGATATTAGCATGTGTGATTATTAGTGATATTAACTTTGATAACTTAAGTTGTATCTGCTAGGTTGGTCATTATTTTTGTAAATAAGTACCTTGAGGCCAACAACTGTTTTCTCATCAGGTATTCACCCAATAAATTTGTAACTATCAGCACATAATGCCTTGATGGTAGCTTTAAAAGAAACCCTCCAGGGCTGGAGAGATGACTTTGCAGTTAAGGCACTTGACTGCAAAGCCAAAGGACCCAGGTTTGATTCCTCAGGACCCAAGTAAGCTAGATGCACAAGGTGGCATCTGCCGTTCGTTTGCAGTGGCTGGAGGCCCTAGCACACCCTTACTCTCTCTCTCTCTCTCTCTCTCTCTCAAGTAAATAAATAAAAAATAAACTATTTAAAAAGAAATCCTCCAGCAATTATTCAAAGAGCCTAAAGACAGAATCAAGAAGGGCTGAACAGGGCCAGGCATGGTGGCTCATGCTTTTAATCTCAGCACTCAGAAGGCAGAGGTAGAAGGATTGCTATGATTTTGAAGCCAGTCTGAGACTACAGAGTGAGATCCAGGTCAGCCTGAGCTAGAATGAGACTCTACCTCGAATGAAATAAAATAACATGAAATGAAAGGAAGGGTTGAACACACTATAAGGATATCCAAAAAATTCTGTACATGAAGCACTTTTTCACTAGACAGATGCAAGCATTTGGGCCTTGGAACACCAAGAATTTCTTCTATTTCCTGGCTTGAGATTGGTTGCTGAAGATACTTTTAACTTTCTAGAGTACATGGAAAGGGCTAGCTTTTACTGGTGAAATTATACTTTCTCGTCTCTTCCAAAACACAACATAAAATAACCCACTAAATTTTCTAAATGACTGGCTTTAACTATATCTCAATAACTTCCCAATTGCTTGTGTGCTTTGGTCAATAAGTAACATTCCCCCTCACATCCAATAAGTAACACCATCCCTATGGTAGGAAACCTGCATTTCTTCCTTTCTTTTTATATATATATATATAAAAACTTTGTTTCTTTATTTGCAATCAGAGAGAAAGAGAGATAAAGGCAAGAGAGAGAGAAAGAATGGGCATGCCGTGGCCTCTAGCCACTGCAAACAAACTCCAGATGCATGTGCCCCTTGTACATCTGACTTACATGGGTCCTGGGGAGTTGAACCTGGGTCTTTTGGCTTTGCAGGCAAATGTTTTAACTGCTAAGCCACTTCTCCAGACCTGGATGTCTTTCTTTTATCCTGTAAGGACTTTGAGAAAGTCCAAAATAACTTTATTCAGCTTTTAAACAATGTGACAATGTTAACTCACTATAACTCATCTCATAAGAAATAACCAGCTGCCTCAAATGGCTCTTGGATTGTTCAAAGCACACTAAATCAAGCTCAATCTCAGAGATGTTCTTGATAACTGTTACTTAAGTTTTAAATAAACTCTTCTAATTAAAATCATCCAACAGAATTAAATCAGTGTTAGAATGAAAGGAAAGTTGTGATAAGCCTCTACCTTTGGGTGAAAAATTGTCTCAATTTGGAAAGAATACAATTTTTATGTGTCTTATGAGACAAAAATAAAGAATCACAATGAATTGTACTTAAATTGAGGGTTTTACCTTTTGACTTGCTATTAAATATGCGTATGATTTTTATAGAATATCGTTGGTGGTGTCACTATCTTTATTATAATGTGTAACCACATAAATGAAGCTGTCTTCTCAATGATTGTATCCTAGATGATACAAATCACAAATATGACTCTTTTAACCATAGTGACAAAGACAGTTCAATGAGGAAAATCTGTTCTAAAACAGCTGAAGTCCTATAATGTTGTCATCCACCTTTAGACTTAGGACTCAACATGAACAGCAGCAAAGTTTCAAAGCAGATGCTCACAGAGGTCATTTCTGGCAATACAGGCTGTTCTTGCCATAAAAGGATGCTGCTGCTGCTTCTGGCCACTAGGATGTACTCCAACATGCTTTAAAAATACAGAACATGGTTATAAATTGTTTGAATTCATTCCATCCAATATTTCATGTAATAAATATAGACTGCTTAGCATTTCAACCACTGAAATAACAATAAGGAAAGATCCTTGTGGTGGTTTGACTCAGGTGGCCCCATAAACTTATGTGTTCTGAATGCTAGGTCACCAGCGGGTAGAAATTTAGGAACTGGAGCCTCCTGAGCACAGTGTATTTCTGGGGGCAGGTTTATGGGTGTTATGACCAGCTTCCCCTTGCCAGTGTTTGGCACACTCTCCTACAGCTGTTGTCTACCTGATGTTGGCAAGGAAGTGATGTCTACCCTCTGCTCATGCCATCCTTTTCTCCTACCACCATGGAGCTTCCCCTCAAGTCTGTAAGCCAAAATAAATCCTTTCCTCTCATAAGCTGATCTTGGTTGTGTGTTTTCTGCCAGCAACATGAAGCTGACAGCAACAGTAAATTGGTACCAAGAAGTGGGATTGTTCCTGCTAGAAGCCTGACTGTGTGGCTTTTGGCCTATTGGAAATGATTTAAGAGAACAATGTAGAAAGGTTTGAAACCTTGGCTGAAGAGACATTTTGCAGTGCTGTAAGTACAGCTTGATGGACTATTCTGGTCAGAACTGAAAGGCCTGAATGCAGTAAGAACTAAGGACTGTGAGATTTGGCATATGAAGATAAGAAAGAACTTTGCTTGGACTCAACTAGAGGACTCAACACATTGTTGTATGAGAGGCTTGATATGTCCATGTCCTGGGAACGTGTGCAGGGTTTCATTGCATAGAAATGGACTGGTATGAGCAGTTAATGGCAAAGAAAAAAATGAAATCTTTGGGTCTAAATGGTGCCCATTCAGCTGCAATTGTTTGAGAGATTACAACCGTTGAGATTGGTCCAGCTGACCTGTATTGGGACAACAGGAAGACTGTGAACATGTTTTTTTAATGGGCCTGAATGCTGAAGGAGTGTTCTATTCTCCAAAGTCTGCTTTATTTCCCCTTGGATTAACAAGTTGGTAGCCCACCTGGCCCTATGTAATATAACAAATGCAGGAAAGAGAAGGTCATTGAATTTGCAACATGATTTTGTTTTTTTGGAAATGGCCATGGGGATTGTAAAGCAGGTTTATCAGAACTGTGTGGAGATCTGATGGAGCTATGAGGATGAAATGTGGATTTCAGTGGAGACCTGATGGAGATGGGATGACTATGGGATGACTCTCAAGGAAAGCTGCTGGCCAGATGGACTATACCTGGGGCTATGAGCAGCTTAGCTGGCAAGGCAGAATTGGTACTCCAGAGGCTCATCAATGGTTAGAATTATTGGACTTGGAGATTTGTCACTGGTTAGAGTTGTCAGACTTGAAGCTACAGAGTTTGATGTTTGATGTTAAATCTTGTATTGGTTAAATATTTCTTTGTTATGCCCAGTTCCATCTTTTGCAGTGTAAATGTTTATTCTGTGTCATTATGGGTCTTTGGAGGGGTGTTACTGCTCAGTTAAAAGACCTAGGAGGGCTGGATAAAAAGCCTAGCAGTTAAGGCATTTGCCTGTGAAGCCGAAGGACCTGGTTTGATTTCCCAGGACCGATGAAAGCCAGATGCACAGAGGGGCACATGTGTGTTTACAGTGGCTAGAGGCCCTGGCGTGCCCATTCTCTCTCTCCCTCTCTTCTGCCTCTCTCTCTCTCTCTCACTCAGATAAATAAATAAAATATTTTGGAAAAGAAGACTTTGGACTATGAGGATGTTTTAACAACATTGAAATTGATAAAACCTATTGGGATGAACTGGAGAGATGGCTTAGCATTTAAGGTGCTTTCCAAGTCCCACATAAGCCAGACACACAGTGACACAAGTGCTCTATGTCACACATGCATACAGGGGCACACATGTATCTGGAGTTTATTTGCAGTAGTTGGAGGCCCTGGCACACCCATTCTCTCTCTCTCTCTCTCTCTCTCTCTCTCTCTCTCTCTCTCTCTCTCTGTCTGTCTTCACATAAAAAAGTCCAGTCTATTGCCTCAAAAAATAAGTACAGTGACTTTTAAAGTTAAACTGAATGCATTGCATTTTACATCATGGATGGTCATCAGTTTATGGGGGCCAAGGGCAGAATGTGGCAGTTTGATTCAGGTATCCTCCATAAACTTATGTGTTCTGAATTCTAGGTCCCCAGCTGGTGAAAATTTGGGAATTAACAACTCCTGGAAAGAGTGTATTGTTGGGGGCAGGCTTATGGATATTATAGCCAGCTTTCCTTGGCCAGTGTTTGGCACACTCTCCTGCAGCTGTTGTCCACCTGATGTTGGTCAGGATGTGATATCCACCCTCTGCTCATGGCATCATTTTCCCCTGTCATCAATGAGTTTCTCCTCAAGTCTGTAAGCCAAAATAAACCCTTTCCTCCTACAAGCTGTTCTTGATCAGGTGTTTTCTGGCAACAATGTGAAGCTAACTACAACAGTCCTCAACCAGCCTATCACCTCTACCCACTTGTACCCATCAACCTTCAGTTCCAGTTCTGGCCTAGACAGGACTAGCTTCCCAAAATACAACCTGCTGCTGAACTCTATACATCAAGTATAATATAGCCATGTCCATTTTGAAATCAGAATAGCTGTGATTATCTATATATGACCCTCATGATATTGGGCCCATTAATATTCCCTCAGGAAGACTAGCACTCACAAGGTAGTGTATGAGAGACTCCTGGGGTAGTACACAATTGGTTTTCAAGGTCCTGCTACTCCCTAAGGATATATATGTGGTTCATGGTTGCTAGAGTAGGGTACAGATTTTTTGACCATGTTCCTGTATATAACCCCACATCTAGAAGTAATCCCAATGAACCCATTGGCTTGTTAAAGTAGACTTAGGTGGTACATCTCCCCAGGAAAAGTGAATACATCAGTGTCTTCCATGCCATTGGACATGGTTATTATATTGACAATTACAGGCCTTCACTATGGCTCTTAGGCTGAGGAATGGTGAATTAACAGAGGAAGGTTCTATGAAATGGTCAAGAAAATGTAGCAGAGAGGACTGGAGAGATGGCTTAGCAGTTAAGGTGCTTGCTTGCAGAGCCTAATGACCCATGTTCTACTCTCCAGATCCCACATTAGTCAGATGCATGAAGGTGAGGCAAGTGCAAGATCACACATGTCCACTAGGTGGCACAAGAATCTGGAGTTTGATTGCAGTATCTGAGGCCCTAGTGTGCCAATTCTCTCTCTCTCTCTCTCTCTCTCTCTCTCTCTCTCTCTCTCTCTGTCTCTCTTTCTCTCTCTCTGTCTCATATAAAAATTTCAAAAAAGAAAAGAGAATGTAGTAGAGAAATAGTAGCATGCCAAGGCCATCCAACAGGTTGGAAATTATTTGGAGGGTAAGTCAGGAGTATCTGTTAAGGGTTCTTGGCAATTATATTTAATTTGATTCAATATCCAAGATGGGATCATGCTATGTAAAAGTATGGAGGATATCAGTTGGGCGTGACCTTTGATCCCAGCACTCGAGAGGCAGAAATATGATGGCCACCCTGAGACTCCATAGTGAATTCCAGGTCAGCCTGAGCTAGAGTGAGACCCTACCTCAATATATGGAGAGAGAGAGAGAGGATATAAAAGTGTGGAGTGCCAAAGGCCCTGAACAGACTTTGATATCCCTTGTGATATTGAACCTATTGATGTTCCTAGCATCCCATAGCATATGGAAAGGTGCCACCCTGCTGAGAGCTGAAATTGAATTTGTTTGTGTTGAGGGTGATCCATTTGCCTAGCAACTGACCCTAGTCATCCTTCAGACATAGCAGTGTTTCTTCTATTGATTGCAAGGAGGTAGTGTGGTATAGATACTAGAATGTGAACCCTAGGGTTATACTACCTTGTTTCAAACCCAAGATTTTCTCCTTATTAGCTATATAACATTGGACAAATGACTTAACCACACAGTACCTTTGGTTTGTCATTTGTGAAATGGAGTAAGTAAAAGTGCCTACATGTTAGTTGTGACAAATATTAAATGAGTAAATATATGGTGACCCAAAAGTGTCAATGCCATTTTAAATTTTAATAACCAGAAGTATGGATGGTAAAACTTGTAGAAACCACCATTCAAAAGTTGTTATTTAAATCTGTTTGGGGCTGGAGAGATGGCTTAGCAGTTCAGCATTTGCCTGTGAAACCTAAGGACCCCGGTTCGAAGCTCGATTCCCCAAGACCCATGTTAGCCAGATGCACAAGTGGGCACACACGTCTGGAGTTTGTTTGCAGTGGCTGGAGGCCCTGGCGCACCCATTCTCTCTCTCTCTCTCTATCTGCCTTTCTCACTCTGTCTGTTGCTCTCAAATAAATAAATTTTAAAAAATGAACATAAACCTTTTTTGTGCTTCCTAATTTGGGGAACCCACTTGAGATATATGGAAAGCACATGGAAAAGTAGAAACATAATAATGTCTGTTTTCATCCTTCCAAATATTCCCCTGACAAGTGATAATATACCCACTTCCATGAGGAATAATGAAAGGTCCTGCACTGCCTCATTGACAGATGTTAAGGTTCTGTCTCAAATCTGAATTCCATTCATTGAGAATGAGTCAGCATGAAGAACATTTACATATCTGCACAAGGAGCACCTGCGGTTGAGAATCACACTACAATTCAAAGAAGGGGAAGATGGGTATGATCTGAAGCCAAACTTTCTTGGAACTAGAAGAACTCTAAAACCAATTCCCTAATCACTTCAAGTACTGGCAGAGAGGACTTTGGCAAAATGTCATTTTATGAAAATCATTTTCTACATGCTCCTTTTACATCCATGAGTGGTATGATTTGAATAGCGTCAAAATATGTTTCCCCTCTCTCCCTCCAAAAATTATATCCCCACCAGCTCATTGCACTGTTTGAAATTCCATCATTACCAGCACAGGGACTTGGATGCAGACACCCCAGGGAGCATTAAGTGCTTTTAGTCATCACACTGAAGTGTGACTTTGTTTAATCAGCTGTTTCTCCTAGCAGCTAGCTGAATAGCTTGGAGGGGAAAAAATAATTCTAATTGTAGCACAGTAAGGTTGAATTTGCAAACCCAGAGAATGGCCTAAAGAGAACAGGGTCCTCTGGGGAGGGGTGTGGGAACATCAAGCACCTGTGAAGAGTGGGGAGACACTCTGGGAAGAAGGTAGGCCTAGAAAGGAACACCAGCCACCTCGACACCCCTCAAGCTTCTTCCCTTATACACCTTGCAAATCATAGCAAAAATGCTGGCTGGGCACGAAGGTAAATGCTTCCTGAAGGATTACATGATCAGTTACACCCTTCCTCTAGAAGGGTTGTTCTACAGAGTTACAACCAGACACAACTGTTTAAACTGTAACATTGATGTTGCTGAATTCGAATTTCCTTGTTTCTCTGCCTCCCAAAAGGATTACTAGTCCCTCACCATAAACTCACCAAGTAATTTATATTCTTCACAATTAAGTTCCCTTAAGAAGAATCACTCAGCAATGTAATTAAAAATGAAAACCTTAACTCCTCATCTTTAAAATGCAATAGGAACAATATTTCCTGGATAGGGTATAACATTTCAAGCTTCTTTTTAATTTTGTCTTATGCATAAGATGGCACTTTAATGGTAGACATTAATTGCCCTAAAATGGTAATGCAAAACCACCAGCAACTCACAGTCATATATCTTACACTTGCTTAGATCAATGCTGTGATTATAATTAAGAATGCAAGCTTGTGTCCTGGATAAATCTTCATACTGTGACATATAAAATAAGATTTAAAGTTATTATTTTCTTTCTACTCTAACTCTAAATCAGAGGAGAATTTGTTGATAGAAGGTTTGAGAAACTAAGGATATGGACCTGCCCTTAGCTGCAAGTCACTTATCTGGTTCATGTGAAATGTGAACTTGTACAGAATTGTGAAGAATTCTACAACACAGTTGCCTATTTGAGAAATGAGTTAGACAAAATGCACAGGTACAAAACTCTAGGAATTGAGGGTGACCATGAGTATCACCAAATGTGAGTGTGCAGTTAGGTGGAAAGTCCTAGGAGTGTTTTGAAAGAGGTAGAATGATAGATGGTAGTGGGTGAGGAGTTAATGTTAGGATAGGTTCTGTACCATTGATATTTGCTCCTCCTGAGGTTAAGGTTACTATGTGGGTTGACAGAAGGAAACTAGAAGATCCAATGCTTGCCCCTTAACTGAGTACAAGAAAACTTGCTGTAGCTCCAGGGTCTAGCATATGATGGACAATGCCAGCAGTTTTTGCTGTCCAGCTGAGTGACTCACTCCCTTCACTTGGATCCCAAAGCTAGAAGATTCAGGAGATGAGGAGGCAGATAGTTTTCAATAAAGATACTTATAAGACCTGGAAATATGAATAGGAAATGCAGAGAGAATGTCAGTGACTCCCTCCTAAATATCATCTGGAATATTCAGCACACACATGTGAATGTGTGCATGCACACACACACACACACACACACACACACACACACGACAATGGAATGTTTTCTCCACTCAGAGACTCATAGGAAGAAGTGAAATATCTTAGGAGTCCAATTAAACTACGATGAGAGGAGTGGATTTAGCAGTAATCATATTACACCAGGTCAGTTCTCTGCTCCTTACAGCAGAAAGGAGACAGTGTTAGAGGGTGAGGCTATGTAGCTATGCACTGCAATTATTTGATCTATAGAAACATGTTTTGGTGCAGGCCCAAGATGGTGAAAGACAAGAGGGCGAAGTGAGCAAAGCTCATGTGAATTTGAAACCTGTGTGGTGGGCGAAGTCTGACAACCACATTGAACATCTGAAGGCTTGATGGAAGCCCTTCTGTGGTGGTTTGAATATATGCCCCCATAGACTCAGGCATTTTTAAAATACTTTTATTTTTATTTTTATTTTATTTATTTTTATTTTTAAAATACTTTTTAGAGACATGGCCCCACAGAATCAACATCAAGCCTTTCACTTGACTTATCCCATACTTTCTGGAAAGTGGAAAACTCAAATAGAAAGCCATGCACCATGGGGAAGAGTGGCATTTTTGCCAGGCCTATGCTATGACAAAGTTGTGCCATATCAAATCCAGCAGGCACACTCTTTAAAGTCCTCTATCTGCCTATCAGATCTGGATATTAAAAAGCAACCTCATTCCTCTTCTTTTAACCTTCCCCTCCATGGATGATTCCAGAAAAAAATAATTCAGCAGGAAAAAAAAAAAAACTGTGAATACTCACAAGGTTTCCAAACAACAACAATAAATCTAATATTAAAAAAAAAAAACTCACCCAAACATTTTCAAGTTTAAATATGCCAGGGTTTTCCCTAGCTTGAGGCAAAATGACTTTTTTTTTTTATTACATGGGGGAAAGAAGCATGAAATCTCACAGGCTTTGCCAAAGCTGAAACTTTCTGGGTACGCTTTGAGAAGGAGCAGGAGGTTGAACGGGCCATGGAAGGCATGCTGTCTAATTGGAAGTGCATGGATCTCTTTGGCTCCATCTTTTGGATATTCACGATCTCTCCCCTGTTTGGTCCTGCGTGGCTCCCTGGGGAGAGGCCTCTGGCACCAGCATAAGTTCTTTTGTGAGGAATGCACAATGAAGAAAGCATGCTTACCACAGCTGACCAGACAGCTCTGACAAAGCTAGCCTTGTTTCTTACTTCCCAGTCCTTCACAACGACTGCCTATGGGTGCTTAGATTATAGAAATTGTTTATTTAGGAAACAGATGTGTTCCAAGACCACTGAACTTTGGATATGGGCTCTGAGGCCAAGATTGTCTGGTTTCAACCCCTGCAACTGCCACTTGCTAGCTATGGATCTTGGCAGGCTAATTAGATCTGCTCACCATGGCCTCTTGATCAATGTAGTGCTAAGAAGGCCTAGACTGCAAAGCAGTTGGAAAGGCAGAGGTGAGGTAAATGAATCCTGCCTTCCTTTTAGCTCTAATGGTGAATTTAGTGATATCACCCAAAGAGAAGGGGCTCTCACTCGTGAGTTGAAGTATTCAGTGATAAAGTTATCAAGATCACTTTCATTTTATCCAAATTTCTGAGAAATTTGAACCTTTTGAAATTTCAAGAGTTCAACTAAGAGCCAGCTTAATCCTGACTGTACATTTTATAAGAACAAACTGTCACAAATTTCCTTTCCTTAAACAATACATAATGTACTATGTTAGCAACCACATCTTTCAATTTCCATAGGAGATGCGTCAGAAGCTGGGAACTGGTACAGAAAGATCCCATGCATTATTGGTTCAGCACAGACTGGCCACACAAACAAGAGTGTTAAATCTCTAACAGGGTCAGGCAAAAGAACCTCATTTTCCTTTCCACTTTTTTTCATGCTATTAATATAGTAGAGTTGGAAATGTGGGCAGCTCCTTCTTGCACCAGGCTGACAAGAGCATTGGGATAGATTAGGGTTTGTGAACCCAAAGAGATTTCAATGAAGCTGGCCAGCCTATACAGGGAGGAAAGCAGTCCACCACTGCACTTGCCTTAAAATAGTGAATATGGATGCTATGATATTTATGGGAAACTTCCTTCAGAGTGTTCTTCCATAGCACTTTGTTAAAAGGCACATTTCTATAACTTCCATGCAAATCAAGATGTTTTGAATAAGACAAATAAATAATTAAATTTGGAGAAAAGTATACAAGACTATTAATGTCCATTTGAAACATTCAATGAGACGGCAGTTACTGGCTGCTTTAAAAAGTAAAATAGCCCAGCATGGTGGCACACACATTTAATCCCAGCACTTGGAAGGCAAAAGTAGGATGATCACTGTGAGTTTGAGGCCACCCTGAGACTACAGATGAATTCCAGATCAACCTGAGCTAGAGTGAGACCTTACCTCGAAAAACCAAAAGAAAAATAAAAAGTAAAAAGTTTAGGGGTGGGGAGATAGATCAGTTGGTAAAGTATTTGCCTTGTAAGCATTAGGACCTGAGTTTGATCCCTAGAACCCACATAAAATGTTGGGTGTGGTAGTATCTGCCTATAATCTCAGCACTGAGAAGGTAGAGACCAGACGATCCCTGGGGATTGCAAGTCAGCCAGTCTAGCCTAATTGGTGAGCTATAGGCCAATGAGACACCCTATCTCAAAGGAGATAATGACATTCTTGAGGACAACACCTGAGGTTTTCCTCTGGCCTTCACATGCATACACACAAACACATGCAGGCACAAACATGCACACACATAAGAAAACAAAACAAATTTAATTTTAAATGAGTAACACATTTTTGTTCTACCAGAAGATCTGGCTTTCTCAGCAGTGAGACTGTTAGATGAGAATAGGTAATCCTGGAATATGAACTAGAATGAACAATAGTAAGACACACAGAAGTTAAGAGCAGAGATCTTCTAAAGACCTGTTTGAATACATCCATGCTGAGTGACTCTGAGTGTACTTCTTATATCTCAGTTTTACAATTTGCGAAATAGAGATGGTAAAGTACTTCCCTCCATGGTTGGTTGTGAAACAACCTGGAGCAAAGTATGGTGAGCATTCCCACTAATTAGATTTGCTTTTAAGGATCCAGGAAAGGTTTGAGCAATTCACAGTTTCTGCAGCTATGATGGGTCCTAGATGACCATAGGAATCAGTTGGTCAGGAAGGCAAACCCTGGGGCATCAGCTAAGATTGTAAGGAGTCATCAGTGACCTGACAGAGACCAGTTCAGACTCAAGAATGTTGTCCTGTTTCTACAGCATGAGAATCCCTAGACATACATTAGGGTGGAAATATGAGTTGGTTGGGGACAAACTGAGATACCTAAATGGAAAGTGTTTTATTAGCTACATATAAATAGGCAATACCCAATAGTAATAACAACACCTTTTAGGTGTATACTGATTTACAAGCTACTCCTGCAAATGTTACCTCATTTAATCTTTTTATCTATAAAAGGGGTGCAAGAATGTTACCTTCATATACCCATCGACAGTATAGATCATAGAGATGCTGAGAGGTTAAGTAAGTTGCTCATATGTTAACAAAAAGAGATAAGAGGCCAGGTGTGGTGGCACATGCCTTTAATCCCATCACTCAGGAGGCAGAGATAGGAGGATTGCCGTGAGTTCAAGGCCACCCTGAGACTCCATAGTGAATTCCAGGTCAGTCTGGGCTAGAGTGAGACCCTACCTTGAAAAACAAACCAAAAAAAAGTGAGAAAAGTCAAAATTTCTTGTGTGACAGGGTATCCATTAAGATAATATTATCTACTTTAATACTTTTACTTCCTCTAAAATAAGAAAATGCAGCAATACATTTATTGAGTGGATTCAAAGATCTGGATGTCTGGCATCTTGTAGCTCTATCCGCATATGGTCTGTCTACATAAAGGAAAGAAAAAAAAGCTACACAAGGCAGGCTTCTGGGAATCAGGCCTAGAAGCAATAGATGTAACAATTCTGCTCACCTTTTGCTGGCTATGAGTCCGTAACATCTAACTGCAAGAGAGCATTGGAAAGTAAGTCTAGATGTTTTCCCAAGAACAGAACTCACTCACCCAGCTCCACCTCATCCAGGAACCTGGATCCAAGTACAATGTAGATTTCTTAGGCTTCACAGGCAAGCACTTAACCACTAAGCCATCTCTCCAGCCCTAGATTTCTATTATACTGTTTTCATACGGTAATGGATTTTTAATGAATTGACAGATCTATCTGGCACAACAAGCCAAAGGCTAAAGGACACATGGAAAGCACTGAGGGGCATTACAAGTTGGGAGATTTTAGGATATCAAGGTCGGTAGCATATGAAAGACGTGGTAATATAATATACTAACAATTAAAGGGGTCTTATTAGGTCCTGCAGAAGTTCAAAGACTAACCTGTATATGATGGCAACATTATTGGGCCCACAGGCTTCAGCCATTAGTCACAAAGTTATCTCAAGGGAATCTTTGTGCCTTATCACCACCCAAACTGGATAAGATGTTGTATTAGTCAGGGTTCTCTAGAGGAACAGAACTGCTAGGATGAATTATTTTAAAAAGGGAATTTATTGGATTAGTTTACGGTAGTCCAATAGCAGTTGCAGGCTGGAGAATCACAGAACCTGGTAGCTGCTCAGTCCATGTGGCCAGATGCCTCAGCAGTCCCAATCTGGCACTGAAGACCTGGAGGCTTCCTGAGGAGCTGCTGGGTCTCCATCCAAGCGGGTCTTCAGTTGACGCTGGTCTTCAATCCACTCTGGAAGGCAGGGAGCAGCTGAGACAGCCAAATGGGAAGCAGGAAGGGCTCTCTTCACCCAGAGCTTCCTTATATGAAGCACCCCTCTGAGAGGGGCCACCTGCTCTGGGGGAAGGGCTTCCTCCTTTAGTTGATCCTTCCTGGAAACAACCTCTGAGACCCACCCAAAAGGGATGTGTGTGGATTCCTAAACAAATCAAGTTGACAACACCTTAACTATCACAGATATGAAGAGATGTTGTCAAGCAAGAGGAAAGCTTGAACTGTGACTTCTGATTCTGGGGCTGGAGATATGGCTCAGCACTTAAGATGTTTGCTGTAAAGCCCAACAACCTGGGTGCAATTCTCCAGTACCCATATAAAGCCAGATGCCCAAAGTGGTATGCATGAATCTGAGGTTCCTTTGCAGCATCAAGAGTCCCTTGCATGCCCATTCTCTTTCTTTTTTCTTTCTTTTTCTTTCTTTCTTTCTTTCTTTCTTTCTTTCTTTCTTTCTTTCTTTCTTCCTTCCTTCCTTCCTTCCTTCCTTCCTTCCTTCCTTTCTTTCTTTCTTTCTTTTCCTCAGTCTCTCTTTCCCATCTCTCTTTCTGCTTGCAAATAAATAAATAAAATATTTTTTTAAAGTAAAAAAATGTCAAGTTCTTATAAGAGCCCCTTAAAGTCAAGGTTTTCAATCCGATAACCTACCTCTTAACACGAAGCATGACATAAAGTAATTTCTCCATAGCATTTTATAAGAGATAGGGAGGGAGGGAAGAAACAAGTACACATTTAAGTTGATTTTGTGCTCTCATGCCATTCTATAGAAGGATCAGCAGTCCACACCTGAATCAATGAAAGCTCTTGAATTCTTTTAAGTGTCAATGAGTGGGTACCATTCCAGTCCATTGGATGAATAATTGAGAATTTGTAATAATCTAAGTCAGTAGTACTATATTACAAAATGAACTTTTCATGTTTTGATGAGAGCAGCTTAATATTAATTAATTAAATTTGTGGCATGTTTTGTAAGAGTAATGAGGATTTAGTAACATGAGCCATCACAAGCTCTCTGCTGGTAAATGCCATTTTGTGACTGCACACTCTCCATCACTGACTTTCATATATTTTACTGAGAGACAGCAATGTGGTGAGGCAAAAAGAAAATGCTAGAATACAAAGACTGAATGACCAGATTAATAATATCAAAAAGAAATGATCCACCAAGACTGTGCACTATGTCTGCATATCCACAACATCTCCCTGAGAAATGACTTTCATAATCTATGTTATCGAGGGTTGGAGGGGGAAAGAAATCTTAGTAAGATGAATACCCTTGGCATCTACTCATGATATTTTCTTCCAAGACAAATTTTGGTAGTGACTACTCTGAAAATCATACTCTAAATCAACAAGAATATATATATATATATTACATATTTTATGTATTAATTTGAAAGAGAGAGAAAAATGAAAGAAGAAAGAAAGAAAAAAATGAATGAACAAAAGGAAGGAAGGGAGGAAGGAAGGAAGGAAGGAAGGAAGGAAAGAAGGAAGAAAGGAAATAAGGAAGGAAGGAAGAAATAAAGGAGATACTGGGGTCTCTTTCCACTGCAAACAAATTCCAGATGCATGTACCACTTTGTGCCTCTGGCTTTACATGGGTACTGGGAATTGAACTTGGGCTGACAGACATTGTAATTAAGTTCCTTTAATCAATGAGCCATCTCCCCAGGCTCAAAAATAAAATTTTAAATCTAAGTAAAGTTCTGGTTCAATATATATAACCTGACTCCAGTCATGAGGAAATACCAGACAAATTCAATTCAAAGAACATACTTTGAAACAATGAGATTACGCTCTTCAATATAAATCAAGTTATTCTAACAATGGCAATCTATGGGATGGAGAGATGGTTTAATGATTAAGGCACTTGACTGCAAAGCCAAATGACCCAGGTTCGATTCCTCAGGACCCATGTAAGCCAGATATACAAGGTAGCATATGCATCTGGAGTTCATTTGCATCAGCTGAAGGCGCTGGTGCACCAATCTCTCTATATATCTGTCTCTTTCTCTCTCCCAAATAAAGAAAATAAATTAAATATTTTTTTAAAAATAAAAGATAACCCAAGGACCTGTTACAGATCAAAGAGAACTAAAGACTTTAAAACTGAATGCTGTATTTGATACTAGAATGGAACGTTGCTACTTTCTTTTATTGGTTCTGAAGGATGGCATTAAAATAATCTGGAAAATTTGAATATACACTCGATACTAGGAAATAGTACAATATCAATTCTCAATTTCCAGAATTTCATAATTGCATTGTGGTGGTTTTGTATGAGAATATCATTACATACTGAAATATTTAGAGGTAAATTGTCCTAATATCTGGAAGTTAGTTTCAAATGGTTCTATAACTAATTATAATGTATAATGATATATTTCATACTGCAGAAGTTTGGGGAATCTGCTAGAATAGCTAGTGTTACTTGAACTAGTATCTTCCTCACCATCTACTTTCACTGGTGCTTTACTCATTTTCTGGAAAGTATTATAATAAGTAAGTATAGGTAAAATTGCATAGGAGTTCATTATAACCACTATAATTGCTCTGTAAATTTAAATATTTTATTTTCAAAAATGAAATTTAAAACACATATATAGGGCTGGGGAGATGACTTCTTGGCTAAGAGCACTTTTTGCTTAAGCAAGAAGCCCTCTTAGGCCCAAAAACCAGAGTTTGAGTCCCCAGAATCTACATAGAAACCTAGGTGTGGCCATGTATGTCTATAACCCCATTGCAGTGTGAGGAGGTCAGACAGCAGAGAATCACTGATTGATAGCAGCTCAGGCTTCAGGGGGAGATACAATATCAAGGAAGGAAATATGTGGATAAGCAATAAGAGAAGGACACCGAATATTCTCCTATGGCTTCTACACAGACACACATGAGCACACACATTTGCATACACCTGTGCATACACCAAATGTCACATATCATACCAAATGCATACTCTATGCACATAAATACACAAACAAACCAATCACACATACAGGTGCACACACAGTGATGAAGGCCATACCCTTAGTCCCAGCAAGCTTTATTAACATATCATATTTATCCTCATAACATATCATATTCATCCTCAGACCTTCTTGAATTGTCAAATTGAAACACAGTATACCCCATAAAATGGACTCTCTAAACAAGAATGTATATGTGGGCTGTAAAGATGGCTTAGCTGTTAAGGCGCTTGCCTGTGAAGCCTAAGGACCCTGGTTCGATTCTCCAGGTCCCATGTAAGCCACATGCACATGGTGGTGCATGCATCTGGAGTTTGTTTGCAGTGGCTGGAAGCCCTGATGTGCCCATTCTCTCTCTCTCTCTCTATGACTTAAACAAACAAATAAATAAATAAATAAAATGTATATATCACACACAGAGAACCAAAACCAACTTGAGTAGGAGACACTAACATTTGACTTAACTTTCCTTATTAAAGAGACTTACTACAGTGCTTGAAATTTATGCCCCACCCAAAATAGAAATGACTGCCAGGGTCACTCATGAGGAGCTGCAATGACAGTTGTTGCATCTTCAAATGCCAAGAATCCACCTTATTTGGAAATCAGCATCTGTTCCTGTTTTGAGCCCCATATATTTGGTATTAGCTTGAGTTGAGACATTGGGTAGGTGGTTTAGCAGTCTTGATCTTTTAGGATGAAGGGATTGGAATATCTGTGAGGGGTGTGGTAAAGGGAGTCAAGGAATAGTTGGGAATTGATAGCTCAAAAGAAAGACAAAATGGAGTTCAGCTACAGTTCAACTCAGCCTTCCTTTGTGTGCACAGCAGCAGTTACTTTCCCTATAGGGAAGGATTATTGTATGCACAAGGGACAGAGATGAAATTTATTGCACTGGGTTATCCATTGTACATAAGTTATTGTGACTAGATAGAAAGAACACTGTGTTTCTGAGTCACCAGCTTAGAGATAGAACTAGTTTTGTAACTGACAGTCTGTTTAATGGTGTTTATTGCAATAGGACATTTTTTTTTCCTTATTGGTCAGAGATCAGGTGATTTACCAGGTTTCCTATTGAATTCTGGGCTGCCCTTTCATAAGTCATTTTTTCTCAAGAGATTAGAACGCTGGGTTATGTTTACCACATCTCATGTTCCTAGCAAATTGAAAAAAATATATTAATTCAAGAAAAATAGTCATCTGTTCTCTAGAGCCCATTATATTTTATTTTTCCCTGAACTGTTTAAAATCTTTCAAATGCCATTTAGGGCCCTGTGGAATCACATCCTGAAGTATATTTCCTGTTTATACCCTCCCCAAACTGCTACCACACAAAGTCCTGTCCATATTATAGTCACTCAAA